>NW_007577741.1:1523498-1546658 GCF_000690725.1 Stegastes partitus
ATAGGGTCCTTGCCCGAAGGGCAAGGACCCCTGCTTGCTGCAGCAAGTAGGGGTCCTCGGACCCTAATAAATATATAATCCAATGTAATATATAGCAAGTATAATATAATATAGTATTACATGAATAATAAATATATATGATAAATAGTTCAGACTATGGAGACTAGTGTGCGTTCAACTGACTCAGGAACTCAAACACTTAAAATGATTTCAGCAGTTTTGAAGACGCATCAAATTCCAACTGAATCTGAACTCGTCTTATTTTTCAAAGTCAAACTTAAACTCCTTTAAATGTCTACATCTCATGTTCTCGTGACGCTTCATCTCCTTTTCCTTCTTAGAACTGACTTCAGCTCATTTCACTACTTCATGTTTGGTACTTACTCCCATACAAAGTGTAAAAATGCATTCTGGTTGAGTACCGTCGTACAAGAATCAGTCCATCAGAGGGAATCAGATATTGGATGCCGTATGAAGCTAGAACCGAATTTCCATGTGACTTCTTCCAACAAGACTGACTCAATTGTGACGTTCGAGGACCATCGGGGAATAACAGCGTTTCTGCTGCCATTTGAGATAACACAGCTGTATTCAAATGACTACAGCTATGAAATAGGAGGCTAACAACTGCAAGCTCTACATGCAGCTGCTCAACATGCACATCACACACAAAACCTTAATTAAATGGTAAGTGAAAGTGACATCTCGAACCTCTCACCAGAACCACAGGATTTGGAATCAAGTGTCTCTCTGTGGATTTCATGCCTGTGGCTAAAGTGTAGCGTCTAATGCCAGAAATTCCAAATTGAGAACTGCAAAAACATATATTTTTTTTTACTAACTCCAAGGTCTAGCTATCCAGTAAATTACAAGAAAATGCATTCACATTTCAGAGGCGTCCTTCCAGCAAATAGGCAGACAGATGAGTTGTATATATTCCTAAATATACATTTATTCTGACTTCTACCAGAAAAGATCAATATGGACCCAAATCTAGGACTTTTTTTTTTTCCAGTCGTTGCATATCAATAGTAGCTGCAGGGAATAATAATGGATGAAACCACCCACATGAGACATTATAGGCTGAACCAGTGGTGACTAGTTTACTATTAAATCAGGTACAACAAGCCAATGCAGCTCAAATACAACTGTCCTGCAATGATTGCTATCTTTGTGAAACTTACTAGTATTTTAGAGCCATGCTGATTCAACTGTTTGGTTATTTTGGAGGCAGCTCTGAATATTACTGAGAGAACATTTTGTCCACCTCCACCGTATTAGGTGAGGCTGCAGTTTCCAAATATTAGAAACTACAAACTCCAAAACCTTTCGCTAACGCATACAGATTGTGATTTTTGTGAAAAAATCATTCACATCAGGAGAGTTCTCACTTATTGTGTTCATACCGAAAAGCCATTAAGCTGTAGCTCGTATATTTTTATCTGATTCAAGCATTTGTGCTACAGATTGTATGCAGCAGTGACTCCCGTAATAAGGGGCGATACAACTACGACCAGCTACAGCCAGACTGTGTAAGCTGACCTCTCAGATAGGCTAAGTGCCACTGGAGCAGAGCCAGACTTAAACAGCGTCCAGGCAGATGGTCGAGCCAGCCAGACAGGACACACAAACACATTCCTCCAGCAGACGCAGAGTGATTGAGACAACCTGTGGTGTCGCCACCTGTTTTAGCGCACTTCACAATTAAACCGTATTCACAAGCCTCTCTCTCTCCTCGCCGCAATGACTCACTTTCCCAGCATCCCTCGAGCAGCACTCAGTGAGATCATTCATCATTAAGTGCGAAAAAGGAGCTCAAATCGTCCTCTTTCTTTCCTGTCCTCGGTTATTACATTCGCGCCACGTCTCCATCTCCCTCCCAATTATAAATCTCTCTTCCCGCTATACTTTCTAACGCACACCTCCGAGCCTCCAAGGGCTGCTGCAAAGAGGGCCTAAAGAATCGTAATGGAGGGATTTGACAACTTCTGACAACACACGGGTTGATTTTGTGCAGCCTGAAAACACATGGCATGACTCAAACATGCATGTGAACATCACGGGGTGAGATATTGATCATTTACTTGCTGCTGTTTGACGTAAGTCCACCTTAGACTCAGCAGTGATTCACTCTATCACACACACACACATTTCCTTTTTGTGTTTTAGCATCTCTAAAACAGGCGTACAGATAGTGGCTCATAATGGCTGTTTATCCCATTTTCTAAGAAATACTTTGTAAATGCTTCGGACCAACTCAAAATAGAAAAGTCATTCTATCAGATTTTCCTGCATGCTGTATTGCCCTTTTCTTGCCATTTCAATAAATGTTATTTTGAATTTAACTCACAGACGATATGAAAAAACATAACAAATGAAAAAATCCAGGTGACTGTGATTGGTAGTAGAGATTACAAAACGCATAATACCTTGATGTAGTGGTCTAGCCGTGGGTAGACTCTCATTATTCCCAGGAGCGCAGACAGAAACGTCCTGTGGGGGAACGAGGTAGTGACCATATGTGTGACTTCGGGAAAGGAAAAGACATTAAAACCAGATGTCTCATAGCGCTTCAGAAGCTCCTCGTCGGCCTTGTTTTCTCCTTCGCTCAGAATGCTGCCGACAGCACAGCGGCAAAGCGTTCCAGGTACCTAGACACAAGGGCGAAATTAACGAATAAATAAAGATATATGATGAAATGCAGCATCGATATAACAACAACATAATCTGATGGATAAATCAGATAGAGGGGGGACTCGCGCTCATTAGTCTTATCAGCATTTGACCTTTCTCTCTTTTTCTCATTACAGTGATTCCAAAAATTATTACCGTCTCCAATATAGTCAGACAGAAAAGTGCAGCCAAAACAAAAATGCTTCCTGGCCATTATAGGGGGGATAAAAAGCTAATGCCAATTAGTGTTTTTCTGCAGGAACTGATTGCATATAAACACTATATTGTTTATCGTCTTGATTCAGATGAATTTTCATGCCACAATCTTGCTGAAAAAAGGGAAATGCCAGCGCAGAGTGAGGTGTCTGACTGTGAGGCAAATGCATGCATTAAATAAGCAATGAGAGGTTAGCAGAAAAAAAACAATAAAAATCTCCTTGTGATGTTAGCCAGGTGACAAAGTTAAAGAGAAAATACACTCATTAATCTGCTCTAATTGGAGCATTTGGCAGCACAGCAATTATTGCTCCTTCCTTCATTTGAGAACCCCGGTGCCCATTAAAAAAAAGAAGAAAAGGGAGACACTCTTTACAAATGAACACTCCTGGGACAGCCGGGACTTTCTCCCCACTGAGCTGAGCTGAGCACCACTGAAGGCTCATGTAATAAATAAGCTGGAATCCTCCAATTTGTTCCTAAACCTATCAATGGAAAGCCTCGAGCACAGTTATTGTGCCTGAGAAGTCTTTTTTCCCTCCTCTGTTCATCAACACGCAAGGCCAGTGACGGGTAGAGGTTCACAGTGCACCGCAGCGCAGGATAATTTATCACATTTAAACTTTGAACGTACACAGAATCCTGGAAGAAGAGGAAAAGCTGCAGAGGTTTCTGACCAGAATTTTTTTTTTTTTGGTGTAAGTCAATGAAAGACATTCATCCTCGTCCAAAGATTACTATGAATACAGTGTACGAATGCACATAAATCTCCCCCAGTACATTATATGAATGTCAACATCAGTGTTTAATATCAGCTCATACAGCTTTACGTGACTCTGTGACATGTTGTCATGGGGTCCACTGTTTTTATCTTCGTAATGAGGAAAGCCAGCATCTACCAAAGAGACTTTATGAATTCCACTATAAAGTTCCACCTCTATACTCTGTTTGAGCACGGTTGTGAGAAAATAAACACTTGTGTCCAATATAATCTCTTGCCACTCTGTTTTAGTGATGCATGAACAGACGTCGCTCTGTACAAAAGGATTGTGATGAAATCCAAAGCTTTCCGGCTTTTCAGATGCTTACTTTGCTCTTTTTTGATACTGTTGTTGTCTAGCATGATGCAACAAGCAAATGAAATGAGAACGTGTTTAGTACAGACTGTGCACATTAATAAAAGGGTTTTAGGGAGAATTGTTAAACCTTACCGAGCTCACAAAGGGCAATTTTTTTAAAAAGTCTTAAAGAAGGAAAGGTGATGTTTACCAAATGTCCACAAACCCTGATTAAACCTCTGCTCATCAAACCAAATCAATAACAGTGACTGCTGTTAGAGTCAAGAGGAGAGCCGGGCTGTCAGTGAAGCTGTCAGAACTGAAATAACACAACATGGCAAATGCTTTGTTTAAGAAAATAAAATACAATCATGTTTGTTCCAGATGGATGCTAAACATCCAGTTAATGGTCTGACTGATCTTACTGTAACACATCTTGGGAACTTTACACATGAGGATATTTTTTGACGCTTTGGTTGAGGGCTCGCAGTCGGGAGTCTGAGCCAAGTGGATTTATTAACCATCACAGGGCTCCAAGTTGGGAGTCCAGAACAAAGAAGCAGCGCCGAAAGCACAAGCCTCTGTCCACAGGCTTTGTTTTGCCCCTCAGCACTCATCAAGACACAAGTGTGCTGCCTTTTGATGTTTCTTCAATGCACTGACAGCTCGTCTGAAGGAAAAAGTTCCTAAATTCAACTCAAGGAATCTCGTCTTCTTATGTCTTCGCTGCACATCAGCTGAAGCGGCTTTGGTGAGGCAACGGGGAAAGGAGCGCCTACTGTCTTCTACAGCATACAAAGCATTTTTCTGCTCAGATTCTGCAAGGCTTACATTTTAAATGTTTTAATAAGGCTTCCTGAGAGGGCAAGCAGTAGAGAGATTTCATCATCCACCAAAAAAAAAAGGCCAGCATTCGGACTGATAGGCATTTCCTGACCGGCCCCTCCTCCAGCTGCCGTTCCCACAGCTTTCATCATGTTGTGACACAAACATGAGTCCCTGAAGACGGGACACGTGTCGCTTCACCGCTGTTTCACTTGTCATCCAGCTTTTTATTTAGACAATCTGTGTCTCAAGGACTGCAAACCCTGACCCCAATTGCATACTTGGAATATCAAGTTTGACAGAATACTATATGATCTACCCCCCCTGTTCCCTCCCTCTGACGTTCTGCTGGCCTCAGAAGCGGGGAGCTGCAGGGTAGAGGTGATGTGGGTACACTGGGTCAGAGAAACCCCCTGGCGTTGAAACTGTGAAGAGGCTACCGGAGGAGCGAGCGGGGCCCAGAACATGCGCTCACACGGAGCTGCTCCAGCCCCGTATCCATAGCAACCATCTCAGGACCAACTCAAGTTCTCGTTGAGGTCTTTTGCTTCTTCAGAGGAAGTGATTAAAGGAGGTAAAAGTGAAAAAAAACACACACACACAAGAACAGAGGATGAGACTAGCCATGCTGACACTTATCCTCTGTCAGATGCACTTTTGAAAATCCTTCCCACTGCAAATATCAGCGGACAGTGTCTCGCTATTTAGACACCAACGAACTGTTCTGCTATCTGAGAGCACTCTCTGGGGCTCCCGATGCAGGGACTGAGCGGCATCCTGAGGCTCGGACGCTAATGAGCAGAGATCATTACGCCAATTATTCTAACTTAGATCAGGACTTGGCTGTGACTCTGCAGAGGAACTAGGACCCACTGCTAGCCTAATTGCCGGCTTGGGAAAAAAAAAAGAGGATGAGCATAACAAAAGGGTTTTGAAGCGGAGTTGGGAAGAGTCCACCGCTAGCTCTGGTTACATTCCATCAGGTTGCTGCGCATCAAGCCACGGCAGCAGTGTCACTAAAGTCAATACCGTTTAAAGTTGCTTCTGATAATTGGAGATGGAAGCACATTTCAGAGGCAGAAAAACACTGCAACCATTACAGAGCTGAGCGACCCCGACGTAGGTTAGAACAGAGTATATTTGACTCAATACGTCCATGTTAACACTTCCTCTAAAATGAATGAGAGGAAAGACTCATTAATTGGAGCCAAATGAGACACTGAAAGCTCATTTCACTCAGCTACAACTGCTCGTTTGTACTGTACATACACTTTTTGCCAGTTAGTTAGGTACACACAGCTATAACTACTGTGTCATACAACAGCCTCGTAATGAATCTTTGCTGTATGAATGCCATGATATTCACTCACAGGTGTACCAAATAAACTACCAGCTGGGTGTGTATTCAAATAAGTGTGTTGATAAATTAAGAGTACATTTTGAATATTATTTAGAACGCTCACATTTACCCCCTAAATAAATCCCACACAAACACACAATGATATCTGGTTTACATAAAAAAGCAGCAAATTAATGAGAAGCGGGAGCCACATAATGTTGGCTATGATAATAATGTTAAAATACTTTACTTGAATATTAAAACTGTCATAATTTGATTTTCTGCTCATTTTAGCTCCTAATGTACAATGACATGTCTTCAATTTTTTTTAACCTTGTTATAATATTATATTAGATATTATTATAACATATATTAGATCCAGATATGCAAACATTTCTTTATTTAGTTGCTTTTGGTTTTTGGATCCTGAAGAAACGCTTCGTCATCTTGTTTGTACTACTGCTGTATGTACAGCAAAATGACAATCAACCTGATTTGATTTGATTTTTTACAGACAATATCTAATTTTCTACGTGTTGCAGCTCGACACAGCAGCTATTTCTTGTAGCTGGAGGTCAACAGTTTGCAGGCATCACATTGTACATTCAGTATAAGCTACAGCAGATGTACATTTCTTAAGGTCAAATCCGTCCTGCCCCCGTTTCCCTGCCCCTGTTACCTGAACCTCCAGAACCTCTGCACTGCAAGAGTGCAATAAATTCTGACAAACCATCTCGAGGTGCTTCTCCCTGTTTCATTCCTTCTCTGGTCTGTCAGAGCCTAATAAAAATACAACTCATGCTGGACTCACTTCAAGATGTGGGAACAAGCACCGCATGATTTCGGAGACCCCAGAGGGTGCGCAGTATTAGGTATCAGGAAAACAGATCCAGCCGATATTATTTCCTGCTGCTTATGAGAACTGAGATTTTTGGGTTGGATGAGTTCACACGAGGAACAACTGAGAACGGAGGAAAACATCTCAAAGAGAGAGAGAAAGAGAGAGATCCAACTGCCTAATTGTGTTGCCAGCAGCACTGGGGTGGCAGAAAAGGAGACAAAAGCTTCAGTCACACTCCGATAAGTGTTTGTGAATGTGACTGAATGCGACATAAGCTCACCCTGTTTGACCCTTGATCTTTATGGAACTCCTCTTCCTTGAATTCATCGTCATTTCTGTAACTGTTATTTCAAAGCGCCTCCTTTTTCCTTTTTTTTTTTTTTTTAACGCTGGCATTGTTCCCCATGACACTTAGTGTTTACAACACTGTCACAGCTCAGCTCCTTTCAGTCAGAGCAGCAATAATGCCAAGGTATTACACGACTAGATGCTGACAAGCCAGCACTAACGAGACAAGCCGGTCAGATGGTGAATTTCAACATGACCAGTCTGGAAAGTTGTTTGACTGATTGGCGGAGGATTACAAAGACAGTTACACAGAGTCAGAAATAGAACACAAATGGCTTCTTTACACTGTGACCCACTAGCATATATAACACGGCCATAATCAGTCACATTTTCATATTGTTATATATAATACTGGGGTATCTGACAGACACTTTCTACATAAGACTACTGCTTACATGATCACATCCATAGTGTAAAACCTGAAAGAAACTGGGATCCGTCTTAATAACGTGTTGTGAAAATGCAATCAGCACCACTATATTAAATGCCAGCAATATGAAAACAACAATATGTCACAGTTAAGTGCTTTGATTCAAAATGCAGTTATTAAAACATAATTATTTCAGAAATGCCAATAACTCCCATAGAACCTAAATAAAGGCTCTGGTTTGGGACATCTCGGGGCCTTAAATGACATCTGAATCCACAAAACACACCACACCCTGACCAGATGTGCTGTGACAATGCTCAGGGGGGAAACACAAAAATCAGTCAATCCCAGGAGTCTCTGCAAAAAGCTCAGGAAAAAAAAAAAAAAAAAGATGAACAGAGTGTCACGACTACACAAAATGCCCCTGAACTGACCATTCGTTGTGAAAAGAGACATTTTTAAGTGAATGAATTGGATAATTTAAACCATCACGCGTCTGATATCTGCTGAGAAGTAAAGAATTAATCATCTAGTTCTTATCCGGCTCTATGAGAAGAGCATCAGCGCCATCTAGCGGTGACATGCACCACCTACTGGTAGTTTATAACACTGATTCTCAGTTAAAATAAATTATCAAAATGCAGAAGAACATGTAAAGTAAACTATTCTATAAAAAGTGCTGTTCGGGTGATGTTTACCTTTTTGGGGTCATCATAAAACACGCCGATAGTTGCGAGTCCTGGGCCAATAGAGCTAGACTCCCTAAAAAGTTGTCCACAGTCTTTGTAGGGTCCTTCTTTGAACTTATAGGCGAATGTGATCTTTTTTATGGGAGGACAGCCGGTTTGCACAATAATGTCACAGAGGAGTCCCGAGTATAAAAGTAGAGCAGCCACAGTTAACAGACTTAACAGGCTAATGAGCACACACAGGCTGAGCCAGTCCGGCATGATAGCTTACCACCAGGCGGAGCAGGCGCCGTTATTTAGCTGCTTTGCGACAACTAAAGCACTGTTTTATTCGTTTAAACGAGATAACATGCTCAAGATAATGTTTTATCGATTTCCACAGGGACTTCAGTTGACATTTGTTTCACTAGGCGACAAAGATAAAGCACTAGGTTGCACATTGCGGACGACTTCCTGGAACGTACCATTTTTTGCCGACTGAAGGGGTGTCGTGTTGCTACCAATACATTTGTAAATATCTCAGAAATAGTTTGTCTTGATGTTAAATGCAGTTTCGTGAATGAATTTTAGTGGGCTTTCAGTTATTTAAGGTAGTGTGAATGTCGACGGTCAAAATTCGCATTGGTCAAATGATAAATATTTTTAAAAAGTACCGTGATTTGGACGCAGTTCGACGCACTAGTGAATAGAGGTCGAATTCACTGAACTTCAGACCACAGATACTTGTGCAAAATTTAAGAAATAATGGTAGTCACTCATACACATTTACTACATCTGTAAAAATAAAATATTTTTATAATTAATAATAATAAATAATGACGTGACTGTACCGCGCACAATGACATGCTACTTCCTTGTTGGTAAATAGCCACATCATAATTTAGAGTTCAGGACATTTTTATTTTAATCTTGTAATTTTTTATTTTATTTTTTACCTTTAATTTTGTATTTTTTTTGCATATTAATAACAATGTCATGAAAACAATGAAAAGCCACAAAACCCTGAGGGCTATATAAGTCCACTCAGGTTTGTGTCCCGCCCTCAGAATAAAGTGAGGGCTGGACTTGAGGCGTAAACTGAACTGATTAAATATAAACTGAGCTGTTTTGCGTGACGCTTTTTCGTCCACTTCCTCCGCAATTGTTAAGAATGGCTGGAAATCTGAAAAGGTTTTACAACCTCACGGCTAAACTGCTGTCTGGAGAAACGTTGAGTTTCTCTGCCATGAAGGGGAAGGTGGTCCTCATTGAAAATGTGGCGTCTCTCTGAGGAACAACAACCAGGGACTACACTCAGATGAACGAGCTTCATTCTCGCTACTCCTCCGAGGGCCTCGTTGTTCTGGGTGTACCCTGCAACCAGTTTGGACATCAGGTAAGCCGTGTGTGTGGTATGTAGAACAAGATCAGATACTCTTTACAGGTCAAAATGTAGGCCTTTTGGGGTCTTTCTATCATTTCAATACAGAAAATATATTAATTATAGTAAAAATAAATGTTATTAAAGATAAACATGTGTGTTTTCCATCAACTTTTAAACTTTATGAGCAACTTAACAGTATTCTTTAACTTCACTAAAATTGCAAAAATCTATAAATGCTCCGCTGCCTCACACCTAAAGGTCAAAATGTGACATACTTCATATAAGCATTGTCAACAAAGTGCACTCAGACTATCAAAACTATTCATATGTAATGGAACGGCATACTACAGTGTTATAATAGTCAGTATGAGTGAATTCCATTCCTGGCACATCAGTGACAGAAGTGGATGTTATAAACATTTGGAATGAAAAGCCCTTTTTTTTTATAACAGATTTTTTTTAAGGTGAATTTGAATTTGTTAAATAACCAGTAACTCATCCATCATATGCAATTAGTAAAGTGAGAGGTGTGTGAAGAGTCCATTTGCAAAAACAGATAACTTCACAAACCTTCAGAAAACCCATTTGTCAATCGTCTACCTGAGACGATATCAATGAAACTTAAGTTATCTCTAATTTTGTCATTTCTGCTGAGTCAAATCCACTCCACTCAACTCAAATTTGATTTATTTATTTTGCTTTTTTTTTTATCCCTTTTTTTCCTCCCTCCCTATATATGTATACTAGCATATATGTATTTATTTATTGTGTGTTTATTCTTATTTTTATTCGTCTCTTAATATTGTTTTGGTGTGGAACAGGTACACAAAGCATTTCACTGCGCGTTACACCGTGTATGACTGTGTTTGTGACAAATAAAGACCTTGAATCCTTGAATCCTTGAACTTCAGTTTGATTGATATTATCGCAAGCAAGCAACAAAAAAAATACATTTTCTGAAAATCTAAAAAAAATGGAGTTATCTATTTTTACAAATGAACTCTTCATATTCATCAACCAAGTGTAGTAAACTAGAAGAAAACAGTAGCATAAATATATTACACTACAAGTACTACCAAACTACACTGAAGTACACTGCTAAGGGAAATATAGTTAAATTGTTGTTCTGATTTTGAGAGTGCATCCACACTTCTGAGACTGATCCACGTTTCTGCATTTTTACAACAGGAGAACTGCAAGAATGATGAAATCCTGAGATCCTTGAAGTATCTCCGTCCAGGGAATGGCTTTGAACCAAAGTTCCACCTCATGGAGAAGGTGGAGGTGAACGGAAAGGATGCCCACCCCCTGTTTGTCTATCTGAAAGAGAAGCTCCCGTTCCCCAGTGATGACGCCATGGCTCTCATGACCGATCCCAAGCTCATCATGTGGAGTCCAGTGTGTAGAAATGACGTATCCTGGAACTTTGAGAAGTTCCTGGTCGGTCCAGACGGGGAGCCTTACAAGCGCTACAGCAGAAATTTCCTCACCAGTGATATTGAGGCAGATATTAAGGAGCTACTTAAGAGGATCAAATAAGATGTGCAGCGACAGTTTACGGGTGTCTGTAAAGAATGTCTGTTATGACCACCCTATCTGGAAAGATTAATCAGCAGATGCATCTGTTTGGGGTATTTTTATCATGCTCCCCAGCTTTACAGTTTCACTCAGTTGCAGCACTCCTACATGAGTGATACGTCCGGTGCCATACACTCTGGCTGATCAGACTGTTTACCCAATGAAGAAACTCCTTGAAACACTTTGAGGGGAGTTTCTGATGAACATGTAAAAGTTTGACTCTACCACTGTGTATAACTTGTATCACAAATGTTCTCATTTGGTAGAATTTAGGAGGAGAAATAAAAATATTTTATCATATAAGGTGCTGCAGTCATTTGTCTAAAACATATACCAACACATATGTTAATTATTACATCGCAAAACATCATAAAAGAATTCAACTCATATTTTCTAGTTGATGTAATGTGAACATATGAATTTAAAAATTCAAGTTCTGATGACTTCTTTCATCTCTCACCCATATGATGCTCCCCATGATGCCAACTCCAATAAAAGCAGGTCAGAATCCAGAACATAAAATAACTATAACTATATACCTGACAAGTTACAAGATTATTGGTAATAAGGGATGTGGGTTGTAGCTACGATAATATGTGTTTAAACGTAATGTGATTTATATTACTGTTGCTTATGACTGGAATCAGTGGCAGCGCTCTGATGCTTCCTGGTGCCGGCAGGTTCATCCCCGACCAGCGCTACGCCGACCTACAACTCGTCCAACATGGCCGGCCAGGAAGATCCAGTGCAAAGAGAGATTCACCAAGACTGGGCGAATCGAGAGTACATAGAAGTAATTACGAGCAGCATCAAAAAAATCGCCGACTTTCTAAACTCCTTTGGTAAGCTTTTCACCATGAATTTCACTGATACGTTCAGCACTGATGTGGATATTTAGACAGACAGAACAAGCTAGCTAGCTGAGCTAGCTGTCCGTCTGTTAGCTAGCATTGATGTTGATGTTTTCAATGGCCACTCCCAGCTAGCTCGTTAGCTTGTCATTGTTGCATTGCAGAGGAATAGTGACATTTTGGTGTCGAATCGCTGTGCATTTTGGTTTGCTTGTGAATTCATGTTAGCTGCCCAACGAGTGTCAAAACATTAGATTAATGTACGAATACTATGTTCGAGTGTTCAGACAGCTAACAGCTAGCTGAGAGGCTAGCGCAGTTGCTAACGCTGGTCTCCTGCGATTAACAAGTTCAGCTGCAGCTCGACCCTGACCGACATAATGTCCAATTATGACATCGTTCATCTTTGTCGAGAGAATGTCATCGTAACTGACTTGTGTAGCTACACTGATCGAAATGACATGGCTGCTGTAACAGCTAAATCCATTTGTGCTCATCAGATATGTCGTGTCGGTCCCGTTTGGCCACCCTCAATGAGAAGTTGACAGCTCTGGAGCGGAGGATTGAATATATCGAGGCAAGAGTAAGTATACGGCGTTCAAGTTTGTTTTAAATAAAAACACTGCCTTCTGTGGTTGCAGAAAACTTGCACATTCCTGCACAATCTGAACAGCTGTCACACTTAAATAACACAGCAAATATATTTATTATTTTGCATTAGCCTTGATTTACTATCCTATACTACAATCTACTATACTATACTATACTATACTATATATATTTACTGTACTATTTGAATTACAACACTTTATTTTTTTAAATATTTTGTCCTTGAAATGTTCTGTTTGTCAGTATTTACTGTTAGGCACCACAACACCCAGCCAAGTTCCTTATATATGAATACCTACTTGAGAATAAAACTGATTCTGATTGTAAGTGATGTACCGATTACATTCATACATGTCTCATTACAGGTGACAAAAGGAGAAACCCTGACCTAGAAGTCATCATGGACATCCATAGCATCCTCAAGCTACCTACTCACTCCCCATCCTGAATTTTTGGATTAAGTGTGATGGACTCCACCCTCCTTTTTTGGGACCATGTGGACCATTTTTTTATATTATATGGCTGAGTTTTGTGTTGTTTTATCTCATGACGCATTTGTATAGAAGATGTGGGTCTGTCTTGGGTGTCAGTGACTCAAGCATCATCAACGTTACAAAACTAAGCTCCATACGTATTGGTTACATAAGAATATTCTGGAGCTCAATTATGGCTCTGGCATCAGCACAAGTTGCCGACCATCTGTGTTGTATACAGCGTCATTACCCAATCAGAGGTTTATCAAAGGGGGAACATTCTTGTGTGCCAAGTTGATCAAGTAATTGTGTTGTCACCTGTATTAAGGACCTGCTTGTACAGTGAACTGTTTGGCGATGTTTCAGAATTTAAATACTGTAATAAATAATTAACAATGAGTGTGTTTCGTGTTGTAACTTCATTTAGTCGTGTTCACTACATATGTTCACATATTGAACTTGATATCTACTTCTTCATTGCTCTGAATACTTTGAGGATACAAGTAGGAACATACAACTAAACATAAGATGAACAATTATTATATACAGATCAACAGGAAACAGTAAATTGTCTGATCACAAATTATTTTTTTATGCTGATCTGGCTGCACATACTGCAAGAGTCATGGACATCAATGCTAAAGTAAACTTGTTCTGAATAATTCATGTCACTACAGTGTTAGATTTATGTGCATATTTCATGAATTATGCACAGTCTGCTTATACTTAGCATGGCAGTGATAAAATATGTGCATACAATTGCACTTTAGGTATACGAGGCTGTTGTGCATTAAGAATAAAAATCCAGATTATGAGTCTCATGTAGAATATTCAGTCCGTGTGAATTGACAGGGGCATGAAACAGCACCACAGTACAGTATGATTGTCAGATTACGATGAAATCTAACAAAACTGAAGCTATTTTCTAAAGCACAAAACGACTACACACTTCCATATGTTAACACAAATATAGCACAAAAACATCCAATAAAATGGCGGATATAAAGCTTGATAAAATTTCGCCCTCAGCCTGGCCTTTCAGGCAGCACTTCAACGCTATATCGCCTACTCTTGCTTCATCTATTATTATTCATATTGCGTGTCTCCTTCTTCAGCTACGCCCAACATCATAACTTGCGACCACAGCAAAACTAGCCCGTAGTGGTGACTCAAAGCTTCTGTAAAGTTAACCGTAAATACAAACAATTTAGGACAACTAAAGACGAAAAGCAGGCGAGAGCAAATGCTGCCTTTAAGGCAAGTGTAGGGATTTAAATAACTCCAATACCCACAATGCACCCCGATATAGAGCAATGCATTCTGGGATAAAGAAGGTCGTCGTAGTTGTTGTGAGAAGTCCTTGAACGTGAGATGAATTTTCTTGCCCACAAATTTTCAAATATCTTTTCGAAAAAATAACAGTGACATTATCATCAAACTTTCACCGGTGAGTTGCTGTTTTTTCAGGCTAGAAACTGAAACTTCCGACAGCTTCTCATCGGCGTCGTGGGGGTTTTCTCATAAGTTATTCTGGTTGCCTTATTTCACCCTGGTTTGCTAACGTTAGCTCGGGGTCCATCTTAACCGTGTACAGGCTTTCTGTTGATTGAGATGATTCGACTGTAGGGAAACTGTTTTGTATGTGAGTTTCTAAACAGCAAGAATCCCAATGCATTTCCTGTTTAATTCTAATATGTTTGCGGTTTTAGAGAACGTGTGAGCGCAGAAGCCACTGAGAAAAATGGGCGCTGATAAAAGGTGAGTGGTCACATTAAGCGCCGGCGCCATAGTAGGTGTGGCTAACATTATGGCAGAGGTATTTTAAGGCAAGCTCTCCAACCAAAGGAGAAAGAAATATGTCAAGTTTCATTCAGAGCATATTTGTAACGCCTGTTTGTAAGTTTCTCTTGTCCTGCATCACATCAGTATAGAATAACATGCATTCTTTGATATGTGTGGTTGTCTTGTATATATGTATATTATATGCACTGGAATACTAGACACAATGTGTAAGTGTTAATAAAATAGATGCACATATGCTAACAGTGTTGATGTCTTTGATCCAATATACTAAAAATGGAGTCCCAACCCTGGAGGAACATGTCAGACTTTTTTTGTATAAAGTTAATCAAATAATTGTTTTGAATGAGCTTGCTAATACAATGGTGGGGCCATATACCGAATACTACCATGCAGTGGGAGATTACCTACTGGTCTATAAGATAAGATAGAACTTTAACAATCAATCCCATAGACTAACTCAAGTGCCAGATGTTGCTCAGGAAAAAATAAGCATTGCATAACATCACCTATGTTTTAACTGTCCTCCCTGAATAGGATTAGCCGGACAGAACGCAGCGGTAGATACGGTTCCGACCAGTCCCGTGACGAATCAGATTGGCGTGACAGACGAGAGAGGGACCAGGAGCGCGAGCACAACATGCGCCGCTGGGGTGAAGAAAGACGTGAGCGTTATGAAGGAGAGCGTCGAGGATCAAGAGACAGCCCAGAGGTATTTATTCTAATCACCAGGGAATTTTAATGGTATCATAATGTGTAAGTAAAAATACTTGGTGACGTTAATCTTTTGTTTTGAAGCAAAGGGAGAGGAAACGACGTAACAGCGACCGATCGGAAGATGGTTATCATTCGGATGGTGACTACCCAGAGCAGGATTACAGAAGAGAGCCAGGAGAGGAGAAGAAGAGCAAGACTATCATGCTCGGGGGTCTGTCTCCTCATGTCACTGAGGATGATGTAAGTAGTAGTGTTCATCTACAGAAACACAACACTTTATGTGCTTATTACCCTCAGTCTGTCAGATGAAATGGCTTTTGAAGGTTGTACATTTTAAATCAAAGTGTTAAAGTACTGTATGTTTGTTGTGTTTTAGATTCGTTTTGCCATAGACCAACTGGAGGGACCCCAGCCAGTGGATGTCAGACTAATGATTAAGAAAAAAGGTGAGAACCAGATGTATGACGGACCCCAGCCTTCCCTCAGTCTTTGACCATAGGGCCAATCTGCTTCCATTCTGACCCATTTTCCCATAGCAGTTAGGGGAGAATTATATCGAATTACTTGCAAAAGGATGTAAAATATTGATTTACAACTTATCATTTCAGTACATTGTGGACCTCTTTCAGGTAAGTAAGAGCAGCAATAGTAGTTGTAGACAAAGTCGATTGGCAGACACACTTTGTTGTTGGGTGTGGTTCAAACAGTGGTATTCAGCAGGGATTTCTTGCTATGGTAAAACTCCTAAGGAGTGGCCTATTGTATACCAAACTGGGCCAGGGTCGTGAAGCAGTTTGTGGAAGACTTTGAATAATATGCCCATGGACTCTTAACTAACACGCCTCCCGTCTATATTTGAATGCTGTCTCTAGGTATAAGCCGTGGTTTCGCCTTCGTGGACTTTTATCACTTGCAAGATGCTACCCGATGGATGGAGACCAATCAGGTTGCTTCACAATCGCCAAGTCTAGTTTTAATCTTGGGGATCTGAAAAAAATAACCCAAAAGGCAACCAGAATGTATTGAATACATAGTGTGGAAAATGTACAGGAAAAAAAAAAAACTAATGGATTGAATACCACAGAGCATCCATTATATTTATGATGTAATGTTCTAAAAGATATTGTGTTTAGATAAGTGTTCAGGCATTGGCATTAAAGCTGCACATTTGACTCGTTTTGTGAGGTCATCTCCTTAAGGAATCTGCATATCAGATAACGAACACAGTATTTTTATCTTGCTGATCAAGACATTATTAGTATTTTCAGAGTTCATTGTAACCTCAGACAATTCTTTTTTGTAAGCCTACCTCTCAGTAGATGGGGATTTTTTAATCTTTTTCTTTTTTTTAAAGTCATTTTCTCCTCTAACTTTTTGTGTGGGAGGCCCATACATGAGTCAAAATGTCTGCTAGGATCACACTGTACACTCTGCTCCAGTTCAACCTGGGCACGCGGTTCCCAAACACTTAAAGAACCTTCTTTACATCATGCCCACATACACATCATGTGCCTGTCTTTAACTCAAAGGCTATCTGTTGGGGGTCCCTCTCCCCCTTCTCTCCCTTCCAACACTGCTTGCTCTATTGATGAGATCAATGCTCACCATGGACACTTGATTGATTTTGTTCTCCTCTTTCAGAAACGTCTAACCATCCAAGGCAAAAGTGTGGACATGCACTACAGTCACCCAAGGAACAAGTATGAAGACTGGCTTTGTGGCACTGTAAGTAAACAATGAGTTGGCTTCACGGTCGCATAATCCAAACAATGCCTTCACAGTACACTGCACACACACATAATGATAGGTCTGTAAGTGACAATTTTTGCAGTCCTGTCAGCTTATTTTGTGGTACACCTAAATGTGGTAAAGGTTAGGTTGTGTCTCAGGTAAGTATGGTTTTGCTGAACCAATATAGATTGCCTGCTCTCTGAGGCAGCACTGTTCAGGGCTTTAGTAGGTGTATAATAAAAATGATGTGAACGGTTACTTGCAGTGTGGCCTGTACAATTTCCGGAGGAGGCTGAAGTGCTTCAGGTGTGGAGCAGCCAAAGCCGGTAAGTAGTTAAATCAACAAGAGGCCACTGACTGCAGACATCCGGGCAGCCTGAGGCAACAGTGCTGGGATGCAAACGTTTTTGTTTTTTGTAGTTGTGGAGACCTAAGATGATATGGATCCATTCTGTCAGATATAGATAAACTGCATAGATGAGAGCATGCATTTTTTTTTATTTCTACTTGACCTAAATCTTACAAAATGGGGGCGCATAACACAATACATGATGTAGTTTACGAAGTAGGCTATCTGATATTCCAAACACATTCTTAGCACAGGGTTTGACATCACTTTATACCTCATTTCCAGTTCTTTGACTACACACTTCTAAAGCTTGTGTTAATACTCTTCTTACTTGTCTGTCATTTTCTCAACAGACTGTGAAGCGAGCAGTAACGCTGGAGTCCCTGAAAGCCAACCCAGTGGAGATTTCTATGGCGACAGTAAGAGCTTGTCTTTTATAGATGCAGTGTTCCACTTTATTGGGAACAAAGCTATCCTTGGTAGGTTGTTCTTTGATATATTCTTTTGTTCTGTGCAGCAATCATCCTGAGGAATATTGCTCCTTTGACCACTGTGGAAGCCATCATGGCCGCCCTGGCACCGTATGCTAATCTTTCATCAAACAACATTCGCCTCATCAAGGACAAGCAGACCGGCCAGAATAGAGGTTTTGCCTTCGTGCAGCTGTCCTCTCCTCTGGTAAAGCACTCTTCAGAACATATAGATGAAAATGTTCTAGCTCACAACGCGTTCATGTCGACACGTCGCTCCAATTGCTTTATTATTCGTTATAACAGGAGGCCTCTCAGCTGCTGACCATCCTACAGGGACTGCAGCCTCCTTTAAAACTGGATGGAAAAACTATTGGGGTGGATTATGCTAAGAGCGCCAGGAAGTGAGTACACCAGTGGATGAAAATATTTACATCTGTATTCGTTATTTCCACAGCTCCTCAGCTCATATGTGTATTCCACAAATCGCCAGTTTTTATTCAGAATAAAGAAAAGAGAGATTCGGTCACACTCAGGTGCGATTAATTGCATATTTTCCCCCTTTTTTTGCCTTTGAATCAGGGACCTGCTGCTACCTGATGGGAATCGTGTCAGTGCCTTTTCTGTAGCCAGCACAGCCATCGCTGCAGCCCAGTGGTCCTCAAGTCAGGTAGGCCCATTTTCCATCAATGTCCTTTTATTTCTTCATCTCCCAGTGTCAGTGTCACATACTCACAATCCACTTTACCTTTTCAGCCACAGCAGAGCTCAGATGGAATGTCAGAGTACAGCTACCTGCAAGAAGGTTATACTCCAATGTCACAGGTTAGTAGGAAAAAACAGTATTTCAGCTTGAAAATTCATTTAGTCCTGATATCTTTAAATATGTTTTCTTAAAATATGAACACAATAGAATAAAATATAGGTCATTAGGTTACTGATGACAGCATTTAATAAGATAAGACATGAGCTTGTGCCTGTATTTTGTAATAATGTAATAAAGTAAGGCATTTTAAAACTGGCATTGAATGATTAACAGGACTACCAGACCTATTACCAACAAGGAGCAGGAACCAGCACCTCTCAGGGAAACGGGATTTTGGGAGGTATGATATGCTTTCACACCCTCTGTAGCAGCTGGCACAGCTACTGATCATTTCTTGTATTAGTTTAGTATTGGAAAAAATTCAAAACAGTTGTTATTTTGTGAGTTGAGGTATTTTCTGTGTCTTCTTTGCAATGGCACACACCTGAAATGACAAGATATTTTAACGTTTCTTGACACTGACGCTGAGGTTCACACTCCTCTGTGTCAACCTGCCTGACATGCAGGTCTTTACAGCACATTGCTGAGATTTGGGAGGTGTGTGTGCCTCAGCTCCTCTTCAACCCTCTGTGATGATTCATTCAGCTGACACGTTTATATTTGTCTTTATAATTCCAGCATAAAGCTGTGTGGACAACAAACACTGCAGTAGTCAAGTAGACAAACCCTGCTTTGACCAGCAGCACACACAGACAGAGATCTTGGCTAGATTCCAGACAATGTCTTTATTTAACTGTTTGCACAGTGGTGTTGAGTTTTAAAATTAACAGTTGTTTGCACCTCCAATTTTAGCTGCCCCAGGTGTAAAGATTGTTCCAACTGCAGTTGGAGTTGTAATATCACAGAATGCCCAGGTCTACCAACCTCATATCATCGCGCAGCCTGCTGTGCAGGTAATGGACACACTTTGGTTCTGTAATTACACAAAAGTAAGCTATGTAAATGAATGTTGCAAGAATCTCTAAATAATCTGTATGTTAATTGTAGGCATTGCCACTTGCCCAGCAGTTGGAGGCGAAGCCCCAAACAGGACACCTTTCAGGCATTGAGGCTGCATCTGTTTCAGCTGCTCCTGTCGCTGCTGCCGGTGTTAACACTGCCAGTACATTAACAGCCTCTGGACAGACAGCGGACACCAGCACTGGTATGAGCACACAAGATCCCTTAATACCTGCTCTACTGAAGTGTGACGCACACAAAGAAACACGGCAATTCTCCTGAGATCACGGTCTTATACAGGATGTTATGTTGTAGTGTTTCCATGGATACAACTTAAAACTACAAGATTCAGTGATATGTTCCTGACTGTTAAGGTTATAAATATACACACATTTATAAATAAGATAACGGTGACTGACCAAATGTGTGGAGCATTTATCTGCCCCTGAGATTTTTCTTTCTTTTTTTTTTTTTTTCTTACTGTCCAAGCTGAGTTGCTTAGAATGAGTTGAAGAGGTGTCGGCCTGAGCACTAACTTCAGTAGAAAAGCGTAATGGAAAGTCAAACTGGCACCGCTCATGGATTTATTAACGATGTAGTGATATCAATAATGAAAAAGCTACTTTAATGACGCTGTGTTTTCTAATTGACAGGTGTCCCGGATACATCCAGCTATCAGTACGACGAGTCGTCTGGCTACTATTATGATCCTCAAACTGGCCTCTACTATGATCCAAGTACACATGTAGGTAGCACGACACAAGGCATGTATGTTTGTGTCGTGTCAGTGAAAGCTGATCATGTGCGTTGGTGTTTCTCCTTTCAGTATTACTACAATTCTCAGACCCAGCAGTATCTGTACTGGGACAGTGAGAAGCAGACGTACGTACCCGCCTCGATGAACGCAAATGACGGCTCTGCACCGACGGGCAGTAAAGAACCTAAAGAAGGAAAGGAGAAAAAGGAGAAGCCCAAAAGCAAGACTGCTCAGCAGGTGTTGTGTTTAAATCCTGCATGAGCACATATTGTCTCTTATGCCTGCAGCAACTTCCTTTTCAAAATATGTTTCGTATTCTTTAACTTCATAATCAAATCTGTTCTTTTCTCTCAGATTGCTAAAGACATGGAGCGCTGGGCTAAAAGTCTCAACAAGCAGAAAGAGAATTTCAAGAGTAGCTTTCAGCCTATTAGTCAAGAAGAGAGGAAGGAGGCAGCTGCTGCTGATGCAGGATACACACTGTTTGAAAAGAAGGTATCACAGCTGGAGTAATAAAATATAACACATTTCTGGTCTGCATGTGTGGTTTTTAGACAGATGTGTCCTAAATGGATTGACTGATTTTTATTTATTTATTTTGATTTTCAGCAGGCAAGTCTAGAAAGACTCATGCCAGAGGTGCTGCGGGTCCCTGAGGAGGAGGCACCAACCAGCTCAGCCGCCACCTCCAAGGTGACTGTTGTACACTTTAGCAGTGTGATGGTAGTTATTGTTAAATACTTAGTCACATTCTGGTCTTACATTTCCTCTGCATGTCCATCCTTGGTGTGGTCAGTGTGGCCTTGTGGCAGCCTACAGTGGAGACAGCGATCCTGAAGAGGGAGGAGCAGAACCTGACGGCAGTGAAATCAGTCAGGACAAGCTGACAGACTGGAAAAAGTTGGCTTGCTTGCTGTGTAGGAGACAGTTTCCCAACAAAGAGAGTCTGGTTCGACACCAGCAGCTCTCCGACCTTCACAAGGTAATCATATTGTCTTGGGCCTAAAATCCAAACAGCCAGTCACGAACAAACAAGATTATGAATTGTTTTGTTGTATTTGTCTCTCCTAGAAAAACCTGGAAGTTCTCCGCAGAACTAAACTGAGTGAAGCCGAGCTGGAGGAGTTGGAGAGAAAAGAGACGGAGGTTGGACTCGATATAGAATCACCCACTTGCTACTGAGTCATTTTCCTCTTAATGTGGCTGCATCTTAAAAACCAAAATGCTTTTTTTTCCCCCCTCCTTTTGGTGAATAGATGAAGTACAGAGACAGAGCAGCTGAGAGGAGAGAAAAATACGGCATCCCAGAACCTCCAGCACCGAAGAAGAAGAAATTTAGCCAACCAGCACCAGTCATGTAAGCAGCTTTGTTTAGTTTACTGCTTAGTGTAAAACGCTGTGGCTCAGTTTAGGTTCATAGAATATTTCCCTTTTTATTGTGCAGAAACTACGAGCAGCCCACGAAAGATGGCCTCAATAGTGACAACATTGGGAACAAAATGCTGCAGGCCATGGGTTGGAAGGAGGGCAAAGGTCTCGGTCGCAACCAGCAGGGCATCACTACACCCATCGAGGTATTTGTCAGGGTGTACCGCTGTATGTCAGCATCAATAACTACATAAAACAAGTTCTAAGCTCTGCGGGTTTCCTCCTCAGGCACAGTTGAGGACAAAGGGAGCTGGTCTCGGCACGAAAGGCACCAACTACACCCTCTCAGCTTCAGACACGTACAAAGACGCAGTCCGCAAAGCCATGTTCGCTCGCTTCACCGAGTTGGAATGAGTCTCCGGCTGAAGCGGTGCAGGCGGAGCTCTGCCGCGTCTGCATCAAGGAAAAGCAAAGACGACGATGAATTTCAGTCCGATCAATGATTATACATGTTGCCATAAAGCAGATAGTAGATGGAAATCTGTAGTAGTGGCATAATGAGATAGTTATTGATATAATTTATAAGTTGTACATATGCACAGTGGATTGACTCTCCTGGTTTACATATTTCTTTTATATTTGTTCTATGGTAATGATTTTTTTTGTCTCGGCATGATGAACAGATTGTACAGTTTATACAAAATCTTGTCTATTTGTACAGAAAATAAATGAAGTGTGACAGGATTTCTGTGCTGGTCTTCGTGATATTTGATTACACACGAGGATATTTGTCAGTTATTTAGGTGTCGGAGAAATAATATGTTTTAATCCCTGATTGAAATGATGTTGCCGTGACATTTTGGAGAGGATAGATCCAGCTGCAGTACCACCACATCTTAATTCACAACTAAATCTGTTGATTGACTTGTGAATAGTGAAGCATGTGTGCACGTACCCAACATCTAACACG
>NW_007577741.1:1546959-1550566 GCF_000690725.1 Stegastes partitus
TCACAACTAAATCTGTTGATTGACTTGTGAATAGTGAAGCATGTGTGCACGTACCCAACATCTAACACGGAAGATGTTCTTGTCATTGTTCCAGACTGACAAAAATCAATTAATGACTGAACAGTTTTATCTGATGTTTCCTTGAGTACACCTGGACTGACTTTATGATCCACCACTTCCTACTTATTGTCTATAACTTTCAGCTTTCTAGGAAAACATAAGTCTCTAAGAAAGCCAGCCTCACTGCGCTGAACAGTTCAGGTTTCATGATTTTTCAGCATGCTGTCTGGGTTTTGTTTTGAAGCCGTCCTTCTGCTGGAGGACTGTTGAAGGCTTTATGCCCTGCTGTGAAGAGGCATCCTTGGGCAAAGTGCTCCATCCCACACAGCTTCGTTCTTACTGACCTTGTGTTCGGATGTTTCTAAAATGGTCAAGGCAAAAACTAATTTCTCCACCAGTGCATACAGAGCCAGATTCCATGATTACCACATTGCACTGTTGCTTATCCATGTGTATGTCTTGTTGTATCTCTCAGCTTGTGCACGAACAGATCCCTTCTAGTACCAGCTCCATTCTTCCAGACCTACTCCTTGTGTCGGGGCTTCCACTCTGGTGAGTATTTAAAGGTGAGATGTAATACACGTGGTCTGCTTTCGGTATGTTGGAGCCTGTGGAGTTAATCTGAGAAATAGCAGCACCCTGCCTGTAAGGATTGTTTAGAGACACAGAAAAGGCCACGAGTGTCTTGTTGCATTTGTATTATCTAGGAATGACACACCGCAGGGAGACGGCGGTATTCCTTGACACCCCTGGGAAGATTCAAAGAATTTCTACTGAAGGAGTTTTGTTTGATTCACCAAAGAGTGTGACATAACAGGGCCAGAGCTTTAACATTTAAGTTCATAGGATTTAATCTCTAATGTTATTTTAGGATCTCGGCAGCCCAGTCTCTTTTAACCTGTCGTTTCTGTCATTTTTAACTTGGTTCTTGGCTGTTTTCTGAACTTTCCACCTACAGTTGTCCTCAAATTTATTCATCCCCTTCTATTAAAGAAAAGACAGAACTAACAAAAGTCACTTAAATAACTAGAAACTGAAAAAAGTAATAATAAATAAAAATTTGCTAAATTATAATTTAGTGAATTAAGACACTGCTTTTGAATTGTGGTTGAAAAGAATAATTTAAAAAAAACAGGAAAACACCTGATGGCAGTGATTGGCTCAAAGAGTTGTTCAACAAAATGTTAGATTACGGGTCCCATCATGCTTGTTTTTTTTGTTTTTTTTTCTGTTGAACCACCATTCAAAAGCAATGTCATGATTTTCATTACATTTTTATTTATTATCACTTTTGTCAATTTCAACTTATTTCAGTGACGACTGTTCGTTCCCCTCTTTAGGAGGGTATGAAGACATTTGAGGACGACCGTAAGCAAAAAAACAGACCAATACCAAATGAACAACTGGGTCATCCAGCATCAACCGACCAAATTTAAAAGTTCATGCCTGAAACATTTCATATTCTCGTGAGTTTTTTCACCCTAAGAAGCAGATTTTTTTTTTCCCCCTATGATTGACACCAATAGAAGCTTTAAAGATGTAGTGTATGGTTCCAGTCAGACGCATACTTTATGAAAAACAAATAATTAAAATGATCCTTTTTTGTTTACATTTGTGGCCAATATTAGGACAAAACCTTCCGTCAAATTGAACATGGTCAGACGTGGGGCATTCAGTAAACTGAGGAGGAATGACCCAACTGTAAGGTCAAAATGAACCATCTTGGCCCCTATAAAGAGGAGGCACTTGGGAAATACTAAAAAAAAAAAATGCATCTCTTAACTCCATCTCCAAGCCAGAGTGAGATTTTAAAAACTAGAGCAAAAATTTGTATTTTTTTTTACCTCCATCTGTAATCAAAACTCTACATTAGAAAGTGAATAACAGCCTTTGAACAATTAGAATAGAATAGAATAGAAAAGAATAATCACTTTATTGTCAAACAGAACATACACCAGCTGGTGCACATTTTGACTGAAATCTTGATGCAAAAAACTAACAAAACAAACAAATGATTAGAAATAAAACAATTACAATATGTATATGTAAAAACTATATAAACGTGAACACATTCGCACACAATAAGAGAAAGTAGCAGCAGTTTTCCTGCAGTGAACAGTGAAATGTAGCAGCAGTATTGCACGGGGAACACTGAATGTTGAATTACTCAAACATAATGTTGTCAAACCTCAAAATTCTCAACTGCAACTTTATCAAATTTAATACCACAGACCTAAAGCACAACAAATGCTGTATGCATTCTGATGTGGCAAAAAAGAACTCTTCTGTGAATGTGAACCTTTAAAGAATGGCAGCAGGTTTTACAAATACATACAGCCTGGGTTCAGCACAGGTAGCTGAGGGATGGAAAGGGTTACTGTACCCATCTTTTCATTGTAAGTTAGCCCCTCTGAAAAACAGGGGAAAAAAACTGGGTGAGAGGTAAAATGTGTTGCTTCCAGGAGCCTACTCTGTCCATCTTTTATTTTAGAGATCTGACAGGAGACCATGACACATTCTGAACATTAGCTGAGTCCATATGTCAGTCAAAGAAAAGAAATCCAATATATCCTTAGCTTGAAGAATTCATTTTCATCTGAACTGGTGCGTTTTTGTTAACGCAGAGAGGACAGAAATTAACCAACCTCTAAATGGAGAATTGAAGGCTGGTATTAATTTAATATCATATGTTTCCCATCGTCAAGCTAAAGTCACCTCGCCCTCTCTGGTCCTTCACACAAAGAGGTGGTCAGTTCGCTCGCCTCCCCGCTGGCGGTCCTTATTTAAACAATATGAGTTACACAATGAAACATAACACAACACATCCCTTGGGTTGTTTGGTGAACCTCACGGTGCCCCAGCCTTTGATATGTTCACCTCTCAGGGAGAAATGTTCTGAACCTCACATCCACCTCCGTTACGTAACCATAATGGAGCGATACAGCCTGAGTGAGAGGAGAGTTTGATTACATATCTTCCTTTCATTCTGTGAACGCTGTGTGTCTGTTGTTTGTAGAGTGTCTACACGCCGCCAAACGCCACACCTAGAAGCCCACCAGGCCATACGATGAGTAGTATGTAGTTGGCTTAAGAGCAAGAGTGTAGTGCTGTGTTGTCAATGGGCCGAATCTGTGCCTCTTACAATATGTGTTGCTATTATAGTCAAATCAATGAAATGAAGATCATTTAAATGCAGTGAAAGTGTCTCTAGTGACTGTAGACTCCTGTATCCATAAGGTCCAGTCACTGGTGAGTCAGTGTTCCTGCTCAGAACTACGAGCATCGACGCCATGAAAACAAAAGAACACTCAAAGCAACTCTGTGAACAAAAATAGGGCTGTCAACATTAACACGTCGTCATCGTGATTCATCTGATTAACCCATCTTAACGTAGAACAAAGACAGGAAACAGCGAACCTGCTCCACTTAAAGGTAAAATAAATCTAAACAGCAGCATCTCTAAAGCTCTCTGTTTACATGTAATACTTTGTAAAAGGTACAACATCAAGCTTTAGCTGTGCTGGTGGGCAGATCTGTCTCAGAGTTT
>NW_007577741.1:1552006-1555592 GCF_000690725.1 Stegastes partitus
AGTCTTGGTGGCCTCCTTCACTAGTCTCCTTCTTGTAACTCCTTCAGAGGAGTCATAGGAGTCTTGGTGGCCTCCTTCACTAGTCTCCTTCTAGTCACCCCCTTAGAGGAGTCATAGCAGTCTTGGTGGCCTCCTTCACTAGTCTCCTTCTTGTAACTCCTTCAGATGAGTCATAGGAGTCTTGGTGGCCTCCTTCACTAGTCTCCTTCTTGGTCTTTCTAGTTGTCACTTATTTTGTTTTACATCCTTTAACAGTTAAAGTAATATCGACTAGTTAAAGTTTAACTTGATATTACTTTGTGAAAATGGGTTTCACTCTGACAGGAATGAGTATTTGTAAATTCTTATGAAAAAAAAAATCTAATTAATTGAGCATGATTTAACATTAAAAACCAATAAAAGGGTAAAACATAACTTTTATGGACACTGTCTATCAGCAGTCATGTCATTTTTTGAGAAAGAATTTACTGCCAATTTGGAAAACCCCAGAAACACTGTACAGGCTGATGAGAGTTATACAGTATGTGGTTTATATGATGTTCTGTGGGTTAGGAACAGATGCTAAGATGATAAAAAAAAATACATTCAGAACGGTGGAACGTGTTGTTAGACTCCTGTTGTTTTGGAAGATTGCCTGATATTATTATTATTATTTTTTTTTTATTACTAAAAACATGAGAGGCACAGACCGGGGCTTTTCCATCTTTATCTTTTGAGCCAACTCCTGAAAGCAATAGGAATTTGTAAAAGAGAATCTGAGATACTTGCATCAATACATTTAAAAAAAAAATACATCAAAGCATTTTATGTTTTCACATTGATTTTTTCCCCTGTGAAGAATATTTAAAACTTGACAGACTGCCAATGATGTTTCTTTAAAGCAGCTTTTTTACATTTTATTTTAGTAACTGGTCTACTTTTATGCAGCAGTGATGAACCCACAGAGAATTTATTGCAGCTGATTTTCCAGCCTGTAACTGTGGCTCTGCTTCATATTAATCACTCTTTCATTGAAAAGGCCCACAGAGCACCAAACTGAAGGACGGTGAACATAATGAAGCATGCTGCAGCTAAATGTTTGTCTCAGGTGAGTTGGGCAGTTGGTAGACAGCGAAACAGAGCTAAAAAAAAAAAATGAAAGTGGGATTTAATTTGTGCGGCGGTCACGTGATAAGACTGATCATGAAGGCTGGTAAAAAAGGAATCTGTTTGCTTTACCAAGGTAATAATACAACAGTATGCCCCCGAATGGCTCGACGAAGGGGGCAGTTATTGGGCAGGTTTTGCCCTCACAGAGGTGAACAGCAGACACTCGGCTGCCTAACGTACCTGCTTATGTAACGCTATGGCTGGCCTCACATTTTCATCTAAATGCCATGGCCTGCTGAGCTGTCCAGCTGCTTTTCTTTTTCATCTGGTTCCACTGGTGTAGCTACTAATTAGAAACCCCTCTGGTATCAGAAGTGTTTCCATGTATTAATCATGTACCTGTATTATATAAGAAAAAGACAGTTTCAGCATTAGGTGTGTGCTTAATGCAGGTGAGTGTACAGGCTGAACAGATGAGCAGTAAGTGGATGACAGCAGAAACTCCCAACAGTGTGTTCGTTAGTGTTATTAGATTGACTTTGCATCTCCAGTCAGGTTGTTTTTGTTTCAACATGCTGAGTCACCCTGAAAGGTCAGAAGAATAGTGTGTATAAATATCAACGTCTATTTCTGTGAGCTCCTGCACACATAAGGCTCCCTGAGCTATAGATAACCCTGCTGATGGACTGGCTGTTCCCCAAACTCCAGTCCTGCCTCTAGAGGCCGCTAGAGGGGCCACTTCCACACTAATGAACTGAGATTACCTCCTGCTTGATGACTTTTTGTTGAACTTGTGACGGGGACTTGAAGCAAACACTGTAAAACTCTGTGTGTGTTAATATTTCACACTGAAATACAATTACTATACATTTCAGTGCTTTGTAACCCCCATGCTGTGTGTGTTTTGTTGAGTTAAAGACAAACGTCCACTCTGCTGTCTGAGAAACCAGCTTTACCCGTGACTGAATTTTTATAACCAATCTTTTTTTTTTTTTTTTTTTAGCATCCATGAATGTCAAATCTGTCCTGGGGGGAAAAAAAAGTAAAGTGAAGAAGGTGATTGCTCAAAAGTGAGCAGAAGAAAGAATGTGACCCCACGTCAACGTAAATGTGAGTATAAGGTTTCATTTTTTTTTTTCTCTTTTCATTTCTTCTCCCTGTTTCTGTAATCCACCGTTTGAAGTACAAACCTCTAAATGACCTGCTTAGATTGAGAAAAGGCACCACACTGGTGCTACAGTCATGTTTCACAGCTTATCTGATCCGTTGAGTTGAATACATCATAAAAGTTCTGAATCAGTTTTGATAACACCAAAAAGTAAAACACAGATTATCATAACTGTGACTCAGACAAACATTGTGAGTTCAGAACTTTCTCTTTGTCCTTGTACATTTTTATCTCTCACTGGCTGATAATCTTTCTAACGTTCCCTGATTTCTTCTTCACCATGAAGATGGACTTTTACTTTGTTTTTTGGGAATAATACTGCAGGATTCTCGTTGACCATTTTCTAACGTATTAGGAGCTCACCCTACAGGATAGTCTAATGGGATTACAGAATTTCCATGGATTAGAAGCATTTTTATACGGTCAATCATGTATNGGAGACTCCATGCAGAAAGATCCCGGGTGTCCTCACCGGGACGTGAACCAGCGACCTTCTAGCTGCGAGGCAACAGTGCTATCCAGCCATTAGTGACATGTGATGATGCCAAATGCTACACGTTAATCCAACAGTATCACCAGTAGTCAGGTATCTGTACTTTACTGGATTTATTTTTCAGACATCCTTCTACATTTTAACTGAAAATGTAAACTTTTTTAAACACAAATTCCAGTCTCAGTAGCTGGAAAAAAAGAGTAACAGGGCACATTAATGTGGATAAATGTTTGTCTGGAAAAAGAGACACGTTTTTTGTTAACATGAACCCAACATGTTAAGTGCATATACATTCCCTTCTTTCTTGAGTCTGTTTGCTCATGCAAAATGAAGATTAAAAATGAATATTTAATTGTGATTAATCGAAATTAATCCACAGCATCCCTGTGATTAATTTGATTAAAATTTGAATAGTTTGACAGCACTAGAAAAAAGTTACTGAAAAGCACAAGTCAGGGGATGGATGCAAAAACATATTCAAGTCACTGAATATTCCTCAGAGTACAGTCAAATACATCATGAAGAAATGGAAGGACTATGGCACAAAATCTACCTCAAGCAGGCTGTCCTCAAAAATCTAAGGACCATACAAGAAAGAGAGCAGTAAGGGAGGCCACCAAGACACCTGTGACTTATCTGAAGGAGTTACCACCTCCACAAGGTGTGTCCACCAACTACAGCTTCTCATGTGACGGCAACAGAGTCCAGTTTTGGTCTCGTCAGACCAAAGAAGCTTTTTCCAGTTTACTAAAGAATCTCTCACATGCCTGCTTAACTGTAGCTGAGATTTAATATTATGAACTTTTTCAGCTTTCTCTTTGCCTCCCATAAAGCTT
>NW_007577741.1:1558906-1595655 GCF_000690725.1 Stegastes partitus
ATTGATAGATTACTTTTTATTTTTAGACTAACCTTCCCTTCATAGTCACACTATCCCCTAGTGGGATTAATAAAGGCTTGTCCTATTTTATCTTCGATTCAAAAAAAAAAAAAAAAGTTCTTGTGGAATGAGTTTGGATGAGGGCTCGAAAAAAAGAAACTCTTCTCTCTGTATTCTGTTACATCTATGTAGGTACAGTTATTTGCTGGTGATGCTTCAGTTGTCTGAAACCTTACAAACCCTCACCATGCCATTACCACCATCTGAATGATCCACACACTTTCCTTACAAATTAGTAAATTCATTTATTATAGTGTGTGTTGTGTGCCACAGGCCAAGCTGACCTCCTCACTCTGCATTAAGTGCTATTGTTCCCTCATGAATGAACAGAGGGAAGCTCTTCACATTCCACAATCCTAACAGGTGCCACACCAGGCTGCACTGTGCAGGGAGCTGTTGGTTTAGACACAACAAGCACCAATTTCGGATTTGGGAAAAAATAAAATATATATTTGGCATCTTCATATTAAAAAAAACATTTCAATGTGTGCAACCAATTAGTGGAACCAAAGTGTGACCCACTCAGCTCTGTGCGTAAAGCATTCCCGGACCATCTATGGATCCTTTTTTTTTTTTTTTGCGTAATCCCCTCATGCCAGATTCTTAAGTTACCAGCGTGATTTCTGAACTCTCTGGCTTTCCTTCTCTTTGCCTTCAGCGGCTACGAGACCAAAGTGGTGAAACCTACCGCGAACAGCGCGCACAGGCGGCGGGGGCGGGGGTGCAAAGAAGGCGGACCCAATGCGACCCCCACAGTTGTGCCTCAGATGGTTTTACAATGCCGACCATTTCTCAAGCCACATTTCGCTGCGGCTGGGCTGGAGAGAGACGCTCCGAATGTGCGTAAAATAACCCTTCGAATGTAGATAGATCCTCTCATCTTCAGTGAGGAAAAAAAAGAAAAGAAAAGAAAAGAAAAGGAAAAGAAATAAAGGCGAAGGGAAACAGAGATATTGATCATCAAATTATTCCCACTCACCAGTGGAATTAACCTGAAAGCTTCGTGACAACAGCCTTGGTAAGACTGAACACATGTTTTATTTTTGAAGGGAAAAATGGACATGATGCTTGCAGATCTGATTCAGTTGTGATTGAAGTTGCGTTTTGAATTTAACTGGTTTCCCTGAAAGACTGGGGCTGGTGATGTTGTGTTTTAACCCATTATAGTGGGCTGTGATGTTCCAACCTCACAGGGAGAGGAGCTCAAGGGGGAAAAAAGGGTGAAAACACCTATTGTGTGTAAAGACTGCTCGATCTCAACATATTGGCACATGTGGCTCCCTCTCCGATCGGGGCTGATCAATACAATAGCGTGTTCTGTGCCCACGCAGCGAGCGCCAACTCCAGATGTCACGACCATGTGCCTGAAGGAGTAAGTGACAGACTGTTGTCCACCTATTGTCCGTCCGACACATGGTGCGTTCACAATCTTTCTCGCGTTAAATGAAAGTCGAAGCAGCCTTGCAACAGGTAACGCCAGGCTGGGTGCGTGTCCGCGCTACGTGACCAGTGACACGAGCAGACATGTGTATACTTCTGTGGGTTTCTCGTTGCGTGTGGGATCTCCAGCAGATGTTAACTAAATAGTTCCGTGAAACGCTTTTCCTGCAGCGTAATGTGTTGGTGGTTTCGGCCACATGGCACAGGGTACGCGCAAAGACGCTTCCCTTTAAAAAACCATCTCCGACCGAAAACAACGTTTTTCCACATGTTTTTTCCCCCAAGCTCTTGACATGGTGATAAAACATCCAGCGTGCGTCAAGACGCGAGCAATAAACACAACAAGCTCCAGCAGCCCTTTAACGCACTTTGCCTTTGTTGTTGTGGAGCTAAATATACCCATGAGGAGGAAGAGCGCCCTGTGTGGGAAGTTAATGGTGCACATTATCTCTGTGCGCCGCAGTCCATTACTGGCGATGCTGTGTTATCATCGTGTGACTGGCAATCATCGCTCTGGGTTGCAAACATGTAGATTTTCTCAGTGATTTTTGTGACCTGAGTGTTTTTGCTCTTTTCACTGAGGAGTGGATGTGTGCCAGTCTTGTCTAACTCGTGGTGTTAAGTGCTCAACGGTGCTGTGAAATATTAGATTTTACTGTAAGAGCAGAACCCATGGTTGACAGAAATTAATGTGTAATTACTCGTTAATTATTCAGAATTAATCAAAGGTCTTTGTGCTGCAAAAATGCCAAACATGAGCTGATTCTTGGTTCCAAATTGTGTGCATTTGCTGTTTTTTCCCCTCTTTTTTTGCTTTGCATGATAATAAACTAAATATATTTAGACCATTGCTTCTACAAAACAAACAACTGAAGAGTCCATCTTTAAAAAACTATATCAGCAAATATGTTTTATTGCAGCAGCGTCCATTTTTCCATTTCAGTTGCAGGTACAGCTGAGGTGTTGTGTGTTTTTTTTTCTAACTTCTGACCCTTCAGACATTGCTCCCTTAGATGGTACAAGAGGCTGCATTTTTTTCAACTTTTAAAAAGAAATCACCATTATTCATGTTATTTTGATTTAAACGCGTGTTGAAAGCTTGTTCAGATCTTCTAGTAAGTGGTTGGTGTAGAATTGTGACTATTCCACCGCAAGAACTGTTGAAAAGGTTTGAAAGAAGGCGCTACCGAACACCCAGTCAGTCGCTTAAATGCGTGAAAATCTACATGCGAAAAAACATGTAGCCAGACTGTTCAGAGAATGCCTGTCTGTGTATTCTAGGTTTTGTGGAAGTGGGTGTATGTTTTTGACTTTGGTCCCTATCTAAACATTAACACCCTATATGGGGTTTCATGCTGGGTTCATCTTGGTGGACAATGAGCAGATAAGCCCTACTGGCGGTCAGTGACCTCAGCTTGTACGGTGATCAAAGAGGTTTTGGAGCAGGAGCTGGACAGGTGCGCGGTGTGTGGACGCCGGTGTTTCTATCCGTGTGGGACGCAGCCAGCTGCACTCATCTGTCACACTCGAGAGACCTGTGAATATCTGAGTTTGAGTCGGCCCGAGTGTTGAGTGTCAGCCACTCCAGAGGTTATTATTATCTTTGTCATGGGGCTCATAATCGGTGTCCAGTCGGATCTTGTGCTGTTGTCTGTTTGTGTTGAAATCATTGCAAAGGCATCGTCGTTGGCTGACCAAAGCGTATACGTGTAGATATTTTCGCTCGTCATTTTAATGAGATACTACTAATTTCTGTCATCTCAGAGGCCCTTGATTTGTTCTAAAGTGCATCTTTAATGCTTTTATCCCATGAGTTTGTTCCCTCCGGGGCAATCTGTGCCAAGAAATGTGCTCACAAGTTAATATATGCTGCTTAAAATATTCCTCCATGAGCCATATGTTCTCGTATTTGGACGCTCACGGAACATAAATTACCATCCACTTGGCACGATGCTGAATCTGTAGCATATATTGAATGTCAGCAGCTAACTCTTATATAAGCTGATGTATCGGTCGGGCCGCTCCACCAGACTCCTCGTGACCTTTTAGCTGAAAGCACAAACTCAACTGAAGCTCAGAAACAATAAAATAAAAATATGTCAGACAGCGACTGGTGGAACTCGGTTATAGTTTCGGATCATTGTTTTATTTCCCAGCCTGCGACTTTACTGCATCATTTTTGGCATCAGTGGGGAAAAAAATAAAGACACTCAGACATCAGACGAAGTCAGTGAGTGGCTGGAGAACGTAGTGGAGCTGGCTGGAGTCAGATAATTCCCTCAGGAGACCAACTCGAAGCGATAAGCAGAGTGATTTATATGAGTCGGGATGAATGATAATGCTGTTCTGTGTCTGCTGGACAAAACCAACAGTCTGAGCAGTGACGAAGGACCAAAACACTTCGAATCAATGCAATAAAAGATGCTGTGAATCTTCACAGACTAAGGTGATGATTCAACAAGTGACCCCTTTCACAAGACGAACAGGCATCTGATCCGTTGTTAGTGTACAAATATTGATTATAGCCACTTTCCTCTCAGTAAATAACAGTTTAGCTGCTGTGTGTTACAAGCAGCCAACGATGCTTCATTAGTGATCATTTCGCTTTGTTGCGTTCACATCCAAAGTTTACTTTAACCAACAAGTGTTTAAGAAATTCACATTTTATAACAATCCAACATCTTTCTGGCAAAACATCTTCAAGCAAAATCAGCGACGCTCCAGCAGTTTCCTGTTTTTACCCAAACTGTACATCATTGATAGTGAAATTCTTGTCAAAGCTGAAACCTGAACACAGCGTTAATGATGCCCACTGTGGGTGGAGTGCAGCGCTTGCCAGTATTGTGAACACAAACTGTTCCCAAAGTCACACTTGACCACCATCAACACCTCGCAGACATGTTTCCTCTGTAAACAAGCGTACAGCGAGGTGCTGCAGAGACCAGCTGACAATAAACACGCAGGAACTAATAATACCACATCTGAAGCCTGACATAACATTTCTATGACACGATACCGTCACTATTCTACAAATGGAAGACCTTCACGTGTCTATCATCCATAAGTCTAAATTTAAATCTTTATATGTGGTGTTTTAAATCGTGTTGATGCTTCGTCACAGACACGTGTGAGCGCTGCCTGAAATGCCAGGGCTTTAATTGATCAGAGCCTCCTGCTGCCAGCTGCTGGTTACCGAGATATTTCTTAGAACAATGTCCTGCAGCGTATCAACAAGTGCTCATAATTAATGAGAGTTAAGTGATTCCTTACGTAACCAACAGGCCAGTGTTTTTAGAAAACAAGAACTGAATCAAACCTCATTCAGCTTGTAAACGATACCTCTGGGTGCTCTTTCCTTTTAGTTTATCGTCAAATAGAGGGATTAAGATGCTATTTCGTTAATTACCATTGTTAAACACTTTTATTAATGAGCCCCACTGGAGGTGCGTTTATCCACATTGTTTTTGGGCTGATGCCTGATTTTAAAGGAAATGAGGGAATATCTCAGCAGTGCTTCCATGTGTTGACACCAGACTTGGCGTATGGACTCGGGATGCCTGCCTCAAAATGTGCAAACGTTTTTGTGCCGTTTGACTAAAATGCAATAAACCAGGGGTCTCAAACTCAACTTACTTGGGAGCCGCTGGAGATAGTCTGGGTGAGGCTGGGCCGCATCAAGTATTCCACAAAAAAAGGGTTTAAAGTATTCCAGAAAAAACACAACTGATCCAATCTTCTCAATCTTTATTAGTAACAATTCAGAACATGAAAGGTTCTTCAAATATAGGCTTCTCTTACCTCCTCCTTGCTGCCAGAGACCTGGCAGTGCCTCAGAAAGCAATTGAGACCCTCAGTATGGCTTGAAGATGCTCATCAGTAAGTTCGGACCTGTACTTTGACTTATTACAGTTCATGGTGGAGAAGAGCTTTTCACACAGATAGAAAAAAAGCATAGAACGCATTTGCACTGGGTGACAGGATATATTTTCTCTGCACTCGGCGACACTCCCAAATCACGTTTCAAGTGACCACAAAATATCGTTCCGCAGTTCTCAATTCGCCCCCGGGCTGCAAGTTTGAGACCTCTGCAATAAACAAAAAACACAAAAATGATTGTTGTAATGAGACTTGACAACATGCGATGCCATTGTTTGCTATCAGCTTCACTTTCAACATGATCAGATAGAGGCCAAGACAACTGTGGCACCGTTTCTGAACTTGTTGGTCCCCTCAGTTAAACTTATTTTACTTCCTTATTATATTCTAACTATGACATTTTATCAGTAACCTTGATTATAGAGACAACAGACACCAGGAATCTGCACATTATGTATTATCAACCGCCTCAGTCATGTTTACTTGCTGTTTGGAAGCTACAGCTGAATCAGTTGGACAAATCACCTCCAACATCTCACAAAATGACACGATCCAGTCGACGTCACAGCGAGCTCACGAAGGTTCAAAAAGGAACATGGCAAGGTTCACAAAGTCAGGCTTTATGGCAGGGTCATTGCACTGCATCGTACAGATGTCCCTGTGTTTGTCTTCCTCCTGTATTCCAACAGTTCAGGATGTATCAGTCACTGCCCTCATAACATACTTCACATTCGTCCCATTTATGGTTGTCCAAACTTGAACTAATGGCCTGCTTTTGCTCTACCAACTTGCTCTGAACTTCCTACTTGCACACATGCACAGCTGCACAGGCTAACATTGATTCTGAGTCATCACAAGATATGTTTGGAAACTAATATTAGTTATTCCCTAAAAGTAGTTGGTGCACTCGCATGTGTGAGTTTCTTTTTAAACGCAAATGTGAAGTCCAGCTAATATCCCACCAGCCAGCAGGGCGCACCTCACCTGGACTGATAGAACATGGAGGGGGAGGCGGGGGAGATACTTGGATCGCTTCACGTTTCTCTGCAAATCATCATTTATCTGACAGCTGAGCGTAATGTTCTCAGCTACATCCCTGAGTAAACACAGACTGTATTGGCTGCTTGTAAAAGAGCATATTAAATTATATCTTGACTCCCCGTCTGCACTCTAATGGCGCTGCTTCCTTTTTACGATCCCGGTAACGATTCAGTCTGTGTGTGAGGAGTCGGGTGAATACCGAGGCCGGATGAAGAAACAGGAGGGCTGAGATGTTTTATTTCATGTTGTGTTGCCATTAAATTGGATATCAGCTTCTTGTGATGAGACCTAATCTTTATCCCATAAAACATTGCTGCAGTGTCCAAATACTCGTTAGTGTCTCTTACAGTAAATACTGTGCGCTGATGTTTTATTGCTTTTAATTACAACCTCACAGATAGAAGATACTGCACTGTGACAATACAGCCGTTAATCTGGCAGATTTGATTAAAGGCACCACTCAGGCTTGACAAGAGACGTGACAGTATTTTTTATTATCTAATGCAAAGACAAAACTACTTGGAAGCAGAAAACTGAAATACAGTGTATTATCTAGCACGCCTTCTTTTTGTTCCTGCTACTGTCAGAACATCTAACCAGCGTATGCGTCTGTCTGCAGGAGATATACTCGACTTTAGTTTCTGATAAATGACTTTAGCCATCTGAAAAGTGACTAGAAAACTCTGCACCAGTAATTTCCTTACAGTCGTCCTCAAATGTATTCCTACCCTCCCATTAAAGAAGGAGTTAAACAACCCTTTGAGCCAATCACTGCCATCAGGTGTTTCCTGTAACTCTCAGTCAGACTTCAGCACCTGTTGACAGGTATTCTGGCCCACTGCTCATCAGCAAAGTGCTCTCATTTGTCTGGGACAGTTTTATTTATTTTTATTTTTTTAATTATTCTTTTCAACCACAACTTAAACGCAATGTCTTATTTCACTACATTATAATTTAGAAAATTTTTATTTATTATTACTTTTTTCAGTTTCTAGTTATTTAAGTGACTTTTGTTAATTTTGTCTTTTCTTTAATGGAAGGGTCTAAATACATCTGAGGACGACTGTACATGTAAATACACAGAGATCTTGTATGAGCCACTAAAGAATGACTTTTGCAAGAGTTCTTTCTACTAGTATGCCACGTTTTGGTGCTGTATCAAGTCAGATGATGACCTAAAGGGGTCTAATTTTCCATATTTTTTAAAATAAATGTTGATTGTTACGAGTGTTTTGTTCAGTTATAATATATGTTTATATTGTGATGTTACCCAAAGAGGCTGCTTGCATGTTTTTTACGGTTTTCTTGTCAGAAAAGCTGAAACTTTTCTGTTTCTACTACTGTGTCTTTCACAATCTTAGCTGGTGAAGTTTTGCCTTTGCCAATTTTGAGCTATTTGACAGATTATGAACTGTACAAACAACTCGTACTGTGATGAGGTGTTCAGAGTTATAGATTAAAGATTTATAATTTAGCTGTTTGTCAAAAATCTTTTTTTATGTAGTTTGTAAGGATCATTTTATATTTCATCGTGCCGATTAGAATTAACTTCATTTGTTCATTTTAAGTATTAAAACTGTTATTTACATTTTCAAAGGAGTTGTAGTTCACAAAAACACCCCAACTTACAACAAGACACACAATCCCTTTTGCCTGATTTGCCGCACAGTAGAATGCTTGATTCAGGTGCTGGCCGATAACGCTGGACACGAGCGTGTGTTCCTCCGTCCCCAGCAGGCACGTGGATTTGGATGAGCTGGTGCTGCCAGGCACTCTTGGCTGAAGCTCGTGCCACATGGGCATTTCCTCATCTACATGTGCTTTCCCACTGCGCCCCACTCGTCCTGCCCCTGCCCTGTTTTATCTTCAGCTGTCACAAGAATAGATAGAAAGCAATTGTGAAGAGCTTTGGTTATTTTATTTTATTTTTTCTAATTCTGAAATGTACAAATAGCAGCTTTTGCTTCACCAGTATCAGGCTATCGCTCGTCACCCTCCCACTTGTTCAAACATTTCAAATGTCATCTCAGTCCAGTAACTCAGAATGGGACTTTTCACTCTCATGGCCCTTCATGACTGATTTGTTGCATAACAGAACTCACCAGTGGAGTGGAGCAGAGGAAGGTGGCGCTCCTGGTGGGCTGAGGTGTGTTGTACCGATCATCAGGCTTTTTCTCAGAGATCAGTGTCAGTTTACTCATATCTGGATGGTGATTGTTTAACTGGCTTTAAAGAACTTATGAGCTATGCATACTGTATCTATGACCACTATACAACTTACATTTCTGATTATTAGTCACACATTCAGCATATTACACCAATTCCCAGTACTTTGATTTCAGCAATCAACCAATTTTTAGGTTTGATTTCTAAATCATAAAACTATCCATGAAGAAAAACAAAACCCTCGGTTTTTGGAAACATTAATTAAGACGTGTTTCAATTCTGTCAAATGCGGAAACAGCAATTACTTCGCACGCTGCATCTGTCGAGTCTCTAACAAGCAGCCCTGGATCATTCTGAATGGCATGTTTATTACCGCACATATGGTTAAACTATCCAGCCTGTCTTTTGCACATCACTAGATAAGATTACACAGCAGAAATAGTACGGGCGTCTCTTTAAAGGGCCCATATAGCTGCCGCATGTCAGACATGATCTTATGTCAGATACTTCCACAGCCTTTCTGTCAGTGCAGTTGATTTACCTGCAGAACGTGTGTGAACAGACAAACCTCGATCCAATATGTTTCTACGGCTGCTGTACTTCTCAGGGAGAAGTGAAGCCTCACAGATTATTCTGACGCCTCTTTAAAGCACAGAGAACATCTGGTAACGCTTTATCATGTGGATCTGTGAGTTCTCTAATAGTTTCCAATAGACATTTCTTGGACAATATTTGATATTTATAATAAAGAAATAGGAACATCCTGGACAGAAAAGCTCCATTTGACACAAAGGTAATATTAATTCCCTTTATTATCTACAGGTTCTGCGGCTATGGTGAAGTTTGAGGTTTTCTTTAATTGCTTACTTTAAATACACGTGTCACAGTGATGTATTGATGGATGAAAATATAAAGATCATGCACGCAGTATTTTACATATTTCACCCTGCAAATATTACCAGTGAAACTAACTGTCAGTATACTACGTGCCATATTTCACTTGTTTTACCAAACAGATTGTCCTGCCAGCAGTCCCTGGCGTGTATTTACAAGAACAATTTGTCAGGTTCTAAATGTACAACGCTGCACCAGAACAGGGACTATAGAGGTGGAAACGAGTCTCGCTAATGAGCCTCTTGCTGTATTTACTGTAAATGCGGTGATGATCCATGATTGTTCACAACACAGCTGAACAAAAACAGTGATTTGATGGTCGATTTGATGGGGGCGAGCGGGGCAGCGTTCACGTTCTCAAGTTTGTCTTTTTTTTTTTCTTAATCATAACTTATCGCTCATCATAAATGACATCACATTTTGTAAACGTCATACACATTTTCCCCTCTCACCTCTCTGTAAACTGTCCCTATCGAAGCCCGGTGTTGCAACAGGAAGTATTGACATTAGGGGCTTTTACGTTTGAGGTTTCGTTAAGGGGCGCGTTGCCTTTGTGCAAATAACGAGATAAGGTAGTGAAAGGTCTCCGTGAGGGTAGGAGGCTGTTTTAGGTTTATATTATCCAGATTCGTTCACTACCTGGCATTGTGTCCTGCAGTATCCCTTTGTTCTGACCCGCCCAGGTTTGTTTTCAAGCTGCAGCGGGGAAGAGATCAGTGATGCTCTTTAATTGTACAGTATGAATAGCAGTAACAGTGATCTTCTGGCAGAGAGGACAGCGTGAAAACAATTGAGCTGCTGTACACCGGTCACAGAGGAAGCTACTGACAACGCGCCATTGTCCATCTGAGCTCACACTATGTAATAGTGAAGAGCACTCATTTCTGTCACTGCAGCAGAGACGATGGCGAACTATCAATAATTAGCTGGCAGTGATTAATGACTAATATGCATTCTTTCTCCTCTGACTCCAGCAGACCCCACGTTTACTGACAGAAAATTAAAAATGTGTAATTATAGCGTTACAGTAATGACTGTTTTGCACACTGCTTTTGTTGTGGGTGATTTGGCATTCTGTTTGGTAGCGTTATGCTCCTATTCCTCATAAAGGAACCTGTTTCGGTCGGCGGCAGCAGCACTGAGAATCTGCGGTTTCACTACATAGAAGAAGAGAGCAAACAAAAGTCAAAAAAACTCAAATAGACCTTGACCTTGTGGTCCGGACCTGTTTGCTTTGCTCGGTACTGACGTTCTGAAAAGCACAAGAATCTGTCATACTCTCCTGCATTTTATCTCCTCCCGTGTTTATCGGCAGCTATGTAACATTCATTCTATTTATTGTGGAGCCTTTACGCAAAGAACCAACTGAGGGAGTGAATGAGGTCAGGTCTTGTGTGTTGAGAGTCACCGTGTCAACAGTAGAACTGAGTCATCGCTGCATGTTCGTTGTCCAAATACTGAAGACAGAAATTCGTGAAGTCTGTCGCTGGTCACAGGATTACAGGAAGCTGCCGTGAACCTACCAAGCCATGCCAACTGGATGGATGGAAACAGCTAAACAAGAACACCAAAAAAGTGTTTCACAAGATTATTATGTCCATTCCAAACTGATGGGAAACCTGAAAACTACAAGTCATCAGTGGAGAGTACAGACGTCCCCCAAGGCCGATGCCTTATCTCACAATTTTAGGGAAAGTACACCAAAAGTTGGATCGGCAACAAAGCTTATTGGATTTTTCCTTTGCCGACGCTGCGCCTCTCCGCCAAGTTTCATGAATAGTAGTTTTTACGTAATGTTTCTCACACACAGACAAACAGACAGCAGTGAAAACATTATCCCTGTGATGCGCCGCCTCGTTGCAGGAAGCAACAAACAGAAAACGTTTTTTTTTTAAAGACTTTAACTCTCAGAAACATATTATGTGGGATGATCTAAACTTAATTACCCAGCAACATAAGAAAGTTAAACCACAGGATATTGCTCACAGAAGTGTTTGATATCAACTTTTTCCCACCCAAGTGCAAAAGTGAAAAGATCCCCCATACAGTCATACAGAGAATCGTCGACATTCATTTTACCCTTCCACCTACACTTAATACCCCAGTATGTTAAAGCCAAAGCAGAATTGAAGAAATATTTGCAATGTGTTCAAAAAGAAAAAATGAATTACCACATTCATGTAAGTATTCTGACGCTTTGAGCAACTTTGGCAGCCCTTCAGTCTTGAGTCTTCTTGAACTGGAAGATTTAAGCTCAGTCAGGTTGGTTCAGGACTGTCAAGAAACAGCCATTTTTGTGTCTCCCCTCTCAAGTCTTGGGTTCAGGTCCACCCTCTGGCTGAGCCACCCAAGGATATTCACAGAGTTGAGCCTAAGCCACTTTGTCTGTACACTCTAAGAAGGTGAACCTTGGACCCAGTCTGAGGTCCTGAGTGCTCCAGAGCAGGTTCTCATTAAGGATTTTTCTGCACTTTGCTCTGTTCAGCTCTTCTGATGAGTCTCGTAGTTCCTTCAGCTGCAAATCACCTCCTTAGCATGATGCTGCCACGACCATGCTTCACTGTTGGGATGGTATTCAGCAGGTGATGAGCAGTTCAGGATTCTCCTCACATGGGATTCTTAGTATTGAGTCCAATTCTTTCACTGAGTAGAGTCTTCCACCTGGCCAATCCACCATGAAACCCAGATCGGTGGAGGGCTGCTGATTGGTTGTCCTTCTGGAAGTGCCTCCCATCTCCACGTTGGGCCTCTGAAGCTCATCCAGAGTGATCATCATCATCATCATCTAATGTTCATGTTCAATGTTTGGCAGGCAGGCAGCTCTAGAAAGAGTCCTGGTTCATGAACTGACCAAAATTGTTTTGATTTTTACAGCGAACTTGTGTTTTGCCCAAAAGAAGTTGGCTGAGATGTTTTCGGGGCTTTTAAACATGCAACGTGTGCACCGAGTTCATGAAACAGCATATCTAAAACAAGCCTTCTTATCTGTTTCTCTCTCTCTTCTGACTCATGCTTTTACCTCGTCTGCCCTAGATATCCAAGAGTTCAAGTTTCTCAGGCGGATCCCCTTCATTAAACGCATACGAGCCAAAAAGAACCTGATATAACTTGGACGATGGAGCCCTCTCAGTCAGAGATGAACATATTATCCAACGGTAAAAGTCACAACCTCGGCGATGACGTGGGCGTGCCGATGAAGATGATGCCAGAGGAGGATCAGTGAGTGGTCTTCCTTCACAGATTAATGGTTTTCTTGATGTTTTAACTCTGCATGTAAGCACCTTGTCATTTTGCCCTCGTGTGAAAACCATGTCCTTAATTATTCACAGTAAATAAAAATGAACTAATATTCTTTTTACACATAAATATGAATTTAGAAGCTAAAAACAGACCCTTTGATGAATGTGATAAGTTACTCATTATTAATGACCAGATGTGGTGAGCAACATGTTGTATGACTGCCTCCCTGCATAATGTTTTGTTTTTTTTAAATGCATGTTTACCTTGTTTTTGTGTTCGCCTCACCTGGTGGATCCTCACACAGAAATGGCACTCAAACAGTCAGGTATGTTTGTGGCGTTGTGTGTCAAGGGTTTTCAACTGCATATTTGATTTTATGTAATCTACAAATAAACCAAGCATGTCATTTACGACTGGCCACGGCACATATTTGCACACTTTTTAAAGGTGGGTAGACACACCGTCAACTAACAGCCGTAAATGTGACCCCTAGATTTGATGACCCCGATGGAGGACTGGAGAATGAGGGATTTTTGCCCAGTGCAGATGGAAAGAAACCCATACGTTTCACCGATGTAAGTGAGAAAGCCTCGTTTATGGACACGCAACAGGATGGTAAAATTTGAGATTTCATGTATGCTCTTATTTGTTTTCTCAAACTACGTCCACAGTTTGAAGGAAAGACCTCTTTTGGCATGTCAGTCTTCAACCTGGGCAATGCTATCATGGGCAGTGGAATCCTTGGACTGGCTTATGCTATGGCCAACACTGGCATCCTCCTCTTCTTGTGAGTAAATAGAACAGAATTTATATGACGCTTCCATATGATATAAACTAAACTATAAACCCACCTAACATGCTGATGGTTGGACAGTTTTTTTTACCAAGTTTTGGCCAATTATTCATTTTCTTTTCAAAATAAGAGCACTGGTGCCACCTTGGTTTCTGTCCAAATATACTGCTGCAGCTGATTAACTTATATAGATGGAATAAGAGGAAACACTGAAGGGAACAAGCGAACAAAATGTAAATAGCTACACCTATAAAATTCACTAATGACATCGTAGACCCTTCTCATGATGGGGAAACTGTCAGGCAAGAATTAAAGACTTCATGAAACCACTTCATGTTTTTACACTTCAGTTTGGTGGTATAAAGAGATGAGGAATAACATGTTAATAAAAATGACTGACTTTGTCATTCTCAAGCAGAACCAGGTTTGTTGTTTGCTGATTAAAAATTAAGCTGCTTGCCTGCTGGTCCCAGTTTTATATCGAACAGATGGATATAGTATGAAAGTAATACTGATTTTCTCATCTAACTACTAGCAAGTCAGAGGATTAAAGGGGTAAACTATAGTCAAACTAGTTGGCAAAATCAACATGGAGCCCTCTAACTGTGATTCCTCGGCTAAGGAAGCTCAGGCACATTCTGCTGTGCTGGTACTATTACATATAGGACTGATTTAGTGGGCTGTGTGTCCTGACATGTTGGCCCATATCGCATATCATGATATACCCACTTCTATTCATACCTTTTCTCAGGCTCTCATCCCTTCCTCATTACCACATATAGGCCCCCAGAAAGGCCACAGCTCAGAATAACTGAACCTCCCGTTCCTGTGTGAGGCATCTGGATCGGCCTTTTCTGTATTTCTTATCCGTGCAGACGTCTTCTGTCGGATCATCACTCTGGTTGTCTTGTCGTCTGTGTTTATGTAGCACACAGAGTGGAAGATCTCCACTGATGATGGTACAGTGTCTGAGGCTGATTGATTTGTCTGGAGGATGAGCTCAGCTGTGGTTACGATTTAAGACCACCTAAAGCTTGTAAGGCAGTTGTATCAATTTAAAAAGCTTTGAACCAGCAACGTCTGGATGTAGAATCACTCCAAATATAAAAAAATAAACAGAGGTGGCAAAGAAACACGTTTTAGTTACACAACACAGCAGTCATCTTCACTTCTTATTCTGCATTTTAGCCATTTTTTCCCATTGTTTCTGCAATGTTTCACTCTTGTTTTAACTGTATTGCGTCAGACACCACTTTGCTCTGTTGACATTCAGTGGTCACTAATGTTTAACATATTCTTAATGTCTTTGCTCCATTTGTTCTTGTGTTTCCTTTCTGCTGTTATACAGAAAGTCTTGATTTTATTATAACCTTTAGTATAAAGAAAATCCTTGATTTACCGGCAGCGACACAAATAGACATTCTCAGTCCTGGTCAGCGGAATGATTTGTTTTGTGATTCGAGGGATTTATGCAGCTTTTATGCGAGTGCTGGTTCAGTGGAATCTCAGGGTTTGGCTCAGGCCCTGTGCTTACTGGCAAAGGGTCGTGATTCTCATGTGAATTTACATGAATGCTGGAGAAATGTCTGAGAAAGGTGATGGGTTTGGGACCGACCTCTGACCTATCAAGAATGTTGACCGGTGTTGAATCGCTCAGGGCTCTGTAGGAGGACCGCCGCAGCTCTAGACACAAAAGGGGTTCTGGGAAATAACGTTTTCATCAATGTGTAGGACTACTGACCTCTGTTCACAGGAGAGGGAGAACATTTATAGTCCTTATTAGTATCACAAAGACACAAAGTGGATGTTTTGTCCTTTCATGTTTATTGTTTTACAGCAATTTTAGCATTTTCAGCAGCTTTAAAATGTCAAACAACGGCTGGAAATCCAGCAACATGAGCCGCCACTGCAGCTCAACTTCTCAGACTTACTGACTTTCCAATCATGAATGCATGGGAAAACAAAAAAATGTTTGCAAAGTACATCATGTCTTAGTGCAAATGATTATTGTAGAAGAGGAATAACAGGATTATGATCCCAGAAATGTAGAATGTGGTGCAATGCAGTGCAAGAGTACGTGTAAAATGCAGTTTCTATGTCTGACTTCCTCTTCTGTATTGTGTCGCAGATTTCTTCTGACTGCAGTAGCAGCCTTGTCATCTTACTCCATTCATCTGCTGCTCAAATCCTCTGGCATTGTGGGTAAGCCTGGTGTCGCGTCTCAGCCTTTTGTAAAGAAATAGGACAACAGCATTCTATGTTAGCAAAACGACAGAACGCAGTGCAACAGTTCTGCTGCAGCTGGATCAGGGACCGTTTTAGTTGCATACTTGACTTAAAGCTTGTTAATTTAAAAAATGGTTTAAACACACTATATCATTAAACAATTTGTCTTTCAGTCAGCTTAACTTCTCCGACTGAATCCATGAAGGAACTGTAATAAAACTGTCTATTCTGTATTGTGGTGTGTGGCAAAGCCTAAAATGTCCAGACAAATAATAAAACTGTGAAACATGGCCTTATGTGCAACTGTTTTCCTGTAGAGGAACATCTGTACAACTGATATTGTCTGTAATCCGCCTACAGGGATTCGAGCCTATGAGCAGCTGGGGTACAGGGCCTTCGGCACTCCTGGAAAAATGGCTGCTGGCATCGCGATCACCCTGCAGAACATTGGAGGTGAGGAGCCGGAGCGACTGATTAATGTGTTCACAAAGATGCTGAATATCTGCAAACACCCCATCGCGACACTGTGACTTACACACGGCCACACACATGACTAGATTCATCTAAACCACTGGCTTTTGTTCTTAGTTATAAGTACAGGGTATGGAAGAGTGCTTAGAGCAAAGAATCAGAGTCATGTTGGTAAACAGCCGTGTTCTCTGTGGGGATGACATTTCAGAGAATTCCTCCCACTCATCGAACAGCATGTGTGAATAGAAATCTCTGACCAAAGCTTTGTTGAGAAAAATTAGATCATCATTAAGTTAATTCACCAGCACGACCGGCTAAATTAGAGTGAGTGCAAGTTTTTGATACAGATTTTCAGTCCAACATTGATCCAGTACTTGCAAATGAAAACAATCCCACTTGACTGCTGCCAGTTATATCATTCACACCTGGTATTAACATGGGATCTGATTAATAATCTAGATGTGTGAAATGTGAATGCACACAGAACCAACCAGTCCACATATGGAGGCAGACGGACGGACGCTGTAATCTGATCTCATCCAGGTGTGAATGCAATCAGTGCAGTGTGACTCCATTCTGAAGGGTCACCTGAGTGCACCGCTTCCTTCTGACGCAAACACAAAACCTACAAGTAGTTCCTGTTGGTGAAATACTACTTTTTTTTGTTTGCCTTAAAGTAGCAAGCAGGAACATTTTGCCCATCTGTAAAAAAAAATCTTCCCCAGATTACTGAAACACCCAACTTTTTATAAGAGTTTATAGTATAAAGCTGCAGTGTTGACAATGTTGTGACATGACTTCATTGATATCTGTTTAATAATGTTCCAGCATGTATGCGCTCAGGTATGGTCGTCCACTCATTCTCACGTTTCCTCTGACTTCTCTTGCTGCAGCTATGTCCAGCTACCTGTACATTGTCAAATCTGAGTTACCTCTGGTCATCCAAGCTTTCCTGAAGGCAGACCCCAACTCTGAGTGAGTATTATCATCTATGCTCCCCTTCAGTGTCAACACCACAGTGCCGGTGCCAGTGGAAGGCATGTGACTCCTGCCTGAGCTCAGACACCGTGTGCAGGGTCAAGGGGCCTGGCAGGCTATGTGGGCAGCCAGTTTGTACCATGTATTGACTCAGTCGGTGTGGAGGGAGGGGGGGTGGTGTGTGCGATAAGATTGGAAACTTGGAATTGGCTGAGCAACGTGGGGGGGTGTGATTGGGTGTCTGTCGGTTACATATACACACAACACAAACCTTCGCTGCTGTCAGCTTGCGCAGGCAGGCAGTGTTCACGTCAGAGTCATGCCACAGACACAGACACTCTGCATAAGGACATGCAGGACTGAAGTGGATTCCAGCTGCCTGTTCAGATCTAAAAACAAACCTTGTGCTAAAATCAAACCCCGTGTAGCCACTGCAGCTACACTATGTGAAGGAGCCGTTCTGCTCCAGACAGTCGTCTCCAAGGACTCCCATTCAGTAATATTTCGCAGAATTGTGTAATGTCTCAACACAAGAAGTCTATTGAGACATGTGGCCTGAACAATCTCCCCGCTGTTGTCTAGCAAGGACTTGTTTTCCTACTTATGCTCTTCAGTAAACTCTTAACCGCAGGTCTAAGCTCTCCGAAGGGAAAGTGATCACGCTTAATTGCTGAATAATTTTCGAGTGTGGCATTTATAAATATTTAAATGTTTGCCCATTAGCGTCAGGGAGGTCCCACATTCAAACTGCATGTCCAGTCCTAAAGAGCAAGTAGGAGTCTTGCAACAGCTGGTACAGACGCACCAGAATCCTGATCCAGTCAGTCTAGGATTTCACGAAGAGACAGAAGCAGCTGAGCATAAATCCACAAAAACAACTATGGCTAATTACTTGGAATAACCCAACTGCCAAGCACCTCAAATTGACGCATTAGAACAAGCATTAGGACACCTCAGTGTACCTCACATGAACACACAGAGAAGTGGCAGCAGCAGGTGGCGTCACATGGGCACGGGTCAGCTCAGGGCCAAGTCCCAACAACCGAGACACACGCTGTTCGTTTCCATCCCGCACTCGTGTTGCTGTTTGAATCCACGCCGTCACAAGAACTGGGTGGAATGATGGGCGGATGGCGGGGTGGGGCTTTATTTATGACCGGCGGCTCTTTAAATAGACGAGTAATGACGTGTGGCCGATGGACAGTCGAGTACCTTTCACTTGTAGCTCGAGTTGTTTCTATCGGTACATAGTGTACATGTGAGTTCTGTTTCGTTGTGTCATTTGGAAGTTGTGAGGGTTATCTGGTATAATGCACACTTTGCAGTGGAGTGTTTGAGAGAATCAGACATTTGAACGTAGCAGGGATTCACCCAGAGCAGATTTCAGACTTGAGCCAGATGCAGTCACGGAAACACTCAAGGAAAAGAGATTAATTAATAAACTTTTTCGGGGCACTTACTTTGCTAATTTTGTGTTTTTTTGTGCCATTTGGTGCTAGGCAGATACATAAGACAGCACAAACATGCTGTGTTGAGAAATGACACTATGATGGTCATGAGACTCACATAAAACCATAAATGTGAGGGCGAGAAAACCAAAACTTTAAGCTGAAGGACACTAGCTGCAGAAATGAGGGCATCTACAGCAGGGGTGTCCAACCCGGGCCCCCAAGGCCCCAAACCCGCAAGGCCTAAAAGGTTCCCCTCTTCCAACACACCTGATTCAAATGATGAGCTCATCAACAAGCTCTGCAGAAGCCTGATAACCATCCTGATCATTTGAATCAGGTGTGTTGGAAGAGGGAAACATCTAAAACTTGCAGGATTGCGGCCCTCGAGGACCAGGATTCAACACCCCTGATCTACAGGGTCGTTGGAAGTGACTTTGCATGCTTGTGGCCGTGTGATTCATTACCACTATGACCTGATTAGTGTCACTTCAAGGAAAAACAGACGTTTTCTCAGCGATGTGAAAAGCACACCACTGATGAAACCTCACAAGCAAAATGTTAAAATACCGTTTGGAGTCCTTCAAAACATGACCTAAATTTGATTTGGACTTGTGCTCAAGAACTTGACTTTAATTTGAACTCCAGACCCGAGTGGTCCATCTCAAGTGACTCCCGCGTGCGAAAGTGGATCATCTGAAATGACCCACTGACCAAAGGGCCAAAGGAGGCATGACCTGGGATTTGTGTGGTTTCCTCTTGCTTTCAAGGGACTCTTCCAAAAACTCATGCATGTGCACGTACGTGCACGCACGCACACATACGGCTGATCTGATAGATCACGGTGTGCTCCAGCCTGTAGGGGTTATGGCCGACAGATGATCCCACTGGTTGTGTTTCATTCAGGGCTAAGAATAACAGGCTTAGTCGCTTGAAGAGGGGCTGGAGGGCACAAAGACTTTCTGTACACAGGATTTAGGAGACAGTAGGCTTTAATGGTTTGACAGTAATTTCTATAAGCTGCATGTTGCTGGGCTTCCTCAGCTGCTGATACTTCAGATTTACTATTATTGTCGTCAGAATATACGCTCACAGGTCTGTGAATAAGCTGTTTAACCATCTAAATGGTAAATGGTCTGTAGTTACATAGCACTTTTATCCAAAGCACTTAACAATGTGTTTCTCATTCACCCATTCACACACACATTCATACACCAATGGTGACAGAGCTGGCATGGAAGGTGCTGCCTACCATCGGGAGCAACTTCAGGTTCAGTGTCTTGCCCAAGGACGCTTCGACTGTGGAGGGGCAGCGGATCAAACCTGCGATTGGAGGACAAGACGCTCTACCACCTGAACCACAGCTGCCCTCAAACCATCTGTTTACTAAAAACACCTCCAGTATAAACCACATGATATCTGTTTGTGATAAACAATAATGCCAGAACTGATAGTCTATTATCTCATGTTCATCCTATATTACAACACTGGGTCACCGTAACAGGAACGCTGTGACACGCAGCCAGTCTCGCTGCATCCTCACACCAGCAGGCCCGCATGTGTTAAGAACACACATATGTACATGTGATGTGGACTATTTAGGTTATACAAGGGAGGAGTGTTTCATGAAGGGCATGCACGGTATGTTTAACGGGAGGACATGTGCCATCTCACATATAGGAAACGATGATGCAGCAGCAGGGCAGGCGGATCAGATGCATCTGTCCATGTTCGTGTGTTTTTATGTCTTGAAGGAGCAAATTAAATGGAACTGAGATGTTGACATTGGTGACATTTGCTAACTTCTGTGTTGTTCGGGGTCCACTTTTAATCTTCCTTTTCCGCATGTGAACTGTCGCATAAATCATCCCAGTTACGTAACGCTCTATTCCAGGGCTTCGGTCGAGAGCAACATAAGCAGACACGTTTTTTCCACAATCTTGAGGCCAAGGACGTTCCCAACAGGTTACTGCTGGCCTGACAGAATGCAGCACATCAACCGTTTGGGCCGCTAGATTTCTTTCAAACACGTGCTCTCAGATTACACAATTTTAAAAGCAGCCCTGACAGTTTCGTTAAACATATAGACCAATTTGTCACTTTCGTAGACTTTCCACTCTGTTTCTGTCTCTGTCCCTGTGTGTGATGAGTCTCAGTGCCAGTGTTTGAAATATGGAGCTCACCAAAGTAAACTAGACTTTTTTTTTCTTTCCCTCCAAACAGTCTGTGGTACTTGAATGGAAACTACCTGGTCATCATGGTCTCTGCCAGTATCATCCTGCCCCTGGCTTTAATGAAGCAGCTTGGTGAGTAACGCTAACCTAATGGTGTCTTTAACATGCCTAAATTTAACATTTGAGTCCATTACCGGGAGCCATCAGTGTGTTGTAGCTGGTGTGATTGAGGTATATCATCTGTAAATGTAGATAAACAAATAAAATACTATCTGACAGCGGCCCTGCATATCAAACCACAACCTCTTTACTAATTCAAACGAGGTCAGTTCAGAAACTTTCCCCTCGATGTTGACAAAATGCTGCGGCGACCAATCACGTACTCGCACGCTGGCACAGCCGGTGGAAATATTTTGCAATCGCTGTGATAAAAGATAAGCTGAGAAGAATTCAAATTCACTGATCTCAAACCGTCTCACTGGTACCTCAAACAATCCAATCCGTTTAATCCAGTTGAAGGGGTCCAGACACTGACCGGGAACCAAGCAGAAGGTTCAGCTGTAGCCGAGGCCAGGGACGCCTGTTGCAACTCCCCCATGTGTCTGCAATAAAGTCTTAACATTATAAAAAATTACGGAAGATTCTCATCAGTTTGACACATGATCTCACAATGATTTATTGTACAATATCCTGATTTTAAGTTTAATGTAATAATTTTTATTTTCACATCAAACACCCTAGCTGGGCCTCCAGAAGTTCCAGCTGTTGTTTCTGGGCCACAGTGCCATAGATTCTTACTCAACGTCCTTCTCTTCACTGTCCCTTTATAACATCTTGTCGTTTTACTTTTTTGTCTGTTCATTATTCATAACTCACACTAAATAGTTTTGCTCTTTTCCAGGATTTCAAAAGGATTTTTTTTCTTCTGCAGTACGTTTATCTAACTCATGCATTTCTTCGTAAGAAGCATTTTCTATATTTAGAACTTGTTAATTAAGAGTTTCTTTTGATTCGAAGCCAACTTACGCGGTGACGTTTTGATGAAGCCGTTACATTAAAGTCGAGCAATTAGTGTGTTTTTATCCGACTGCCGGCTGCGGAAACGGCAGGTGCTCAATTACCGCTCTCGATTCAATCGTAATCCGTTCATTATAACACAGTTCAAACTTAGAAAAAGTTGTTTCTGCCCTCACAGCGCTGTGAGGTCAATCTGCACATTGTCAGGATGGTTTATTACAGGGAAGAGCAAATCTTTTTCTGTCCGTAGACTTCTTGGACGTTTTGTTAATAGTTGTCCCGGTCAACAATTTCTCTTTCCTTGTACTTTCAGGCTACCTCGGCTACACCAGTGGGTTTTCTCTCAGCTGCATGGTGTTCTTTCTCACCGCGGTAAGTCGATCCAGCTCACACAGTGGCACATCATCACAGTTACTTTTCACACGAAGCCTCATTTATTTTGGCATGTCTTTCTGGCACATATGCTTTTCACTTTCCCACCCTTGTGTCTTTCCCACCCCGGTCTCTATTTTCAGCGGTATGTGGATGTGTTTGATAAGGCGAATGTAACAGCTACTTAGACACATCAAAGCATGAGAGTAAAACCTGAGCAATTAGAAGCTGAGTCACCCTAATCTGGTTTGAAGCGCGTTTTTTTTTTTTTCAGCTTGTCGTTGATGGTTTGAGGCTCTTGTTTACTGACACATCTCCTCTTTTCTTCAGGTTACCTATAAGAAGTTTCAGATTCCCTGCCCCTTTGAGGAGTTCTCACACAACACTACCGCTGCCCACCACAGCCTGAACGTCTCGAGCCACGTTCACGAGTACAACAACGGTCTGATTCACGAGGACGCCCACGATGACTCCCACTGCACCCCACGCATGTTCACCGTCAACTCACAGGTACGTGGACATGAATCACTCTTGAACACTGCGGCCACACTTACCTGAGTTCACACGCTTTTATTTGGAGGCTTAACAGCATTGCTAATAATAGAGAGTCACGTGTTTATGTGCTCCTTCACAGACAGCCTACACCATCCCCATCTTGGCTTTCGCTTTTGTTTGCCACCCTGAGGTTCTGCCCATCTACACCGAGCTACGCAAGTGAGTCACCGCTCTGTAATATTTGATACCATTGAGAAATGTTGCATTTGCATAACTGTCAACTGCTTGATTTCAGTCCAACACAGAAGAAGATGCAGAAGGTGTCCAACCTCTCCATCCTCGTCATGTACACCATGTACTTTCTGGCAGCTCTCTTTGGGTACCTGACCTTTTATGGTGAGAACAGCTGTCCCTGGCACTTCTTTTGCTCTTAATGTTGTCAGCACTAGTGGATGAATACAAATGTTTATACACGAGTCAGATAGTCAGTGTGCTGATGGTTGTGTCTTCCTGTCAAACGATAAAAAGTGAGGCGGACAGAATGCTGCTTTGGCTTGGACACAATAAATAAAAAGAAATGCTTTTTTCAAAGAGAGGCAATTAAGGTTTAAAAAAAGGAAAAAAAGGATCAAGGTCCAAATATTAAAAACCTGTCAGTTTGCTCGTTTTGCCATTTAAAAGCTGCACCATGCAAATTAAAGCCCATTTGGCGGTAGAGGAGAACTGTTTTAAAAGCACCATTATCCGGAAGTTATGTAATTAAATATTAAGCAAGAAATTTAAAGAATCATAATTAACTGAAGCGCATTTGTTTGCAATTATCTGTTCACAGCAACAACTGGTGACTTAGTGTATAATAGAGAAATGAAAATAACTTGGGCAACAATTTGTGATCAAAGCTGCTGAGACTTTAACAAATGTACATTAAAACCTTTCCCCAATGCAGCTTTTATTTATTTATTTATTTGTTTGTTTGTTTGTTTGGACGGGACATTACGGAACGTACAATCACAGATTGCAGTAAATATGCCACATTTAGCACAAGACTAATTTCCATTCAGTGTCCCACACAAATAAAAGAAAAATGCACGGGGATACGAATGTAGAAAATAAATTAAATTAAAATAAAATTAAATTAAATTAAATTAAATTAAATTAAATTAAATTAAATTAAATTAATTAAATATGTGTAAATTCAATATATATAAATTCAATGTAAATTGAATAAATTAATACAGTAACAGCAAGCAGACAAAATATCATTTTAGAACTTCTGTGAAAAAAAACTCCCTTATTTAAAAAAAATAAAAAAATAAAAATTCTAACCAGTGATTTATTTTACTCTCAGCGAGTATTGATGCCTCCAGTTTTTCTCTGCATTGAAGAAAAAAAAAAAACATTCATTAAACCTTGTACACCATTTGCTTATTTCATGGAGTCCAGGCGCCCTCTGGTGGTGACCGTGATAACGTAACTCGCTCTGTTACAACCTTATTACTGTTCACTGATATCCACATGCAATAATAAGCTCTCCTCTTATTCCTGCAGACAATGTGGAGCCCGAACTGCTGCACACCTACAGCCGGATCGATCCCTATGACACTTTGATCCTGTGTGTGCGCGTCGCCGTCCTCACCGCCGTGACGCTGACGGTCCCGATCGTGTTGTTTCCTGTAAGCTCGAGGCCCTTTGTCTATTTACTTATTGCTCAATTGTGTCTTTTTTCTAAAGCGCATTCATCCTTCCCTCAGGTGCGTAGAGCCATCCAGCAGATGTTGTTCCCCACCAAGTCCTTCAACTGGATACGCCACACCTGCATCGCTCTCGTTCTGCTCACCCTCATCAACATGCTGGTGATCTTTGCCCCCAACATTCTGGGCATCTTCGGCATCATTGGTTAGTAAAGCACAGAATCAACAGAGATGTTGTCCTCGTGTAAGGCCTTCAACTATATAACAAACTGATGTAGACGTATCACCTTGAGCCTTAACGGCCATCAGCTCCTCTTGGTAATGTTTTTTAATCGCACACATAAAAGAAAAATCCTTGTCGTACCTAAAAAAACAAGAGAACAAGTCCTTCATGCCTGCCTCATTCACTCGTGTTGATTTGTCTGAGTGCAGGTTGTATTATGATCTTTAATTTGCAGACTAAATCCCCATTTCACGTCTGTTGTGTTTCAGACTTTCTCGTTCCTGATGCAAAAAAAAAAAACACAACAAAAACACGTGACCAGAGCATGTTTGCTCGCTCGGACCGACCGACAGCTCGCTTGAGTCAATATTATTGTCACACTTTGTCCTCAGATTGCGGGTCATGCTTCGCGGGTCAGAGGTGAAAGTTGACAACATTAAGTTAAACGACCACCAAGGACCCGGTCAAAGCTTCAGCTTTTACAAACATGTGGATGTATTTAGGTAGATATGCGGGAGTACATGGAGCTCACCTATGCACAGAAACGGAAGATAAAATATTAGATGATGCAACACGTGGAGCTGTTTTCATCGGAGGTTGTGTTTGTTGTGTAAATATGTATATATGTGAGAATAGCTATGTTAAATTTAAGCAGAAAAACAGAAAAAATGAGGTAAAAACAGTAGAAAGAAGAAGCTATTTGTGTTTTTTTACTGTCTGTAATATTTCCTAGCTGTGCCCATGATGCTGTAGAAGGAGCTGAACTGTGCTCCTCTGTGTGCTTTAGACATTTTTTTTTTTAGATCCTAACAGCGGCTATGTAAACATTAAACCAAAACCAAAAAGAAGCTACACCTTGATATGAATAAAATGATGAGTAAACAAGTAAATAAACAAAACAAATGCCCTGTAGAAGCCAATAACGTGATAACTGGCCGATAACATAATAAAAGTCCTGAACCAATAACGTAATAGCTTATTACTTGGTTATTACACGGTTATTACTTTTGCAAAGCTTTATTCTATTTATCTTTTTCACCAGGCCAATAACACATTAACTTGTTATGTTATTGGCCAAAAGATATTACGGTTCAGGACTTTTATTACATTATCGGCCTATTACATTTTAAAAAGTGCAAATTTATTGCGTTATCGTGTTATTACATTATTGGCTTCTACATGCCCCATTAAGCATACTCCATTAAATATTTCTGTTGTTTTTTTTATAAGTATGTTAATAAGTTTAGTGACACTGGTTAACTCACTGATGTTCTTAATGTTTTGTAATTTTTTTAGTATGGCATTGAATTTATTAATCCTTCAGTATTGTTCAACTGTTTTTCTTATCGTCCAAACGAAGACCAACTAATTTAGAATGATACTTGTCCCACTGATCTCCATGTTATGTCCACAGCCTTGGGGTATTATCACTAAAACATTTAATGAATGAGACAGGTTGTGACTAAACTAAACTCAGACAGATTTCTTCTGTACACAGGCTTAAACTAAAAATCTCAATAATAACATTAGAGTCCATTGTGAAGGATATTTACGTTTGTCATACAGCTTCTGTTGCAAGTTAAACACATGAACACATATACATGATGCCTGATCATATCAATAAATAGAAAAAAAAGAAAATTAATTAAAAAGAAAAGTCTTATATGTGTTTCATATATATATTGCTGTGCTCAGTCGTAATGTCCTGATCCGAGACATTGACAGACATTTATTTTCTAGTATCTGCCGATGCACCATTTTAGTAGATAATAAACACTTTAAGTCTTGTAGTTGAAGTACCTGGTTGCGCCACTAGGTGGAGCAACCAGGAGCATCCTATTGGTTATTGTTGCAACCAGAGGACGTCTGTGTTGGCAAGTGGATGAAACCAGAAGTTTACATCCACTGTATTAAAAGGCACATAATGTTTTTTTTCTCACTGTCTGACATTAAATCAGACTAAACTTTTCCGGTCAGTTAGGATTACCAACAATATTTCTATTTGCTAAATGCCAGAATAATGAGAGAGAGAAGTTTTCATGACTTTCTTCAAAGTCAGAAGTTGACATCCATCTCCATCCATCCATTTGGTAGCGTTGCCTTTAAACTCTATGACTTGGGTCAAATGTTCTGGGTTTCCTTCCACAAGCTTCTCACCATAGTCTGATGAATTCTGGCCCATTCCTCCTGACAGAACTGGTGGAACTGAGTCAGGTTTGTTGGTCTCCTTGCTACACTAATGTTCTCCAGGATCGAGATCAGGGCTTTGTGATGGCCACTCCACAACATTGACTCTGTTGTCCTGAAGCCTCTCTGTAGTTAATCTGGCGCTATGCTGAGGGTCATTGTCCATCTGAAGACCCATTAGTGTCCAAGCTTTAACTTCCTGCTGATGTCTTGAGATCTTGCTTCAATATTTCCACATGATGTTCTTTCCTCATGATGCCATCTATTCTGTGAAGTGCACCAGTCCCTTCTGCAGCATGATGCTGCCACCCCTGTGCTCCACAGCTGGGATGGTGTTCTCAGGCTTCAAGCTTCCTCCTTTTTCCTCCAGATGTACTGATGGTCATCAAGGCCAAACAGTTTTAGTTCCATCAGACCACAGGACATGTCTCCACTGATGAAGCTCTTTGTCCCTGTGTGCATCTACAAACTACAATCTGTCTTTTTGATGTTTCTTCTGGAGTGATGTCTTCTTCCTCTTCTGGGGTTGGGACACAGAACCCGTCTCCTTCCTGAGCGCTATGATGGCTGGACATTCCCATGGTGTTTATACTTGATAGAACTGTCTGAACAGATGAACGTGGAACCTTCAGCCATCTGGAAGTTGAACCCAAGGATGAACCAGACTGTTGGAGGTCCACAGTTCTCTTCCTGATATCTTGTCTGATTTCTTTAGATTTTCCATGTTGTCACAGAAGGAAGCAGCGTGTTTGAGGTGTGCCTTAAAATACATCCACAGGTGTGCCTCCAATTAACTCACATGTTGTCAATTAACCAATCAAAAGCTTCCAAAGCCATGACATCATCATCTGGGCTTTAACAAATAGTTTGAAGGCATCTTAGTGGATGCAAACTTCTAACTTTGAAGAAAGTAGTAAAAAAACCTTCTCTCTCTCATTATTCTGGCGTTTAGCAAATACAAATAATGTTGGTAATCCTGACTGATTTACAACTGGTGTGACAGTGGACGTAAACAAAAATGGGTTTTAGGATCTCAGGACGTCTCTAGTGTTCAGTCAAACTTTCGATGCTCTGATTTCAACCTGTTCTTCCTCTTTGTCCTTTCAGGCGCCACGTCAGCTCCCTGCCTCATTTTCATCTTCCCCGCTGTCTTCTACATCCGCATCGTTCCCAAAGAGGATGAACCCATGAACTCTACTCCCAAGATTGTGGTGAGGCCTTAAATTACAATCACTTACAGTAATGTGGTAATACAGCCTTTTTGTGACAGTTAACCCTGGATGTGTGTTTCCCCCTCTCGTTCTCAGGCCGTCTGTTTTGCTGCTCTGGGCGTCTCTTTCATGGTCATGAGTCTGAGCTTCATATTCATCGACTGGACAACAGGGGGCGGCCTTGCTGCAGGAGCCCACTAGATGCTGCCTCAGAGTGTGAGGTCCTGGGAGAGGGGTACATTAAACGGTCAGGGTAAAGGGAGCACTATCACCTCAGTGGGGTTTGCAACAGCACAAAACACACAGTATGGGTAGGAATCACCCTTTTATTGATCAAATAAATTAACTTTCTGATTGTAACTTAACACATATCTGAACAAAGTACTTTTATAATGACATTTTATAATTTAATTTAACGCAGAGCAATGAAAATGCAATTTATTTGAATAATCAGGAACGAACAGGGTCTTTTTTTTTAAAGCTGCCGTCTGTTTGGGCGCCACCCGGTCCTTTTCCTGTCGCTTCCTCTTTATTTACACACAAACAACTGCAGCTGGTACTGTACGGACACATAGAGAATGATCGTCTTTTTGCTAAAGACGGGAGGTAATTGAGATGCAGTATACAAGAGGAATAGCAAAACAACATTAAAATTATGATCCGTGAGACGCACAGAAGAGGACAGTCGTGATCTGATCCTGAACCAGCAGCTTCCTCGTTGTGTGTTATAAGACAAAGAAGTGCTTTAAAGCTGCAGCTGACATTTTACGTGTCGGTAGTTTTTTTTGTTCCTTATGCATAAATCAACAAACCTTCTTCACAAACCCCAGTGCCTTTTAGCATTTGGAACAGCATGCAAACTATCCAGTAAAAACAGGAGTGTATATTTATTTAGCTAGCTACTTTATCTGTGTTTTTAATTTCTAAATGGATTATATTTAACTACTGTATATGGCGAAGTTAATAATCCCAATACGTGGTGTATGATTTTGTTTTAGCTCAGAGTTATAGTTAGCTTGATTAAATGCAAAGTGCTTTATTTAAGGATTTGATAGCTCCCTTTATAAAACATTGAGCACATATATACCAGACTGAATGTAAACCAAGTACAGTTTTAAACCAAGTACAAGTTTATCAATCCTTTAAAAGTTTAATTCCCCCATTAAAGGTTTCTTAAAGAACATTTTCACACACTGTCAGAATATCAAAGCACTTCACTGAAGTTCTATGATGCTTGCATTGAGTGAAAATTCAAATTTGAGGGTTTTTTTAAAGGCTGCTCTGAAAAGAAATAGACATTTTATGAAACGTTTATTTAGTGAAAGGATTAGCACCTCTCTTATGCCTGTAAACAACATGTAAAGCTACAGCTACTGCTAGCACAAAGCTTAGCATAATGACAGGAAACAAGGGTTAAAAAGCCGGCCGGGCTCAGTCCAAAGATAAAAATACATCTACGTGCACATCTGAAGCTCACTCAGCCACTTATTATACACAGTCTCCAGGGTTTTTGCAGAGCTGACCAGCAGCCAGCTCCTGATTTCATCCATTCTTTTAAATTAGCAGGACTTTAAAGGATGGGTTCGTCTAAATTTAAAATATATGACAAATATTCTCCACTAACTAGTAATAAATGGAGAAAATGTTCCTTATCTAGCCATGTAGATAGTTTTGGTTGTCTGAGATACAGTTTTTTTTGTGCAATGTGTACATCTCAAAACATTTAAATTAAACAAAACCAAAACTTTGTCCATGGCTAGCCATACATTTGAAAACGTGAGCCCACCTTTTAGATCAAACTCAGCCTACAACAGGATGTTGAGCCTGCTGGTGGGCTGGCAGATTTAAATTCGATGATTTGAATGATTGTGATTCTGATACGCTGTCTTTGCTTTACTAGTTTGTAGTATTTTTGATCAGTCATGTTGAATATTTAGACCTACGGTTCATGTTTTGCATGAGGTCCAGTCTGTCCTGTAGTTGCTATCGTGAAGCGCACAGTAGCAGAGATTTTCCTTCCAGCACTGTCATGTGTCGATGTTATTGTGATACTGTGCATTTGGCATCTTATAGTGAAGAGTTTAAAAGCCCCGATCTGTGCAGTTGTTAGTATTACGAAGCCCTTTCTTAAAAGATGTGACAAGAAATGATGTGTTAGACCTCCTCATGTTCAGTCTGTGGAGACACGTTTAGCTCGACTTTAAGTACGTGGATGAACGCTTCCAACACTTGAATGGTTATTATGGGAATTAACTGCATATGAGTTCACTTTTTGCTGTAACATTTATAGGAATATAGATCACATATTTACAAAACAATGCAATATTTAACCTTGGATAAAAAGAGAACATGTGATAACAAATACTTGCACCCAAAGATGGTTTCATGTCGTGTCACAACTCTCAGGCTTTAGAAAGTCAAGTGTAAATCCTCACTTGTCTCATTTTATTTATAACACTTTGCTTTTTTAGCATACCTGACTCCTGTTGTTACAGACAAATTATGAGGAAGTATTTAATCCAAGTATCAAACTCCGTCCCTTGCTTTTCCACGTGTATTTGCCGTGGTTGTCGTGGTGTAAATGAAGGGTTCGCTTTGTCACGGTTAATGGAAAGAGTTTTTCTTCACTTTAAGGGATCACATGCCAAAATAACAACTGACTACCTACTGCTTTGAAATGCCTTTAGCTCGAACAGGTACCACAGTTTTATTAGCAGACGTATTATGAAATGAAACAGGCATTTGTCATGTACGTAAACAAAATCTGTGTGATATTTTATTATAGCTGTTGTTTGAGATGTTAATCTATGGAAATAACATGACTATGAATAAATAACAAGGTCTATGGATTTTAGTGAATTAGACATGACTTTATATAAATAATGTATATAAATGTAAACCTTTTATATTTGTGATGCATATTTACAGTAGCTTGTAAAGTGTAAATAGCAGGGACAGTTTTAGTTTGGCAATAAAATAATTGTAGATGTTTTTAGATTGTCTCTGTTGTCATCATTTCCATTTTTACTCAAGCTAATTGTTTTTGTGTTTAATTTGGCTTTTTGGACAAGAGTTTACCAAAAAAAAGGCTATTTTATATGGAGTAGTGAGAGTGCCAAATTACGAAAAGAAATCAATAAAAGAAAAAAAAAGTGGAAATAAAAGAAGAATAAATACATCAATAAAGAATAAAAAATAAAAGTGGAAATAAAAAAGAATAAATATAATAATTATTAATTTAACATTATTTTTTTATTTTTTATTTAGATTTATTTTAATCATTTTAATTAATTTGATTTTATTTTTTAAAATCATTTTAAAATTTATTTTTACATTTTTTTTAAACAAATGTATTTATTTTTCTTTTTATTTCCACTTTTATTTATTTATTCTTTTATTAATTTATTTTTGTAATTTGGCACTCTCGCTACTCCATACATTCATGTCAAAGTGAAAACAAAAGTAAAGTCAATTGATAAAAAAACACAAAATAATGTCAAATAAGTTAATTGCAGTCTTTAATAGACGCATGTTTGGCTGCAGTTACTGCATCGAGGCTGGAGGATGAGTCTCACTCAGCCGTGCACATCTGGATGCTGCAGTTCTATTGGATTCTTCTTTGCAAAAGTGTCACAGGGATTATGAGTGAACAGAAATTCTCAGTTGGATTGAAGCTTGAGCTTTGACTCGGCCACTCCAGAACATTCACTGTGTTGTCTTTAAACCATTTCTGTGTAGCTTTGGTTGTTTGCTTCAGGTTATTGTCTTTGTTGAAAACAAACCTTCTCCCAAAATGCAGCTCTCTTGCAGACTGCATCACGTTGTCCTCCAGGATTTCCCTCTACGGTGCTGCATTCATTCTTTCCCCTACCACTACAAGTCTTCCAAGGCCTTCTGCTGGGAAACATCCACACACCATGATGCTGCCGCCACCGTGCTTCCCAGTGTTGTTTTTGTGACCATCTGGTCTGATGGCCAACAAGGTTCATTTTAGCCTCATCAGACCAAAGAACCTTCTCGCAGCTGACTTCAGAGTCGCTCACATGCCTTCTGGAAAGACATGAAGCTCTGACTGGTGAACAACCCAGACAACATGCTTTTCACACAGTTGTTTTTGTCCTCAGGGTGTTGTTCCTACAGCTCCTATAGCCAGGACTGGTGGCTGGACCTTTTAGATTCAAGGGTTTTTATACTGCAATCACTTGAGACACATTAAGAAAGAAATAAAGGGTATTTTTTGTAAATTCTTGTCAAAAAAGTCAAATTAAATTGATCATTATTCAATGTTGAAAAGTAATCAGGAGAGAAGACATCCAAGGAGAAGAAACACTTATTATAGGCACTGTACAGGAGCTTACCGTCTTCATCCCCGAGCACACACACACACACACACACACACACACACACACACACACACACACACATTTTGTACAAAGAGCAGTTTATCTACGACTGGTCAGTGTACTCATCATATCTGTCAAGGCTAGGCCATGTTTACGAAAAACACTAAATCCAAACTGTTGGTCGACATGATCCCTCGCCGCTGACCTTGTTCTGTCAACATGGGTTTTTACTGTAACACATCGTTTATGGTCACAAGAGCAGACAAGCTGCATCGGCTTTGTGTAAGTCTGATATCTCAGGCACTCTAAAGTTCTTGCACTTTAGGAAACATCACATTAACAGCAGGCAGGCAACAGCTAGTAAATGGCAAATTAGACGTCCATTAGCAATGCAACTTTTTGCATTCCAGACATCCACTCAACAGATAGAACCTCTTATCAGCACACTCCTATTTATTTCTTGTTACAAATAGAAAAAAAAGAAGCCAGACTAAGAACAGGACCTTGCAGTAAATTCATCATGAGCCAGTTTATCTCAAGATATAACAAATAAAAGTCTCCTTTATGGCTTCAAACATGAAACTGGCAAAACAATTCTTGCATGAAATACATAAATTCTATTCCATGTTACTCTTGTGCATTTTTTTTTAGAAGACTGATAGTGGAGGGGATTATTGTAATATTTATTTCACTTCTTTCTGCTAATGATTTAACTCCACCTTTTGAAAGTACAATAATACTCAAGTTTATTTCCATTTCTTGTATGGAATATGAAAAAAGTTTATTCTTATTATGTACAGACATATATCCATTTATGTCCATTTGGTGGCGCTGTGCACCCTTTATTCTCACGGCCTAATTATGTGCCAAGGTATTTCATAAACATGTGACGCAAAGACTCATTAGCCATTTTAACAGCACACTCCGCACCTTTTGCGCAGAGAACGCGGCTTACGCACAGCGCGCCCAGTCACCCGGTGCGTCTCTGACCGCTGCACAACGCTGCATCCGTCGTCTCCGGGGTCTGCAGCCACGACAAATGCAGAGGAATGAGGTTGGCACAGCGCCCACTGCAGTCTGCACATCACACTCCTGAAATCACGCCTCGCTGGCTTCCCCTCTAATTGGTTCCCACACAAGCAACCGTGGAGAGTTCACCTGATTTAATTGGACTATCGCGACAAGTTGCCCAAGTGACGTCGGTGCGGCCGGTTGACTGCTTCCAATTGTCATCTGAGGAACATCTGAGGATTTTCGAGCGTAATTGAGCGCCGAGGAAAAAAGGACTGCAGCAGCCGCGCGACCGACCGACGGACGGACGAAGCTGCTCAAGCAGGCCGAGAAGACGAGTGAAGGCGCTTCAGCCGCGGAGCACAGACACCCGAGCCCGTGGATGGATGCAGGACGGAGGGCATCAGAGCGTGTCGGCATGGACCACATATAGCAGCCAGAGATTTAGTGTGAACAACTCCTGATCTGAATGCATCTGCTTGGCTTTTGAGCTCCGAGTTGACCAGAGAAGCAGGGACACTGACTTTTTACGCGTGGATTTAAACTCTGGAATAAGCTGTTTCCTCTCCAGTCAAGGCAGTGCAGGAAGCAAAAGCTGCTCCATCGTTATTCTTGGCATCGGCTGACGCGCTGAAACCATCAGCACCGTAACCTCTGTTTTTATATTTTGTTGTTTTTGCGCAAGTGGCAAGCGGTGCGCCCCTGCGTTTGGATCCAATGGGTTGTACGGTGAGCGCCGAGGATAAAGCTGCCGCGGAGAGATCAAAGATGATTGACAAAAACCTCCGAGAGGACGGAGAGAAGGCAGCCAGAGAAGTGAAACTGCTTTTATTAGGTAATGTACAGTTTGCAGATTGCTCCGTAGGTTCATCTGGGAAACTAGAAGGAGCGTTTGTTGGCGCAGGAAAGAAATATGTGCACAGTTTTTGGAGTCAGAACCACATAGCTCCTGATTAAACATTAAAACATGATCTGATTAATATCCTAACAGCTCAACATGTCCTGAAAAATATCAAAAAACTGTCTGCAAATAGTGCAAAATAACCAGTGGATGTCAAATTATAGCACAGTCTGCTACCATGAAGGCATCAAACTACTGAGTTAATCCTCAGTATGTCCAAGACAAGGAGCTGGACACAGCTATAGCACAGAAATAGAGGCCATTTGGATGCTTCCCTGGCTAATAGTTGCACTGAAACACATTAATTAGCCAACACATTTGGAGATAAGTCAGATATCAGCATCCACACATCATGATGGTGCCACCGCCGTGCTTCACAGTGGAGGCGTTGTATTTGTGATGATGAGTGTCTCGTCATTAGGCTGAAGAACCTTCTTTCACTTGGTTACAGTCTCGCCTTCTTGCAAAAATGCAAACTCTGATTAATGTCCTGGCAGCTCAGCATGAGGCTGTCAACGCTTTGTCTGCAAATAGTGTTTAAAAAAAAGATTGGACATCAAATTATATCACCAGCAGCTACATAGGGAACCATGAGGACACAAAACTACAGAGTTCATCCTCAATATATCCAAGATAGGGACTCGCTCACAGCTTCAGCACAGAGTGAGAGGCCATTTGGATGCCTTTCTGGCTAATAGTCGCGCAGTCAGTGCTATTAATTAGCCAACACAAGTGTCCATATACTTGGAGAAAAGTCAGATATCCCCGTGTCAACATGCAGTTTCTCAGAGCTTTGAGCTGGCATTTTTCCCAGAAAGCTTAATTCAATATATTAAGCCTGTGGAGTAGGACTAAACATTAACAGGGCGACACTTCAGCTCTACTCTTAAACACACAGGAACGCAACAATCCTATTCCCATTTGACAGCTCGCAACAGAGAGAAGGGGAGAATGTTTTATTTAATAGATTGGGGAGCTTGAAATCTCCCTTCATCCTTCTTCTGCCCTTCCCTCCTGCGTGTGCACACACAGACAAACAAGCAAACACACACCTTCCCACTCATCAGCACATCCTCACTTCCCCTCTTTTCCATTTCAGCTGTCTTTGTTTGCCATCATCATGCTTTGTCTCTCTCCTTCTCACCAAATGTGCACGCAGCTCGAGTAAGAACTGGAATACAGTATCGAGGAGTTTGTGTGTGTGTGTGTGTGTGTGTGTGTGTGTGTGTGTGAGTGGTGGAGGTGGGCCTGGAAGTGTGTCATCTTGTGGTGACAAGCTGTTCGTAGAGCACATGATCCAGCTGAGTGCTGAGGAGCTGCAGGATGGCAACGGCTTGATAACCTGAAGATATGAAGACACTTTTGGCTGCACTCTGTGTCGATTATCGGCATCACAAGGATCAATACCACTACAGATTTATGCGCTTAGGTTGATCTTTCAAGCAAACAGTGAGATGGAAAACCTTCCAAAGCTGATGCTATCTGATGGATAAATGCTCCTGGAGGTTTTTCTGCCACGTATCTTCTCGTATTCCCGTGATGGCATAGCGTCCTCTGATTAAATGCTAACTTCTGCTCTTTTGCTACACATGTGCTCCTGCCGGTAAACGCTGTCACATCACAATGGCTGAAGTTGCCCTTTTCTTTATTCTGCTGTAAATCTGTGACTGGCTTCACCTTGTGTCAGCCATTGTCAGGCTGCTCTTTAGCTTTTAAATCAGGTGTGTGTGTGTGTGTGTGTGGCTTTGAAATTTCATGACGTCAACGCGGTGGAGCTGGTATTTCACGGAGACAGGCGCTGACAGTTGACTGATGTGCCCTGCGAGGGAGCACAACGCAACTGACAGCAGCGAGTTCGGCATCAGCAGAGTATCGTTTAAAGAACACTAAAGAAACTGGAATTAGAGGCAGACGGCTTGAAGACATGTTGACATGTCACAGTAATGCAAGCAGGTGTTAATAACAGAACGGATGTCTGCTGTAGGAAATGTGCATGATTAGGGCGGGTATGATTGTCCAGTTTATGTGTATGATTAATTGTCATCATTGAATTTAACCATTTAATTGTCTGCTGTTGTTGATTTTATGCACCCATTAGTTTAAAATTTGTGCACTGCTGCAAGGTGGGGCAGTTGGTTAGCACTGTTGCCTCACAGCAAGAAGGTCGCCGGTTTGCGTCCCTGTGTGGACACCTGGGATCTTTCTGTGTGGAGTCTCCATGTTCTCCCCGTGCAGCATGGGTTCTCTCCAGGTTCTCCGGCTTCCTCCTACAAGGTCCAAAAACATCCATCCATCCATTTTCTATACACCGCTTAATCCTCATTAGGGTCGCAGGGGGGGCTGGAGCCTATCCCAGCCAACTTAGGGTGAAGGCAGGGGACACCCTGGACAGGTCGGCAGTCTATCACAGGGCTACACTTAGAGACAGACAACCAAGCACACTCACATTCACACCTACGGACAATTTAGAATCACCAATTAACCTCAACAT
>NW_007577741.1:1595856-1597815 GCF_000690725.1 Stegastes partitus
CTTTTTCTCACAAATCCAAGTCACCTCGTACGTTCTCTTACTACCAACATGTGCCCACAGTGACACTTTCCAGCTGTAATGTGGACACGTGCTCACTGAAATGGAGTTATTTGAATATAAGAAGTTATGTTTGCAGAACAAAAGCATGCAAAGTGTGGAAAATTATGTGTAAATGTGACATTCCTGCAGCCGACTTCATACACCATTCCAACACTTAATGCTTGCAGTCAGCTCAAAGAACTGCGATCAGGCGATTATGTAATAATCGTGTCAGGCTTAATTATTAATATTCAGAGGTTACGTCCAACCTTTGAGCCTTTCGTTGCATGTGTAGCATTTCAATAAAATAAACCAATTCTTAGAAACAGATGCCAGCGGACCATCTGTGTCTGCGAACGGTTACTCATGCAGGGTTAACAACCTGCAGGCAGTTTAATAGCTTTTAATTGAACAGGGTTTTATGAACTGTGCATTATTTACAGAGTAGCTGGATGAAAACACAGAATCATAAAGAATTCTTTATCGTTCTACATATTGGTTTTGTCCAATTGAAAGTCGTCTCATTTGCGACTAAACGCTAGCTGCTGAGATTTTAATTGTACACATCAGAACAGTTTGGATCAGATGGTTCAGTACTTTGAACATCAGTTTAGCTGTATTTGTGGCTTTGAAGTGCATATATATAGGAATTGTATGTCTGTGCATCACGAACCAGCCCATGAAGTTAGTCAGTGTCCTATTTTACAACATAACAAAACCTGAGCTACAGTTTTGGTGCATCACAAATGTCAAAACGAACAGACGTGCGTTTGTGAGTCAGCGGTGAGACTGTCTATTTTTTCTGCACTAAGGAAAACTATATATACCCTGTTCATGCACATGATCACAGTATACAGCATCTGTATGGTCGTGTTTCTGCCTGTTTCTATGAAGATGACTGTGATCTGACATCTTTGTTAAAGTCGTTGGTTTGATTAAATCTGTATAATTTGAGCAACGCTTCGTTCTTTTAAAGATGAGAAACCTTTTCAAAAAGATTCACCGATGATTGACAATAGTCTTAAAAGCAAATTTGAAAGAATGTCTACTTGCATGTGATGTATTTCAGAGAACAGCACTCTGATGTTGTTGTCGACGCTGTGAATATTTTACAAGCTGTCCGGAGGAATTATGTCCCACAGATTTTGACAGAGCACACATGGTTGCGTGCAGGACATTCTCTTGGTCAGGTGCAGCGACCCGAAGGCGTCGTGTCACCCTCCAAAGTCACGGCACAATCATAGTCAGTTTTATGTCCAGGATTAAACAAGAAACAAGAAGAGAAGTGCTAATTAGTGAGCTTCAGAGGTGCTGTTACCTTCGGTCAGGTTATCATCCTTCCTGTGTTTCCAGTCTTTGTGCTTGGCTGAGCTAACTGGCTGCTGGATGTCGCCTCACATTTAATGTAGAGACACGAGAGTTGTATCAATCGAGTACATTTCCAACCCGAGATGTTGAGATAGTCCTTTAACAAATGCAGTCACGACTCGATAATCCGACACTAAATGTAAAACCTTGTTTCATGTCGGATAGCAAGGCTGTCGGATTGTCAAGACGGAGGTCGAGATACAAGGAGGGCTTGATGCTGGAAGGCTCATTAGTTGTTAATATTCATTGTTCATAGTTTTTCTAATAACTAGTGTATTGTTTGAACACTAGGCATCGCTGGATTTCACGACTAACTGACCGGTGCGCTTGTGCATGTTCCGGCCACTTCCACCCTGGGGCAGCGCTCTGACGGGGTGGAAGTGGCCGGAACACACAGGCAGTACTTGACCAGTTTAGTTAGCGCTCACACTTCTGTTTCCACCATCGATGGTGGTGGGGGAGTGGCAGATACGCTCCACCGTTACCATCCATGTTTACTTCTGTAAACACTGAGCACGCTCGCTGCGTGTGACGTCGTCGTGTCCTCTTCTG
>NW_007577741.1:1598740-1601226 GCF_000690725.1 Stegastes partitus
TAACACGACAACATCCTTGCGAGTGGCCACTTAGTGACAGCTGCTTGTTGACTTTCTACTTTAAACTTGAGCTGAGGATGTTACGCAGACGGCATAACGGCTGCATTTGTCCCATTTGAGGAGACACCGACTGCGAACAGAGGATGAGTCACTGAAGCATGACAGAGTGCGTGTCAAACTTTTTTAATGGCTTCACGGCATTTACCCAAGTAGGTTTTTTTTTTTTTTTTGAGTTCTCAGCGGAACTAAAAAGCCTCTTCCTTTTTTTTAACTTGCAGAATGACTAAGCTCTTTGTTGACAGTGATGCTGTTCGGGGCCAAAGTTCAAATCAACCAGATGCAGGTTTAATGTACATAACAGTTCATAGTGAGTATTGGCGAGGACGGGACGGACAATCAGCGTTGTGTGGAGGACAACAAAAAGAGCCGCTATTGATGAAACACTTCGCTGAGCTGTTGCCAGACGGAGAGAGCGCGTCCTCTGACTGCTGGGGGCTGGTAGAATGAGCCATATGTCAACACCGGGCTCGTCAGGTCCATTTGAAACTCTCCTCAGCCCACTTTCGGGGGTTGTAATGAGATGCTGATTTCACCGTGTTGCACCATGCTTGCGACCTCTGTGTGCGAGTGACTGACTCGATGGCACGTCTTTATCTGAGCTGGAACCAGGAACAAAAACCGGCGTTACGTAAATCTGTGATGCAACGTTTTAAGACGTGAGCATCATCGTGGATGTACCTATGGGGGGGAGTCAGTCTGTGTTTCTCAGGTGTTTACGTCTCGTGATTTGATGTCTACATTGCCGAGACTTGGGGACACATTAAGCTATCCAAATGAATGTTTTTAATTTGTGTATTTGAAATGATGTGTAAAGTACAGCGTTATAAAACCATTTAACATCGCTGTATTTCTGATGGATGAATATTTTATTTGCATCTTCACAAAGCAACATCCTTCTGCCTTTTAGTTCAAACATTTTTAAGAAGAAGAATTTTATTCTTTCCTCTCCGGAGAAAAGAGCGATTGCAGTGAGTAGTGGCTGCAATCCTTTCAGACTGCAGAAAAAAGAAAAAAAAACCTCCAGCAAGCAGAGGATAATTCATTTGCCTCTGTAGCTTGAGAGGTGAAACTATAAGCAAATGAATTCAGAGAAGCACTCGATGCTGCTTGTAAAGCTTATCTCATCGAAACTGCGGCGTTCAGAGACATTTTAGTGAGCAAGCTAAACTGAAAGCGTAAAAGTAGGAAAATAATGAAAATTACACCTATTATTTGTTGGTTTGGGATTAATTCCAGCCTACTGAATCATTCCATCAATCGAATTTAGCTCAGGAACATGATTAAGAATAGATCTGCTGCTTAAAATAGCAATGAAACAGATTCCAATTTCACCGTGGAGCTGTTCTGTGATTATTGGTTACAATCACAAATAATCGTCTCAGTTGAAGCTGTTATCTGTGGCTCCAATAGTCTAACTACATCAGAGGAATTTCACATTTAAAAGCATTTTAAAGGCCAAGGTGCTGCCCTCTCTGAAGGCCAGTTTCTCCTCACATGTCTCAAACTCTCACCTCGAAAGAAAAAGTGAGGATGTGCTCTTTTCTTTACCAGTTCCGTGCCTTTGAACCCGCCTCGAATCAAACATCCACAGCTCTAATTCCCTCCCCAGGCAGACGGTAATAATAGTGCTTCACAGACGTTACTCACTCCTCGTGTCAGAGAGAAGAGCTCGGGGTGAGACTGTCCATCCAGAGATGACAACTTCACAACTACCCACATATTGAAAGAATATACTTATGTGCTGTTAGTCATGTCTCTGGTGAATACCGCTAAGTCCTCAGCAAACGCATTTATGTGCTGAACGGGCAGAAATGACTCCTCGCTGCAGTCACGCTCACAAGTTTTACTTTTCGGCGTGGATTTTTGCCCCTTTGCAGATGGTCAGGCTGAGAGTTATTGGCAAGTTTTTTTTTGTTGTTGTGTTTGTGTCAACAAAACAAACAATGTCCTGTTATAAACACCTTTTATTATAGCAGCGTCATAAGAATGATATCAGAGGTGATTTAGGGATTTTTCTAAATGAGGCAGCTTGGCCCAGGGTGGCAGCGACTAATGAGCAGGAGGACGGCTCGTCTTTCAGGCCTCGAGTGTGTGTGTGTGTGTGTTCGTGTGTGTGATTTAGGGTGAATGAGATAATGTCTGAAGCAGTGCATTCATGTGTCTGCTCTGCTTGATAAAGTGGGAAGTGAGCCGTGGAGATTTCCTGAGGCCGGACGGCGGTTTATGACACCGTAAGAGTGTTAAGTTTTGGTATTTGTGGAAGTGAGAATTTCGCTCATATTCAGGATTATGAGGTTATGACTGTTGTCCAAACCTGACTCCTCCTCCTGAAGACTTCCCCCCCGTCGCATTCATTTCGCAACTTGAGAGTTTTAGTGTCGTTTAATCTGAATAGAAACTATAAAAGCATTGTTGCACACTAGAGC
>NW_007577741.1:1601307-1602315 GCF_000690725.1 Stegastes partitus
CATGCGGGACACTTTTGGGTCGTATGAAGTTCACACAGCAGATCACATAAGATAAGATAAGCTGTGCCTTTATTTATCTCGCAGTAGAGAAATTCACATTATTGTCAGCAGCTTTACACAAAGAGATACACACATACTATACAGAAAAATGTACATATAAATATAAATATAAGAAATAGTGCAACAAGTATAAAAGTACACATAAAAGGAGAATCGTGCAAATGGAATATGAGAATGGACTTCTGAATGGGGCTACATATAAAAAGATGTAAGGAATAAATATATAATAATAATCGTAATAATGATAACAATAAGTAGTGCAAATGCAAATCTATACATACATACATGATGCGAGATAGTGCAAATAACTAGTTTAATTTAAATAAATATTTATGAATATGAGTATTGCTCTTTTGGTTTATTAACTAGGGGATATTGCACGTTATGGGTCGACTGGTAGCATACAACATACAAAGACAACATACAAAGACAACATACAAGTCCCACTTAACTGGAAATGTGAACGAACTCGCAGTAAAACCTGATTTCACAAAAATATCCAATTTGATCATCAAGTCCTGCAGTCTGAACGTAGCCAATCTGTGCGATTGTTCAGTCAGATAATACGCCGTTATCCTGATTTGTTGGAATCCAAGGCTGTCGGTATGTTAAGGCTGTTTTTAATGGGTTTCGTTTGTTTTTCCTAAAACCCTGTTGGATAGCAAGGTTTAGGATTGTTAAGGGTCGGATTATCGAGTCACGATTGTAGAGCATTTCACTTGCAGTCTTTTGAGCAACATTCCTTCTGTTATCTGACAATTTGCTGAGAGCTCTTTAGTTGACCAGCACCACATAAACACCGTGTTCTCAGGTCCAAACAGCCACGCCTTAGAACAGTAGCTAACTGGATCACATAATCACAAATTAAACTAACACGACAACATCCTTGCGAGTGGCCACTTAGTGACAGCTGCTTGTTGACTTTCTACTTTAAACTTGAGCTGAGGA
>NW_007577741.1:1605132-1612081 GCF_000690725.1 Stegastes partitus
AGACTTCCCCCCCGTCGCATTCATTTCGCAACTTGAGAGTTTTAGTGTCGTTTAATCTGAATAGAAACTATAAAAGCATTGTTGCACACTAGAGCCTTTTAGATTGATGTATTGTATTTTACACTGGGTCACTGCAGCCTTTCCCATTTCAGCATCCATCCATCCATTATCTATACACCACTTAATCCTCACTAGGGTCGCTGGGGGGCTGGAGTCTATCCCAGCTGACTCAGGGTGAAGACAGGTTCACCTGGACAGGTAACCAGTCTATCACAGGGCTACACTTAGAGACAGACAACCAAGAACACTCACATTCACACCTACGGACAATTTAGAACCACCAGTTAACCTCAACATGTTTCTGGACTGTGTGGGAGGAAGCTGGAGAACCCGGAGAGAACCCACGCTGCACGGGGAGAACATAGAGACTCCATGCAGTCCCAGGTGTCCTGACCGGGATGCGAACCTTCTAGCCACCGAGCCACCTTGCAGCCCCATTTCAGCATGCTTTGGGTCAAAATTCAGCGACACCTCCAGGAAAGTCCGTCCAAGGATCAACACACATATTGCAAATGCTGTCCCCTGAGTCTTGAAGAACTTATAATTTTGGGATTTTTGCACCTCATTAAATGCCTAAAAAGCTCTATGTATGGACACTAGTATTTATAATGCTGTCTGTGTGGGTCCATACATACATCTCACTATATAGGAATGGATAGGAAATTTTGTTAAGCAAAACAGGGTGGACAGATGCACAGCTCTGACATTTAACCTACAAGATTTTTATGGTAAACTCCTCACAAACAGTTGTGTAAAGCTGCCTAACGCAAAGAGCTGCACCGTAGACTCCACTTTAGCTACGCCAGCTATGGGTGTCGGCTCTGAAAAGGTGCTTGAACTTGCACAACATTTAGTCCCCCTTATGATTATATCTAAGCCTTTACTTCACCAGTAGTTTGGCTCTGTTTGATAGCTAATTGCTAAGTTGCTGGCTATGTGGCGTTCAGCCATACAGCACACTGCATAAAACTACCTCAAGTTATTATGATAATTTGGAAAAGAGGTGCAGAGAGGTGCATTTTCAAATATATATTAGCATAATGGTTAGATGTGTGCTCTCAGGAGGAGGACCTGCTTATCAAAGAGGGACGGTGCATCACAGAATCAATAATCACTGACTGGTAAAACTGTTTTGTTATTGAATAATGAAAATAAAAGACATTTAAAATGTCGTTTATCAATTATCCTACAGAACAACTAGTGTATAATCCTTTAGGAGAAGAGCATCATGTTTCTCTGATTCTCTAATACATCCACCGAGCACTTTATAAGCTACATCTGTGCAATCTAATGCGATCCAATCCGAACTTCTAAGTGCTCATTCTATTTTATGCATATTATTGAGGTACTTGACTGCATTATGTTGAAACTTGTTCTTCTTCCCATATGCATGTTAATGATGTGGAAAAAACACTTCAGTGTAAAATATATAACCCCCCAGCACCCAGCAGGTCAGTGTCAGCCCAACCTGAACATGGAGATGCTTTTAAAAAGTAGAATTTACGGCAGAACTGTTGTTTTAAATTGCAGTTCCTTATAATTTGAACAATGTTAGTTCTTCGCTGTGTGTGGATGCTTTCTGCCTCGTCTATGCAACTCTTTCTTCTTATAAGGCTGGATTGTGTATTTAGAGGAGAATTAAGATAAAACCCCTTCAGGACTTTATGTTATTTAAAGTCATTTACAATATGTTTTGCATTTTCTGTTGCCTCAATATGAGGAAGCTTATCTGGTGACTTTGTGATACCTGCAGCTTTATCCAAGAGTTTTCTGAAGTCTTTGAAGTTATAATGGATGCTTTAGAGGAGAGCTATGTTCAATTAACTAACATATTTTATCACAAATATATGCAAAATAACTGTCCAAAGTCCATTTCCATTCTCATTTTCTTTGTGGTGCAGATGACAAATTGTATCCTTCCCCATCTTTCATTTTAATGCCGCTGCACCAGCAACAGCCGTGGCCTGAGGCGTGTTTTTAATCAAGCTGTCCGTCCTGTTCCCATTAAACATCTCAGGAATCTTTTTCACATTTGGCAAAAAACAAAAAGTCAAAGGTCGAGGTCACTGTGCTCTCACAAAACAAGTTTGTGGCCACAACCCAGGACTTTTAGGCACTAATATATTCTCATACAAGTGTCTAAAAGGATAAAATGATGAAGTAATGTCATTGCACATCCAAAAGGTCGAAGGTCAGCGTCACTTTGACATCCTAATGTTCTGCAAAAACACTTTTCTGGCCATTATTCAGTGATATAACTCAGCAAAAGAGGAGAAAATTGTGATCATAGTTCATATTTGTTCAGAACCCGAGTTGGTGACACTGATCTCGGGCTGCAAGGAGACTCAGTGGTCAGCACCGTTGCCACGTAGCTAGAAGGTCGCCGGTTCGCGTCCCGGTGAGGACACGTGGAGTCTCCATGTTCTCCCCGTGCAGCGTTCCTCCGGGTTCTTCCCGCAGTCCAGAAACATGTTGAGGTTAATTGGTGATTCTAAATGAATGTGAGTGTGCTTGGTTGTCTGTCTCTAAGTGTAGCCCTGTGATAGACTGGTTACCTGTCCAGGTGAACCTGCCTTCACCCTGAGTCAGCTGGGATAGACTCCAGCCCCGTGCGACCCTCGTGAGGATTAAGATGTATAGATGATGGATGGATGGATGGATGGATGGATGGATCTTGGGTCCTTGACACTGTGGTGACCGCGTAGATCCTCGATGCCTCGGGGTTTAAGACGTGTGCAAAGCATCCATTTGTAGCTTCTTTGCGGCACGTTTAAAGTCTTTTCTGCTGTCACGGCTTCAACCTCGTATTCTGCTGGAATCAGCTTCACCGGCATGAATACATTTAGGTCATTTTACTAAATACTTTCAAAGTCGTCACTGCGTACATTATACGAGTCCAGACAGACACTGATGAAAACTTCAGCTCGACTGGTCGGTGGAGGCCTTAAACCACGAGGAGGTAATTCTAGTTCAATCACATTTCCATTATCAGCCCCATTCATAATTTAGGAAACTTTTTTTAAAATCATTTTTGCTACGTGTCTTTTCATATTACACTCATCCTCTCTCTTACCGCAGGTGAAAAGGGCAACTGTGCCTCAGCGAGCAGCCAAGAAGCCTTTTTTATTCCTATTATTTATTCTTGACACATTACCTGTGCCAACATAAATCCTTTCACCGTATATACACTGGACTCCAAAACCATTTGATGAAACAGATGCTGGATGTAACTTGACCTTGACCCAGCCGAGAATGCTCAAAAAACCTTGTCAGTTTGATGGAGGGTTTGGAGGGAGTGATGGGGAGATAAAGGATGAGAGGGAGGGATGAAAGATAGTAGGAGGGAGATAATAATGAAGAAAGAAAGCTGTGCTCAAGATAAAAAAAAAAAAAGAAAAGAAAAACAATCCATGCAATCACCTGGAAAAAGAGGTCAACAATGAATTCTAATATTTAAGATTCTCTTTTATTTCACAGGCTCAGAAAAGACATTTTGTCAGCTCCGAAAAAAGAAATCTACAACATCAAATATTTATTTTACACATTCGGCAGAAAACAAGGCAACCATGATGTGTTTATGATGTCAAAGCGTAGCCTTGACTACATTCAAACAGAGATACACAGCCCAAAACTGCAGTTAGATAGAGCTCAAACATGCCTTTTTTTAATGTTGGGAATGCAATACGTGTTTATTATTTTTACAACTAGATTGTAGTTTAGATTCTACATTAATAAAATAGTGACATCACAGAGACTTAAAGTCCAAGACGACAAGTTGTAGAAAGTACGTTTCCCTTGATCGTCATTAAATATTTGAAATAATTGTGTTTTCTATTGATTTTCTATTATGTTGATTAATTAGGCAACCTTTTCAGTAGGTCTAGGACAAATAGGAAATATATTAAACTGAACTATGCAAAGACAAAAACAGACATTTTGCTGAAAGTGCACTAACTTTACACTTTATCAAGACGAGCATACGTGAGCCATGCATGCCAGCTGTACGTCCTGGACAACATGCTGAAGCAGGACCTTTTTAAAGCCGTGCTCCCTCCGGAGATGAAGATGATTTCCTGCACCACCTGCAAGTAGGTGCGAGGAAGTAATTGCATTAAGATGTACGAAGCCTTTAAAGGGCAGTGGGCCATGTGAACAGTCACTGGGACCAGATATGATTTATGAGCCTCTCCACAAACATTCCTTGTATTAATTATTAACTGTGGTACCTGAATGTGTTCGCTGGCACAATCAAAACCTCCTCAACCAGAGAGCAGGTTGTGTCCCCTCGTATGTCCCGTTCCAGAAAGAAAACACATTTCTGGGCCGGGATGTTGCAGTCGTTTATCAGCCACACGCTCCACACACACAGAAGTTAATATTAAAAGTTCCTTCATTGTGCAGAAGTGGTGCATTCAAAAGAAATGATGCTGGATTCATGCAGTATGAAATCAACGTTTTCAGTCGCAGGAAAAACATAGGAGGAGCTAATTTACTTAACAAGGAGTCCCTCTAAATCATGAGCCAGTATGGGCAGGGTCCCACTGGCTCAGCTAAACACAATACAGTTGCTATTGATGGCAAATAATTACCCCAGTGTTTTATTTCTGCTATGACGCACCACAATATGTGAAAATGGTCCTTTGATGGAGCTCATAAGTCATTATTACCAGTAAAAGGTGAGTTATGGACACCACCTGTTAATGAACATGGATTAAAAAGAGGCTTGTGCAAAAACTACAACAAAACTTTGTTCTCTTCACTGCAATAAACAGGATTATTTTGCTTTAAAGGGAAATAAGACCAAGCCAGAGGTAATGAAAGCCCTGCAGTGGTGGGTAAGAGCCTCCCCGATGTGCCATGCATCCTAAATGAAAGCCATAGACTTGTTGTCTGAATGTAAACTAGGTTTTCTCACATAGATTTGCTGTATTATTGTTTTGGACAATAACCAGTTTAAAACTCGAGTAAATGATTTGGGCCCTCTGTCCTGTTAACATTTCTGATTGTCTGCCCACATCACCTGCTCCACCAGCTGCTGCAGAGTCCAGGAACGTACCCAGCGGAGTGCATCGGCGCTGTAGCTTTGTTGTGTGAAACGCCGGCTCAGCAGCAATGTAGATTCGGCGCATTCAATAGCCTTTACGATCAGCGGCCCTGAATCCATCAAGTTGAAGCTCTGTTCAAGGTCACTCATCGATTCGGCTCTTAGCTGATTCCTGGAACAGCTATCAACCTCCCCCCCACCTTCTCCACACTTTCACAATTTCAAGAAATATAAAACAGTTGATTGCCTCGACTGTAGAAGTGTTGTACTGGAGGACGTGAGCAGCTTCACAGGTTATAAGTAAGTATTCAAGTGCTCTAGAACACATGCTCAAAGAAGACTTTTAATGCTTTCGTAAGCCTTTTATAGTTCCAGATTAGAACAAACCTTGAGAAGAGTCACAGTGAAACCCCCTGGAGGACTAATACATGTTGGCTAATGAAAAGGCTCAGCAATGTGACACTTGGCTTGTGTAGCGGCAGATGGAGCGAAAGTCAAGGTCTCAATAGAATCTGTGATTTAGTCGCTCCATTAGTCTCTTCAGAATGGCAGCACGAGAATAAGAGACAGTGGAAGACGTGCGTTGTTCCTACATAAAGGCAATGATTGCATGGTTAGTGTTGGGGTGATGATGTAAGAATACAGGCAGCCACTGCACTGAGGCATTATGCTGGTGAATGCTCAAGTGAAAGACAAATAAGTGTGTGCTGGCACTTGAGAAGGCTGATATCGCTGCGATGTCTTTAGATTGTGGCAGGCAAAGCTGTTAAAAAATGCCTCGACGATACACTGAGCGCACCGAATCTTTGGTGAATGAAGTTAAAATAGTTTAGCTCAGTGGTTGGAGCTCACAAAGACGAACCGGTCTCGTCTCTGAGTGGTTGCCATGGTTATGTTCATACTGAATGATACACTTATTTCATTTTTATCTGCCTCATTCTACAAAAACAGCAGGAACCAAAATACTCGCAGTGATGTTTTGTTTTTTTTTTTTTTCCCATTAGAATGTAAAACAAGTTGAGATTCTCTATTGAGACCGAGATGTTCAATATTATAAAAAAAGAAAAACTTAACAGAAGTCACAGATGGTGATGTTTTGCAAAGCAAAGGCTGACTTCTGCGAAAACAGCTCAAAATGAGGTTTTCTGTAGATTCGTGATTGCTCCTGTTTACCTCGCTCAGAAAAAAAATATTCTGCAAATACTTTTCCTGTCATGCTGTGAAGACATCCACCTGTCTCACATGGCAAAAGCTCTGCATTGGATTAAAGCTGGAGTCTTGTGCTGAGACAATAATAACCCTGCAGGCCGGATGCCTGTTCGCTGGTATAAGCTCTTTTCTTTTTAAAGATTATGCTGATAAAAATCACTTATCACCACCTGTTTGTGACCCAAATATTTCTTGCCACCACGGGGCATCATTAGCTTCACTCTTTTCAGAAATTTTTAGAGGTTTTTGCGACGTTTTTCAATTATTAACGCCGTCACGAACAGGTCGTATAGTAGAATGTCTCCTTTTAATTTAAGCCTGTCCAGTCTGCTCTGTTGTTGTTGCTGTTTTAAGCACCGATCGGTTTAATGAAAGCATCTGTACATTTTTGGTTTCCCTCCAGTGGATTTCTGGTTTTATGGCTGTGATACCATTAGCATTCCTTCATCCTGCTGTCAGCCACGCGGACACACAAAGTTAACCGGTGAACGTAACTGAGCTTCCAAACAGTCAGATGTTGCATGACGAGTTGGTAGAGTTGGCTTAAGGAGTTGATAAGGTGAGCAGAAACAATCAGTTTTGAACAGATGCTCATGGCTTAAAGTATTCCGGCACCGTGAGGGGAATGCAGCTTTT
>NW_007577741.1:1615246-1622422 GCF_000690725.1 Stegastes partitus
AATTACACTGACCTTCAGCTGCAACCACATCATTTAGATATTTGACTTCACTCCTAACTTCTTACTGCCTCACCGTTTCTTCTGTTGTCATATTTTGTGTGCTTTCATCAACCAACACTATAAAAAAATACAATTTACAACAGTCTGAGCACATAAAAACGGTTCCCCCTGACTCACCGGGACAATCTGGTGAGCCGGTAGAACGCTGCACGGTTTTATAGTCCCACAAACACGACAGCAACTGCCTAACACCCCTGATGTCTCATCTGTTTACCGACATGTGTGTGAGCGCATAGAGTATAAGCTGACATGCCGGTATGCAGAAACATCGGGAGGTGGCAGAGTAAGCAGAGGGACCGCCAGGCAAACACCAGCTGTGATGGTTTGTTATGTGAGGAATGGCTTTCCTGGTGCAGCAGATTGATGGGAGCAGAGCAAAGGAGAAGATACTGACACTGTGCATGTCACCATCTCTGTAAAGTCTGTGTTGAGTTTCCTAAATGTGTGAGTTATATTTGTTCTTTAATTTTTAATTTCCCAAATGTCCTGGAGCAGTGCTCAGGAACACAGAACCAGCATGTGGGAAACTTTTCACATATTGACGAACCAGCCTCAGTTTTCAGACGAGTGGTCCTGCCAGATTTAATCAGGAAATGAATTAGTTTGGATTCAGATCTACGTTGTAAACTAGAACGTGTGTATTTACCCTTAATTAAAAAGACATAGATCTGTTCAGTGTGTCAGTAATTTGACATGTAGAGTTCATCTGTGCACCAAGAGGGACCTTGATTGCGAAGAGCATGTTGTCTTTTCATCGACCATTTTCTTGGTAGCTGACTGTTTTCTCATTATTGAGTATACTGAGTTAAAATAATTCACTTGGATTTCACTTTATAGCGTTTCATGGACGTGATGTCTGACCGTACTGCTGCTCGCACATAATGGAAACTGTAGTTTTCTACTCTAGAGCCCATCCAACACTTAGTACAGTCATGACTCAATAATCCGACCCTTAACAATCCTAAACTTTGCCATCCTACAGGTTTTTACGAAAAATTGAACAGAACCCCTCCAAAAAAACAGCCTTAACATACCAACAGCCTTGGATTCCGACTCTAACATGACATTTCATGTCACCAATCAGGATAACGGCGTATTATCTGACTGAACAATCTCACAGATTGGCTACGTTCACACTGCAGGACTTAATGCTCAATTAATTTTTTTGTGAGTTCGTTCACATTTCCAGTTAAATACGACTTGTATGTGATCTGCTGTGTGAACTTCATACCACCCAGAAGTGTCCCGCATGTGCAGAAGAGGACACGATGACGTCACACTTTACAGAAGTAAACATGGATGGTAAAGGTGGAGCGTATCTGCCACTCCCCCGCCGCCGCCGATGGTGGAAACAGAAGTGTGAGCGCTAACTAAACTGGCATCAGCAGCCAAGTACTGCCTGTTCATTCCGACCACTTCCACCCTGGGGGAGCGCTGCCCCGGGGTGGAAGTGGTCGGAACGTGCACAAGCGCACCAGTCAATTAGGCGTGAAATCCAGTGTTCCAACAATACACTAGTTTTTATAACAGCTATGAACAATGAATATTAACAACAAATGAGCCTTCAAGCATCAAGCCCTCCTCGTATCTGGACCTCCGTCTTGACAATCCAACAGCCTTGCTATCCGACATAGAAGAAGGTTTTACATTTAGTGTCGGATTATCGAGTCACGACTGTATTTGAAAATATGAGAACTGCAAACTGGCCAATACTGCATTAAACAAATATTTGGTTTATTTGGTCGATCTGAATCAATAAGCCAATTGTGATTGGTACTGTATATCGCCACTTATCTGACTTGTCTAAAAGACAAATGTTCCAAATTCATTGGAGAATTATTGTACCTGCAGCTCTAATATGTAAATAATAAGAAAACTGTTCACAGGACACGTTGCTTTTCTTGCTTTACTCCGAGCTGCAGCATCTTTTCCCCTGATTGCCTGTTTGCTCCCTCAGTTTCCCTGAAGGGCCTCCACATGTCGAGTGTTGTAATCAATGGTCAATAAGCATCCACTTGATTTGCGTAATTAATAAGGACTCCAGCAAAGCAGAGTTCATATTGATTTGCTTCTAAATGACCTGTGCGACTGGCGTATGTTCCCCGTGACATCCGATACCTCCGACAACCTGTCACGTGTAAAATGTAGAATCTGCTCTGCTGACAAACAGCCTCAGTGGATGAAAGTGGGAGATTATTTTTATATATTATTGAATAATGTAATGTATACACATTCTGTGGATAAAACCCAGCAAACAATGTGATGCTTTAAAAATAGGAGCCTGTGCATCGTAATGGAAGAAGTTCAAATCAGTCACCATCAGCACAAAGTTGTTGACAAATATATAACAGTTTAGTTTTTCCGGCGGTGTAGAGTTTGAATCTGTGCACACGGTTCACCTGAAGGTAAAACGAGAACAACATTCTGCTCCCTGCCAGTTTGTGTGAGCTGAGGATTTAGATAATGACTAGATCAGTGTCAGGAAGCCATCCAAGCAGACATCCTTCCAACTATTTCCATATCAAATCATATTAGTGGCTCACTCACTTTGTCCTTTCTCCGGCGTATTTACAGTCATACCTGAGGGATTAGTGGGTTTATATCTGGGGCTCATCCTGGTGAACCGACTGCTGTTAAGCAACCTTATGATAATGATGATAATGAAGTTTGAGACCTGACCAGTATGCATGTTTTTTGAAAATGAAAATGAATTTATCCTTCAGTTATGACAAGTGTTAGCAAAGCATAAATCAAAAAGTATTGTAACATTCCCCATCCTTAGAAGTTTGTCTCAAGACAGGATTTAATGTTTGACCTTGGATCTAATATCTCCATCTTATGCAAAGAGTTAATAGTTAATTGGATTTTCCTTTGGAACTGGTGGCCCAAACAGGGTGACTGGCAGATAGCAAGACCCCTAATTAAAGGTCATTTAGTTTGCATGCAGGTATTTGCTAACATGTCAAAACGTGGAAGGGCATTGCCAATATATGTTTTTATAGTGCATTTTCTTATTTGTAGTTGTCAGAACATGTATCCTGGTGGTCCATTACAGACACATCTAGTGCAATATCCCTGGTTCGACATCTGCTGGAAACCTTTAACCCTCTCTCTCTACTCTGGACCTACATAAGTGAATGTTATTATTTAGGTGATTGAGAGTTTTGGTGCAGCAGTGGTAGCAGCACTATTTCATTCTGGTACAGGGTGAAGACATGAAATACTGTATTAATGCAAATGTTACTGGCGGGCTGAAAGAAAAATCACTTTTTGATATACTGCCAAATGGAAGAAGCAGGACGGTGTTACATTCATAACCTCATCCGGAAAAGTCAGATTCACTGTGAAAAAAAACACCCACAAATGATTGCATGCTGGCAGATAGCCGTTTTTTTCTGTTCAGACTTTATACCACTGGGTAGAAATAAGCTTTGAGAGATCCAACACTTGACATCAAAAAGTCACTTTCTGAAAATGTCGAGAGCGGTTCGGATTGCCTGCTTTTAGGAGTGGACACAGCTGGGCATCGCAGGCGTAGCAATGAAATTATGCTTTTAATTTTACATTGCCATGGGGGAGAAAAGAGATGGATTGGAAAAAGAATGGCACCTTGTGGCACAGCACGTGTCGTGTTTGCCAAGTAGGAGGATGTGTTGTCAGTGGCGACTGAGAAGGTTGTATTGGAAAGCTATGAAGCAGTCAAGAGCGGTGCCGGTGACATCTACCCGCTGCTCGTAGGCATTCATTTAAAACAGAATGGTCGATGGTGCTGAAGGATGCACTGAGTTCTAAAAGGATTAAAAGTGAAAAAGCGCTTGCCTCTTGTTATTAGGAGACGGTAATGAAGAGTGTGTCTGCTACGCTGCCTTTATGAGCTCAGTGCTCGTCCTCGGGCTTCTATTGCATACATCTGCGCGTCATGTTACAGCCGCCATTACTTGTTATGCTTTTCTCCTGTATGCATCAGGGGAAGCTTCCACGTCTCCCTGATCTTCTGTTAAAAATCACCTGTTTTCATTTTCATTCGCTTTGCTTTCATTGGTAAACCGCAGCCACAGAGGAGAATCTAGCGACTGAACATTGGCTGTGCGTTCAGAGTGCAGCAGGCATCCCACTCTGCAGAGCACAAGCAGTGAAGCTCCACTGCTCCCTGCAAGGCTGATGACCTACTTTTCCACTTCAGGCGATAACATACTGTACTGTATCCAGCCATGTAAAATTCCTCCATCGCTCTCTACTCTGCATGTGAAAAGGGTTCCTGGTGGTGAGAAGGTGGCCGGCTGAGACAACTGTGCTGCCACTTCTGGTTTGTAGACAGTTGCACGCTGTGGTACAGTAAACCAATCTAGGTCTTTGTTCCCCCTGACAAACTGAAGTGGTGGAGCGTCGGCATGGAATAATTCAAAGACTGCAGCAATCGATAGGTCAATAAGAGGAGGAAAGAGAAATGCTTGACTTCAGGCACGGTGAAAAAAGAGGAGCCTGTTAATAGCCTGCTGACAGAGGGCACTGTACTAGAACCGAGTGTGTGGCACAAGAAGAAAAACTGTTTCCTTTATAAATTAGTCCTGAACTGAGCTCCTCCAACCCTGCCTCAGAAAAAGTCCTGTACAACTTAACTGCATTGTATTTGAAAGGAAATGTAGTTTTGTTTTTCGAAACAAACACACTTTGTTCTCAAGTAGGAAAAGATTGTTTCACCCAGGAGACTATGGCAAGTCATTTTAACATTGAACAGCTGAGTTTGACTCTCCAGAATTCAAATTACAGACAAGATTATTCTGACTGGTCGTAGTTGCAGATATTTCAAAGTGTTCTTATGATTTTTCTGAATTGCTGTGAACGAGGCTACATTTTTTGAAAACATGTTTTCCTAGGGTTGGCTTCCAATGTCTGGGTGAATCTGCACTCTGTTTCAATTTGATTGTGAAATGTCTTTCATCAAATCTTGTTTTCTTCTTGTTTCTTGAAGCAATTTAAAGCAGTTCTCAAGTAGTTAGTAGAAATTATAGTGTAGCTGGAAAAAGCCAACTGAAAGCCAATCTTAACACAAGTTATTCATCCATCCATCCATCCATCCATCATCTCCACACCTTAATCCTCACTAGGGTTGCATGGGACTGGAGTCTATCCCAGCTGACTCATGGTGAAGGCAGGTTCACCTGAACAGGTAACCAGTCTATCACAGGGCTACACTTAGAGACAGACAACCAAGCACACTCACATTCACACCTACAGACAATTTAGAGTCACCAATTAACCTCAACATGTTTCTGGACTGTGTGGGAGGAAGCTGGAGAACCTGGAGAGAACTCACGCTGCACGGGGAGAACATGGAGACTCCACACAGAAAGATCCCAGGTGTCCTCACCGGGACGCAAACCGGCGACCTTCTAGCTGTGAGGCAACGGTGCTAACCACCGAGCCACCTTGCAGCCCATTAATGGTTTGATGCACACAAAAAAAAATCACAGAACACTTTCTCATTTACTTTGCCATAAAAATGAAACATCCATAAACACCAACATTTACTGTGATGAGTCTCTAAACAGTCCGATTACGAGACCCACCAATAGTAAATGTAATCTGAGTTTTCACATCATGTCGGAGGAGTCGTTCCTTAAAGTTTCAGACAGCAGCAGGATCCGTATGAACGTCTCCAAAGAGCATTAATGCACATGGAACAACATTAATTACTTATAATTAGCTTAAAAATAATGAATGAAGACATTTGCTCAGGATCTAGCAGCGAGTCACACTGTCATACTTTTCTTCCACTTCAGACAAACGAGCTGTCACGCACAGAATCACTGTTTATCAGCTGCCGTTAAATCACTTGAGACACGGCGGCCTTCCTCAGGTCGGGTCCTCAGCTCCATCCATTTTTATTTTACTGTTGGTAAAGCAGTCGCTGGATTATCTTCACACATGGAGAGTCAAAAAATCACAAATAAACTAGGCTCTTAGTTGTTTGAGAGGCTTCCCATGAGTTTAAATTCAGCTTTATGTTTATTTCTGGCATTATTATGCATTAAATATCGCTTGATGTAATGTTTTTACATGTATTTGTGGCTCTCTCTGTCACTGTGATGGGTGTGTCTGATTAAAAACCATGAGGAACATTAATGCACACGTGACCTTGAAGGCAGTCATGATATGCTTCGTGCTTCAGTCGAGAAGAAAAGTATACTTACAAACGTATTATGTCAGAAATAGCATCACGTCTGCCTGTGTCAGTCAGCTACCCCAGTACACTGCGACAAAGCTTTAAATAGCAACAGCATCACCGTTGTGTGTTCTGTTCGGTGTCATCGACGCCCACAAGAGGTTAACCTTTTAAATGGCTGTAAAAGCTAGTTGGATGTGAGCAGTCGTGACACCAACAGTTGGGGGCAGCAGGCCAGGATGAGAGCGAAGGAGGAATTGTGTCACAGCCGGACCAGTGAGTCATTCTCCCACGGCAGCCACTTAGACAATAGATGGCGTATGACGCTGGCATATGCTGAGATTTATCGCACGTCTCCACAAAAGAAATGCCACGGCGGTGAGGCTGCGTGACACAGAGATGTGAAACACGGTATTTATGATGATGGGCCACCGAAGGATGCTGTGAAATTGTGTTGAAATAACAGCGTGGATTTATGACAATCTCTGTTTCCAGAAAATACGTGTTTGTTGTTTGTATGTGTGTGTGTGTGTGTGTGTGTGTGTGTGTGCCTGTCATCTCAGCTGAGTTCTTTTTCTACTTCAGCTGCAGTAAGTTTCTGCAAATAGCTGCTTGGCAAAGATTTCTGCCATTCTAGCGTGCGGCCTCAGGGATGGTCCAGACTCAAATATCTCAACAACTACTGATGCACTGCCATGAAATTTTGTACAAACATTCATTTTCCACAGAGAATGAACTGACTTTGATGATCCTCTGACTTTCCCTCTAGTTCCATCATGAAATTGACATTTTTTGGAGTTTAGTGACACATGACAACAACGTTTAGATGACATGTCATGTAATGCTGCAAAAAAAAAACCCGTTATGAAGTTGTTAAACCAGCCTCCATGTAAAAACAAGCAAATTCACACATTTGAGAAGCTGTAACCAGTGAATGGATGTACAGTCGT
>NW_007577741.1:1623466-1625787 GCF_000690725.1 Stegastes partitus
CGAGCTTGCTCAGTGTTTGCAGAAGTAAACATGGATGACAGTGGCAGGGGAGTGGCGCTGAACCCACCACCAACGATGAAAACAGAACTGTGACCACTAACTAAACTGGCATCAGCAGCCAAGTACTGCCTCTGCATTCCAACCACTTCCACCCCGTCAGAGCGCTCCCCCGGGGTGGAAGTGTCCCCCGACCGCTGCGAATATTCAGATATTCATCATTAATTGGGCCTGAATATCCAGAGACCACAAAGTGCTATTGGGACCAGCCCTACTACTTATTATAACAACTATGAACAATAATTAACAACTAATGACCCTTCAAGCATCAAGCCCTCCTTGTATCTTGACCTCCATCTTGACAATCCAACAGCCTTGCTATCCGACATAAAAGAAAGTTTCACATTTAGTGTTGGATTATAGAGTCACGACTGTATGTATGTTAACAGTGTGATGAAATAAAGGATCACTCATTGCGGCAGTGTTTAGTAGTTTTACGTGATGCTAGCAGCTTGGATGTTGGAAATTGATCTCACATTATCGGCCCAGTCTGAAATATTTCCACGTGCTGTCCCAGACCTGTGCTGCGATGCCACCAGGAGACTGACAACTGTGGTAAAAGGTCTCAACAACTGTTGCCAGAAATTTGGTGCAGATTTATGCCGCCAGAAAGAAACCCTATGAGTTCATGAAAAGCACATAAATGGAAGGGGCAGTATGTGACAGTCGGCAGGTTTGTCTGCAGCAACAAATATGGTGACAAGTTCAGAAGACAAGCTTGATGACCTATGTGATGTGTCATTGTCGGTGCACAGTGACAGATATGCTTGTCAAAATAGCCGCTGAGACCACCAGTCATCAGGCGTACTCGATTCTAGCACCATGATTACCATGTCTATAGTTTATGGTTTGAGCTCTCTGCTGTGTCTTCAGTATGTGAACAGTCACGTTCAGTTTGATCTCTACGCAATGGCGTAGTTTAAAGCAAGTGTGTTCCTGAGCCTGACCGTATAGCAGCAGATTTTTGTTCTTAAACCACAAACCTGCCAACTTCAGACTGCTGCTGATGCTGCACTCTCACTTCTGCTGTTGTCTTTGCTGTGGCTCACCAATTTGCTGTTTCATGTAGTTTAGCAGACTACTAATCTGCTGGCAGCAAAGTGGTGCACAAAGCGAGAACATTGCTAGCCGCTTTGCATGCTGCACCCTCAAAATATTCCGTCTCCATCGCTGATCTCTCTTTTCGTTGTACTTGCTGAGCTCACAGCTGAACTCTGCATTTATCTGCAAAGTGGCGGATAGCCTGTTATGCATATTCATGAATTTATCAGGCACTCACGCTCGTCTTCATCCCACTACCTTTTCTCCTAACCGATGCCCTCACACTTTACTCTGCGTCGTCATCCTCCTCCTCCACTCTTTGCTCATTTGTCGCCCTGGTCCACGTCGTCCACCTCTTATCTGCCCTCTTCTGTAACTGCCTTTTAATTACGGCGCTTTTCTCGAGCTTTCCTCTGAATTGTTCTCATACTATTTTGAACAGTTTCAGGGCATTTTTAGTGTTTGCTGCTTCGTCTCTGCTCCGTAACTCCTCACCACACTGGGTTAAAGCGCTGTGGCAGCTTCTCCAAAGGGAATCCGTGCCCTGTGAGCTACACCAGAGAAGTTCTTACCTCCTCCCTGTGGTACGCAGCTATTCTCAGACAGTTTATGAGGTGACTTATCTTGGCCTCAGGCTTATAATTAAAATATATAGATCAAATACAGACCAAAGAAGGTCAGGTGTCACTGATGTAAAGTGATGTATTTTTGCTCGGTTTTCTCGTATTTTTTTAACACCTCCTCCAACAGCTCCCCTCCCAGTGCGATTTGTCTGAGTGCACATCCTCTGATGGACATGGAGTCACATCAGTCACTCCACTTGAAGGTTCCCACTTCCCCCCACAGATCTGACACTTACTCCCATGAGTTGAAACAGTGTGTAGAAGGCAGTGACATTATCTCTCACTGCCTTCCTACTCACAAAAACCCCCACTTGTATTCAATGGGAATATGTGTCTGACTCAGATGTGGCAGAAGCGGTGAGGATTTTTCAAAGTTATTATTATTATTTTACATTTTAAAATGTTTTGTCAATATAAAGCTAAACTCTGTAAAATATCTCAAAGTGTAAATTTGCAATCAGTCACAGTGGCCAGACTCATGATGCGTTTCTGATTATTCAAAGAGTATAATCGTGTGTAAAATACAGTATTAATACATTCATACAACAATAAACTGACAGTTATTTTTACAGTAATTTACCACATCAGTTATTTGATAAT
>NW_007577741.1:1626907-1633889 GCF_000690725.1 Stegastes partitus
ACTGTGTCTTCACAAACCTATTGTCAGAGAAGTGCTAAGCTAGCAGGGCGCAGGATCCTTTAAAATAGCTTTACAACACAATGTGTGAATATTGTTTCGATGGCAGAATTTTTTTTGCTGCTGTAATTGCTTCTGTATGAGAGACTAGCCTCTTGTTGTGATCAGTCTGACATATCATATAGCTCAGGATAGACAGACACAACCAGAACAAGCATATCTTCCAATCTCTCAGTTACCTAGATGAGGAAAAATTAGATGACGAGAAAAGATTTTAATTTCAGATATTTCAAAAAATACTCATTCTCTAGAGAACTACATGTCACGACATAAACTCTCTCCTTCATGGGAATAATTGTAAAAAAAAACATTACGCTGATGGTCACAAAACTAACACTGCAGAGACACTGAGTTAACTACTTTTTGGTATTCTTGCTTTATTAATGATCTTAACAAATATTGTATTATAACAACTGTGGAAAGTAACCCACTAAAGCCACAGTCTGGTTTGAGTGAATGCCTTATTTCTGATGAATTTTTAAATGATGCAGGTGGTGATCATGCTTTCAAGTTTTTCAACAGAATGGCCTGTTCCAGATGGAAATCCAAAGATTCTTTCTGTTCTTATAGCTTCTGGCTCTGATAGAGGTTTGATTTTTTAGCAGACAAAATGCCTTTCAAACCCACTGTCCAGTTTTGGAGCTCAGTGGGTTAAGTTGCAGCCAAGTGGTTTATCAAATAATCAACTAGTGCTGCAACTTCACCGTACGAGCAACGATCTTGAGAAACCTCCAGATGTAGATCGATGCCAGAAGCACGTTTTGGCAGGTTGCTGATCTGATCTGCTTTACTCTTGGTTCGCTGAGATCAGGATGCCTCGTCGGTGCATGAATGGAGACTTTGTGTCATCAGCAGCGGGTAGCCGAGTCCGCTGCCAGGTCGTCCTCCATGACAGAGGGCCTGTGAGAGTAACTGGATGTGTTGGGAAGGATGGTTGTATTTTCTGCAGACACTTGTAATCATCATGCTACAAATCATCTTCTTATCATTGCTGTGTGTTCTGACACCAGCTATAGAGAACGATTATTTTATAGTCGGGCCTGAAGAAGCAGAGAGTGGGGTGGCTTCGTCTTCTCACTGCCAGAAAGAGGTTCTGTTGTAACGACATGCTAAAGAAAGAGCTTGTGCCCCCTGCCAGCGCAGCACATAGACGGATCTTTGTAATACTGAGGAACCCTCGCTGCTGCCCCAGTTCTGCAGAAGCTTCATGTGACCCGTTCAGTTTGACTCTTCAGCACATTTATCTGTGATGTTTTTCAGCAGCATTGTTAGATCTTCTCCGCGGGGCAGGCATCGACTGTTCAGCTCATGTAAATATTGAAGCTCCATGCGAGGCAGTTGTTGAAATCAATTATGCAACGAGTCATTTTATTGGCAAATAAAACTGTGTTAATGTCCTGCTCAGTTGCGATTGATTAACCCTGTGCAGCAGCTCTTTGTCCGCTTATGATTAAGCGTCGTTTTGAATGCCAGCAATGTCTGTAGCTGAATTAAAGATGAGATAGTGGTTTGGTCGTGTCCCATCGGGATGAATTAATGTTCTTCCTGTTTCTCAATAGCAGTAATTTTACAATAAACACCGTTTCCTAACTTTAGCACGATTGCTCTCTCAGTATATTTTCCCCATGTGCTCAGAAGACTACAACTAGGTTAATCTTTCCTTCTTGTAATCACTTGGCTTGTTATTTACAACTGGTAGGATCTCTGCACAATAGCTACACACCTGAAATCCTCTTGATTTTATAGCTCAGCTCCTCACAAAGCCACGAAGCAGCTTGTATATCTTAAAGACTTAGTCAGCCACAAGAGAGGAGATATTATGAGCAGATTTCAGCTCACAGATATACTGTCAGTGCAAAATGTTTAACACTTATAATACTACAGTTTGCCTGCACACACTTTTTATTAAACGTTTATTGCAGGAGAGGATGATTTTTTTTTTTTTGCTTTCCATTGCAAGACTTAGATAAGACGATCTCCATCACCACTTTTTGTCTGTGTGGAAAATATCCAGTGCAGCCAGTTAGCTCAGCATTGAAACTGGGAGACTAGTTTGCTTTTTTCTCCCCTGTTTCTCGTCTTTATGCTAATCTAAATCAACCAGGTGCTGGCATTCCAACAAAAGCTAAATGAAAGCAGCACCCACAATAGTAAACTATTCCTTAAACATCCAACATGTAATAGAATTTAAAATCAGTGTTATGTTATTGTTTATCTGTCTGTGATGGCTTAGAAGCCTAATAGTGTAAGTTGGACCCAAAAGCAAGAGGGAGACAGGTTACAGAATAATTAAGGCTTTTATTGAGGGAGCTAGGAGTGAGGGACACCAGGAAGCAGGGAGAGGGATCCAAGGTGGGGGGCTCCGTGGAGACGTGCTGGAGGGGAGTTCGGTGTCGGTGCTCGTGAGTGGGAATCCAAACCTTGTGAGAGCTGGGGGGGTTAAGTGTGGCTGAGTGCAGGTTGGCTGGGTGAAGCTGGGCAGTGGACCGATGGAGCTGAACGGAGTATCACTGGAGAACAAAAGACGAGCGGGACAGGTTACTCGAGAGACTAGCTACACAGCAAAAACTGACTAGAAAAAGCACAAGAGAGTTAAGCGTCCAAACCACCACCCTGAGAGTCGATCGTCGTCTGGCACTGGAGCGCAGGTGGAGCGAGGCTTTAACCAGTGCCTCATCACCAGATAGGCTGCTGGTGTGAGAGTGTGCAAGCATCCTCCTCCAGCCGGACCCGCCCAGCCTGAAGCACAAAAACACACCCAGCCGAAAACACAAGCACAAATCGAAGGGCCCAAATAATCCCTGAATAATAAAACCAGTCCATACTCATCACACTGTCAGCTGTAAAATAGATCAAATGTCCCCAAAATTTGTGAATCTTTATGAAAAACGTATACGTTGCATATTTATGTTAGAAGAGTCAAATTGCCCAATATCACATATATGTATCACTACCTGGCCTTAAATTATTTGGGCTCTGCAGTGCAGGGAAAGGCCGATAATTCAAACTGCTTTCATCATGATTCACGATCACTTCCACCTTGAACATGAATAAAAACAATAACTCCCTCTGGTTGCACCGATAAGTTGACCTTATCCTGTAAAATCTGAAGTCAATTTAAAAGTCGTCCCCCGAAGCGGAGCAACGCCGGTGCTCAGTTCTTCCTAAAACACCTTGAGCAGGAGGATTTGGGATGCTCGCTCCTTTTTCACCGCCGCTCACAAGCGTTCATCTCCCTTTAGGGCTGAAATATTAATGGATGAGTTTTATTCTGGAGTCAGGGAGGTGACCTTCATACGAGTCCTCAGAGAGACGAATATTCCACTTTCTGCCACGCACCCCTTTCATCCTAAAACAGGACACTTTTATCCAAGCACCTGTAAACAGAAACTGGAGTTATATTATTTGTTCATGTTTATCTCACTGAGAAGGCAAACTTTGAGTTCTCATAGTTTAGCAATCCCAGCGATAAAACGTTGTGTTCTTAAGGATATGGAGCCGAATGAATAGAAGCAGTTACATAATTTTATCTTGATTAGCTTTAAGTAAGATTAAAAAGTTGCTGCCTCAGGATCCATCCAGGTAGAAGCTATGAATAAGAAATGATCAGAGAGAAAAGGTAGAAATAAGTTTTGTGTGTGCTGAGTATACTTTTTGTCCTATATACGCGACGCCCCTGGACACCTCCACCCAGCGCTGAGCTTTCATGCCTGTCTAGCAGTAAGACGTGAGTCACAGCTTGCATTGCAGCAAATGCAGCCTCAGACGTTGCTGCTCCCTTTTGCCCTGCGTTTCCCCCCTTTTCTTTCAGAAAAGTGCCGGATTTGATGTGTGTTGACAGCGTGAACAGGTAACACCGCTGCTTCCACTTGCTCTGTCAAGCCGCTAAAGACTAATGTTAGTCGGCAGGCCTGGGTCGGGTGGCGTGGAGGGACTGCACATGGTGGCGTAGTCCTGACAGCACAGGAGAAGTGGCCCACGACAACGTTCCCGAAGCACAGCTTGCTGTTCAGTAGAGTAGGTTGACTCGCGAATTGTGTGTACTGTATGCCACATAAACTTCTTTGTCTGGATCTTTAGTTCTTCATTTTTGATCCACAAAACGAGGATTTTTCTTTTCCTTTGGGTCCTAAATGTGCTTTGACTTTGCAGCAACAAACTCTGCTGGAGGTTTCAGGACAAGGTTTGTCATTGGGGTGAAAGTTTTGCAAAGCCATTATTCAACAGCAATGCTCTGTTTATTTCCCAGGTTGCTAGCTGATAGTCTTGTTCTTCTTGACCTTTGATGGCACATTGCTAAGTTTACTTGTGCCTAATGCCTAATCAGTGAATTCAAAACATGAACTAAAGTGTGGTTTGGGTTGGAAACTTGCTCATCTATCGAATAATAAGCATTGTGTTTTGGCGTTGTTGTGAGCAGGCCCTTTTATGTTCTTACTGAGCTTGTGTTTAGAAAATCATGCAAAAAAAAATGGAATGACGTGAATTTTCCAACTCCCTAAATTTAAGATTTGGACTCTTAGATTTCATTTTTCAGCAGATCTACCGTTGGGCCCACAGCTCTGTTGCCGCAATGCAGTTTCCTTCTCAAAATGATGTGTTAGTTCCCACAGATTGATTTCCTAGCTCCAGTGCCTGCAAGTGGATTTTCTGTCTCTAACGACGCGAAAGATAATTTATGAATCTGTATTTATGGTATACAAAAAATGAAACCTTTTTTCATTCATGCATGGGTTGGAGGAAGAGCAACCATGAAACATCCAATGATGAATAGCCATGAAACCATCTCTGCACGCTATTAGGGTGAAAAATAAACACTGGAGTGAACAGTCTCCACGCGTATCTGTACATCACGTCCTCACAAATGGAAACATCAATAAACCAGGCAACCCAGAGGACAAACTGTGATGATAGTAGCGGGTCATCACCGGGGCGTCATTTCTTCAAATCACTCAGCAAGCACTCAGTGTTCCTTTCTAACTCCTGATTGTTTTAATGTTCCAACAGGTGCTGGGGAGTCTGGGAAGAGCACCATCGTAAAGCAGATGAAGTAAGTTTATCTCACTTTACTTTTAATACTCGGTGTGTTCTCCGCAGCTCAAAGACGGATTCTCCGCCTCGCTGGAACTCGGTTAGCGTGATGGGCGAGCCAATAAATGCCATAAAACCTGGGCTAATCATAACGTAATCTGTTGGCAAAACTGTTATTTACTTGTTCTGCAAAAGACGCCAAAGAAGGAGTTCTATCATCCAGAGTTGGAGGTAAAGTGTTTTAGCTGCAGATTAGGTTGTCATTTTTTTAAAAACCTTGATGTATTTTTGGAAAAACAAGAGCATAAACTACCGACACCTGATGACGCTCCACTCCCCGTCCTGCTCCACTGATCTTATCTTTGCTGTGTTAGGGTGAGACACTCAGGTGCTGTGTGCTGGTCGACAACAACTTTATTGGATAAGATAAATTGAGCTTCCTTCTGTGTGTTTTTCAGAGGATACTATGGTCACTAATGTTATTTTCTCTTGCTGCACATAACACAAGAATAGTGTGATGAGTTTTCTGAACACAGAGGTTGTTGTAACGTCTGCGCACCAATCAGAAACACACACACATGCCGGACCCTAAATGGCTTAATTATTCACATTCCTCAGGGCTAGCCAGGCATTGAATCCATTTTTTATGAGTCTGGAGCAGGAACAGTCTGTCGCTTTTGAAGCCAGGTTATTAACAGACGTACAGATAAATCAGCCTGAAACACTCATAACGCCGGCCTATTATGTAACATTACGCGGTGAAATATCCCGTGTAAACACAACATTACAGCAGGTTAGGAGCTCTGTTCTTACAGAACTACGGCAACTATTTTCTAAATTATAATTTGCATCACTTGTGCTCTTAAAGGCAGCAGCAGCTTTAAGGTGGGGTCGTCTCGGTTCGCTCTCTCTGCACCTCCTCCTGCAGCCTGATGGAGTCTGGCAGATCGCATGATAGGACGCAGTCTTGTGCATGCACAGACGCTCAGTTTGCTCCCTCTTACATTCAGAGGCGTAGCATTGCAGGAGACAAACTCAGGATACTGCATCATCTGAGCGCTGCAGAGTTCCACTGTGTGTTAACCCCACTGCTACACATCATCCTACACAGCGCGCTGTCATGATAAATGTGATGCAGTATGCTTCTCGCTAGACAAGATAGAAAGGAAGACGAAGAAACGCTGCAAAATGTTTCCAACTGTGTCTCTTATATCGGTTAAAGGACCAGCGTGCAAGATTTAATCGACTGGGAGACAATTGAATATCGTCTTTTTGTGATGTTTTCATTAGTGTGTAATCACCTGTAACTATAAAGTGTTGTGATGTTTTTATCCTAGAATGAGCCCTTCATATCTACACATGGAGCCCACCATAATGTGGCACCATGTCAGCTAAATGACAAACACCGACTCTAGAGAGGGTTTTTGCTTCGAAGTATTGCCACTACAGTTTCTCCACATGTTTGTTAACCCTCTGAACCCCAAGGACTTTCTGAGAATGGCTTCCCCCTGTGTTTTTACTCACTGTGAGCTAATTTTCACTGCAACCTAATATCCTGTGCCTCTATGAAACCAGCACAACCGTGAACAGAAGTACAGGAAACTCAGAGATGTCTTTTGTGTAGGGGGACAGTTATGATGCTGTAAATGACAGGTTGGATTAAATTGTTTGTTTTTGGCTAATTTTACTTTCATGAGACATCTAGAAGAAAGTGGGGCTGCAAGGTGGCTCGGTGGTTAGCGCCATTGCCTCGCAGCTAGAAGGTCGCCGGTTCGCGTCCCTTTCTGCGTGGAGCCTCCATGTTCTCCTCGTGCAGCGTGGGTTCTCTCCGGGTTCTCCGGCTTCCTCCCACAATCAAAAACATGTTGAGGTTAATTGGTGATTCTAAATTGTC
>NW_007577741.1:1633899-1688325 GCF_000690725.1 Stegastes partitus
CCCTCTGAACCCCAAGGACTTTCTGAGAATGGTTTCCCCCTGTGTTTTTACTCACTGTGAGCTAATTTTCACTGCAACCTAATATCCTGTGCCTCGATGAAACCAGCACAACCGTGAAGAAGTACAGAAAACTCAGAGATGTCTTTTGTGTAGGGGGACAGTTATGATGCTGTAAATGACAGGTTGGATTAAATTGTTTGTTTTTGGCTAATTTTACTTTCATTTAGAAGAAAGTGGGGCTGCACGGTGGCTCGGTGGTTAGCGCCGTTGCCTCGCAGCTAGAAGGTCGCCGGTTCGCGTCCCGGTGAGGATCTTTCTGCGTGGAGTCTCCATATTCTCCCCGTGCAGCGTGGGTTCTCTCCGGGTTCTCCGACTTCCTCCCACAGTCCAGAAACATGTTGAGGTTAATTGGTGATTCTAAATTGTCCGTAGGTGTGAATGTGAGTGTGCTTGGTTGTCTGTCTCTAAGTGTAGCCCTGTGATAGACTGGTTACCTGTCTAGGTGAACCTGCCTTCACCCTGAGTCAGCTGGGATAGACTCCAGCTCCCCGCAACCCTAGTGAGGATTAAGGTGTATCGATGATGCATGGATGGATTTAGAAGAAAGTGATGAAATATTGCAATGTTAAGCTAAGATTTGACAAATTATTGACAGTCACATGAATACTTCATAGACTGTAGGACAGTTGCAAATCGACTAGTGTGTTTTTCTGTGATAAATGTTATTGTATATGTATATTGTATATTGTATTATATGTAGTTTTGGTGATATCCAAAAGATAATATGTCTTTCAAACCCAAACTGTGGGTTTTGGGGTTTAGGATTACTGCGCTGGATGCAATGTGCAGCCTCACTGCTACGTGCTGCTGTATCCTACTCACATCTCCTTTAAGTTTTTACTGCTCATTTATACCAAAATAATGTGATTTTATGTTTAGGTTACTCATTGATGTTTTGCTAAATATTCTCAGAGATAATATATTAGTAACCTTAATTTGACAAACACTGCTGCCCACCTGTCACCACAGTAATTTCCATTTTAAAGCCACTATAATGAATATTTGTATTTGAATAATATGTAAAATAACGCGTTAAAACCAACGCAAAGAAGTGTTGACCTCAGTGTCACCCAGCCCCTGCAAACATTTTACCATTTAAATCACTGTTTGTATTTTCCAGCCCTCATGAAAACTTCAATGGCAGATGGAAATAAAAGTTATAATGAATGAAGGAAGTCTGAATTGAAACAATAATTGATTTAGCATATGAACACTGAAACATGATTTTGTAATTATTCCTTCTGATCATACTGGATATGGAGCGATTGTGCTCCACCGTCCATGTTTTGTGCAGAAACAGGAAGCTGAATTCTGAAACGTACACTAGAAGTGCATTAAGGAGTTTTGAAGACTTGTGATATACTCGGAGAAGACGTGCTCTTAAATGAACGTTGCGTGTTTCTTGATATCCTCAGGATCATCCATGAAGACGGCTACTCAGAAGACGAGTGCAAGCAGTACCGAGCGGTGGTTTACAGTAACACCATCCAGTCCATCATGGCCATCGTGAAAGCCATGGCCAGTCTCAAGATAGACTACTGCAGCCCTGCCAGAGTGGTGAGACACGCAAACAGTCAAACACAATTTATTTGTTAAAGCACCACATCTGTGTACAATATGCTCTTCAAAAATCTTCCAGCTGAAGGCGCAAGCACGGATTGACCACAAGCAATAAAGACCCACGAGCAGAAGCCAGGCTAGAGACTCGAAGCCGTCATTATTGTGTGAGAATGCAGAATGTAGTTGGCCTCACTAACAGTGGACACATCGCCATCTCCCTCAGGCTGCAGCAGAATAAAAAGCCTGTTTTATCAACAGCATCTTGCAGTTGTGTACGTGGCCCAGTCCTTCACACTTGCTGTGTGCTTTCCCAGAACCAAAATCACAAGTTTACCTTTGTTTCAACAACTTATTTTGTACTTTTCACTCCTTCCTCTGTCTCAAAATGAAAAAAAAAAAAACCCAGCTGCATGCACCACTTATTATCTCTGAAGCAAAACATTTTACTCCCTCACTTAAACCTATTCTCGTACAACCTGGTGAACACAGACTATTTCAAAGCTGCGATGCCTCTGGGAAGCCAGGTCTGTTTCTCACATCTCTCCTCCTCTCGGCGATTCTTGTTCAGTCAATAACACGGGCGAGCTGTGCCAGGGTTTTAAACAAATGTGGGATCATGTGAGCTCCAACACACACCTGTGCACAGCAGCCTTTTTATCAGCAGCAACATCGCTGTAGTAGAATCTGGAACACGGTGTAAATCCCTTTTTTTCCGATACATCTTTGTAACCTGCAGGGAAACAGTCCTTGTCTTGCCGCCTTCATCTACTCCATCTTTGATCTGCTCTTACCTCAAAGTTGTAATAGGCAGAGAAGAGTCTTCAAGTGTACTTAAGACCTGCAACAGGAGCAGCAGCAGCCGCCGCTGAGGGCTATTTTGGGGATTGGATTTATTCAGAAGTGCTAACAAGACACATTCGAATAGCCAGATGTTTTCTGCAGCCTCAGCAGAGAAACAAATAGACTTTTCTGGTTTTGGAGAATATCTAGCTGTGAAAGGAGGACTGTACATCGAGCACAACTGGCTGGTTTTCATGTTAATGTTCACCAAACCCGACCCTCTCATTAAGGATGTCAGGCCTGTTAATCTTTAGATAACTCCACTTGTTAGTATGGTGTTCTTTGGAGCTAAATCTGAGCAAAAATCTGCATTTAAGGAGCTTGAAAAGTCTGTTTCCTGTTTTAGTCTTTCCAAAATCAAAAATTCAAGACCAAAATTGTAAGAGGTGGAGATGGAGATCATTTTGTGCTCCAATATAAGATGCATTTTCTGTCAGACTCCTTCAAAAGCCAACTTGTTAAAGCAGCTAAACATCTCTGCTTTTTATGATGAACCTGCAGAGAACTATTAAGTGACTGCAGCTGATGTTGGCTTTATGCAGCTTTATAGTGAGTTTTAGCTCGTAGTTCAATCATCTGGCCCACAAGTCTGCTCTTCTTCTGCTACAGAATTCTCATTTTAGAAGGCGTCACCTGGGAACATCTGAAAGTCAGAAAGTCAAAGAGCTTAACTAACTACAGCTACAGCTTATTGAATTCTCATGTCAGCTGGCAAAATCAGCAGAAGCCATCTAGAAAAAGAAGCTGCATTAAATTAAGGAGTCTTATTTTTTTTCAAGATTGACCAAGAATTTTAGGTGGTGAATCTGTCACTTTTTTTTTTCCTAAAGTAGTATATAGAGAGTTTTTTCAGATTGTCTCCACTTCATTTAATTGCAAATCTGATATCTGAGGATTTTGGTTTGTTCCTCTGAAGCTGACTTTCAGTTGAAATCCAAATTCCTTTATTTGACACGTATACATGACACAAATTCTTCTCCACGTGTCCCGGCTGGTTAGGAAGCCGAGGTCAGAGGTCAGCTGTGATGCAGCAGCCCTGGAGCAGAAAGGGTTAAAGGATCAGGAACCAAAGCCTTAACTGTTGCTTGAACCTCTGACGTCCTGATCCAAAGCCTGAACTGCTGCGCCGCTACGTTTCCATGTGCAGATGTTTAACCAGTTAATTAAAACAATTTCAGTGCTGTAATGAATATACAATTAATGTAATAAATAATAATTAGGTGTCGCCATAATTAACACATATGCACAGCAGCTCCTCAGTCACATACGTGCAGGAGGACACGCCATCGACATCAACAGGCTTCGGGTTGGAGGAGCAGTCGGCTGTGAACGCTCATCAACCTCTGAACAAGCTGTCAGTGAGGTCTCACAGCGGCTGAACTCATTCCTGTGCCACAGTGTGTGTCAGCGCGATTTTACAGTGAAGCCAGTGCATGTGTTCTGTAACTGAAGCTGTAATAGAAGGATCGAGGACTTGGCTCTGGTGTTTGGATTTTTTTTTTTCTTTTATCACCGACAGATCTGTCAAATGGCTGCGTGTACGTGACGGTACTCTCACACTCCCACACATAGCAATTAGTGTGCTAGCCTGCCCATGCTTGCACACAGCAGCCCTGTAGAAGTGCACACACACACACTTACAGACTGTGTGCATGAAAGCTGAAAAATGCACATGAAGCCAAATTGCACACTCTTGCACATTATTCACGCTGTTTGCTGTTTAGCCTGGTTGAGGGAGCGGGAAGAGTTCCAACAAGTGCATCACAGTATAGATCATTTACATCCAGAGGAGGAACTTTGATTGGTGCCATATAAACTCATCAGTTATTCTCCCAGCAACAAAATACAACAGAAATAAAACTAATTAGAAAAGAACAAGGTTATTTGTCCGTTTTAAACGTTGCACGCAGACAAAATTCTGCAAACTGATTAATGAAAAGTAAAGTGATGCTCACCAAGAAGGTAAATAAAATTAAACAACAGAAGGAAATAAATTCAAAATATGAAAATACGACAACCCACAAAAGGAGCAGGAACCATCCAAAATGATCAAATTCCCTCTGAAGCTGTTGTGAAGGAAAGGCTGAAGATTTATTATTGCTATTTTTGTGAATAAAGCTCGAAGAAGAATATCAATCCCACGCCAGAAGGAATATGGAAAATGGAGAGAAACGAGCAATGTGGCAAACAGCAGGACGTCAAACCACAGTCTGTTACAGCCACCCGGCATGCTGTTACCTTGAGTCACACCGGCTATTGCATACATTTGCTCATCACAGGTTTGCAGGCGCATTTCTTATCCTGATTTCTACGGATTCATTACTACGTTGCTGCTACTAGCATGACATTCTTTGGCTGCAGTCAAGAGATGTAGATCCCATATTACTTGATTTATCCGTATGTATCCAGGTCATTTACAAATGCAGATTGTCACCTGTTGATCATTCTTGGGGGGGGGTTGTATTTTCCATGTCAACTTCACTTGGTGCACAGGTCACATGACGTTTGCTTTACTGAAGATCAATAATGTGTTTTCTCTAATTCTACGTATACTGTGATGTGTGATGTTTTGATCTTCATAGTGCCCGTTGCAGACGTAGGAATTCAGGAACAGTTTACTGTCTACATTAATTAGTAAATTCATTTTTGAGGCAGTTGTTCTCCTGTGTATGGTGGCTGAAAAAAGATGCCAAGTATATTACACATTTGCTGCATTTGAAAACACATTTTTCACAGAATTAGAGTTGTGGAGGTTGTGTTTTTTTTAAACCACTACAGCAGCCAATAACCCGTTTAATGTGCATATGGGCTTGTGTATTGTGTTGAGTCTGACTGTGTTTTATTGTTTCAATCCGTGCACAATTCTATACAGCGGGTGCAGTTTCATTAAGTTTGCATGTTTGTTTTGGCACTGCTGTCGTCAGTATAACAAACCGGGTTCTGTGTCCGTCTCGCTTCCTGCAGGACGACGCCCAGCAGCTCTTTGCTCTGTCTGCAGCTGCCGAGGAACAGGGCATCCTTCCTGATGACTTGGCCAACGTGATCAGGCGGTTGTGGGCCGACAGCGGCATACAGAGTTGCTTCGCAAGGTCGCGAGAATACCAACTCAACGACTCCGCGGCATAGTGAGTGTGAATTTGCGGCTGTGTTTTGTATTTTGATACCTTGCAGCTGCTCACGGGCTCGATGAAATCACTGATTTTTTAATATTTAAGTTGCCTCCATCAACAGCTTCTAGTTACACATCACCCCTGAACACACTGATGTGTTATTCTTCTCATGTCCCTTGACAATTGGAGAATTGTTCTACAGCTGAAACACAACAGTTGCTATGTTAATAAGAAAATAAAGAAATCTCCAGAGAGTTACAGGAAAAGAGATTTTCCTGTTTGTGCATTTGGTTGATAATTGTGTTGATTGCTTTCATATTTGTGTCATATTCGGGGTTATTTCTTTCTGTTCTCTTGGCGTCGAGACGAATCCGTCTTTGCGGCCTCTCTCGTCTACAGTGCAGAGGCTTCTCTGGGGAGTTACCGAGCCTGGAAACATAGTCCAATGATTTCCATTTAGTGCTGATTCCTCCCTCTCTGGGTTTGATTCTTTAATATTGTAACCTGATAGGCAGAGCACAGAGGAGTTTGTCTTTGGGGATCAAAAATATTAAATTAAAAACAAATTGTGTTTACTTCACGGAAAATTAGCTTCCGAGTAAACTTTGAGAATTTATGGTTCTTATAATGATACCCCCAAGTGACTCCTTTGATTTTATTTTATTTTTTTGTAAACAACTTGATGAATTTCTTGGCAGCACTATTGTAAAGTCAGTGACTTTGTGTGATATGTTCACTACAGTTTGCATATCTCATTTTTAAACATGTTGAGTGTTGTGATGAGACCAAAAAACAATATCTTTTAAATCTTTTATTGTGTTTTTTCACTTCAGTAAATCTGACAGTATGGAGGAGTGAGAGGGCCAAATTACAAATATAATTAAATAAAATAATAACAAAATAAAAGTGGAAATGAAAAGAAGAATAAATAAAGTAATAAATAATGTGGCAATATAAAGCAATAACAATCAAAAATCATTCCATGAAAGAAAAGGTTAATAAAAGTAGAAATATAAAGACAAATAAATAAAATAATAAAGCTAATAATAATTTATTTTAGGTTTTAATTTTTGTTATTTGTTATTTTTATGTATTTATTTTTCTTTTTTATATTTTTGTTTTATTTTTTTATTTTTTTTTATTTTTATGGTTTTATTTATTTTTTATTATTTTTTATAATGTCACTTTAAAAGCAAAGGAAATATGCACAAATGTGCGCAGTCAGAATGTCGTTTTTCTGTGCATGCTTCCTTTGCTTTTAAAGCGACATTATGAAAACTAAAAAAAACATTTTAACAAAAATAAATACAAATAAATAATAATTACAAATAATTACAAAATAACAAAAAAAAAAGACATAATAATTACATTTTATTTTATTTTATTTATTTGTCTTTATATTTCTACTTGTATTAGCCTTTTCTTTTATGGATTAATTTTTTATTAATATTGCTTTATATTGCCACATTATTCTTATTTTTTTTATTCTTATTTTAATTTCCACTTTTATTTTCTTATTCTTATTCTGATTTATTTTTGTAACTCGGCCCTCTCGCCGCTCCGTACGACAGGTTTTATCAGCTCATTGATTAATAGTTTTATAAGCATGTGGTATGCATGAATGGCGAAACGCTGGAGATATGTCTCTTTCTCTCTGTGAAGTGTAGGTTGGCTGGGCAACCAAAGCTCCCAGCTGGCCTCGGAGGATGATGCAATGCTTGTGTAAGTGGGGCAGGCTGTGTCAGGCATGGTGAAGATGCTTCCACGCTCCCCTACTGACCAACAGTCTGTCAGAAATCAGAAAATATGAGAAGCTAAGGAGGAAAAATGAGGAAGATCAGTTTTCATTAGAGACGTAAATGATGCAAAAATGAAACGGAAAGCATCCAATTCAATTTCTGGAGAGACGAATACAACAAACTGACTTTGATTGGATTTAACTTGTCTTGGATGGAGCCTCTGTAATGCTCTCGGAGGTGTTTTTGCATACTTGTAACCCTGCTTTTGCATGCACATGAAGTTTCCTGCAACTTTGCTCTTCTTGAACTTGTATTATTGTATTTAAACAGATCACAGAAGGAACAACACATTCACTCCCGTAGAGCAAAAAAAAAAATGTGCATGTTGCCATAGAAATCTTCTCACTACAGATCTTTCACACTGGGTCTAGTGGCGGTCCCACAGTGGTCTCACATCCAATCAGCTGCTTCACATGGGGATTCATGACAGCGTTTGTAGAGAGTTGCTGTTTGCTGTCCATGCTCTGACCTCATCTCACTCCCCACAAGCCTAAACCGAGCTCAGCGCCGCAGAGATCGGAGCGACGATGAAAAATGTTTCCCCCCAAAAAAATTGCATTAGATACGGAGCCCGGCACCGACACATCCGCTGCAGTGGAGTGAAATGGGAAAATACAAAAACCACTTGCAGCAGCAGCAGCAGCAGCAGCAGGCTAGGACGACTGCTGCAGGAGATAATATTCAACTTTAGCATGTTAAATTCACAGAAATGTATGGCTTTCAGTCAAATCAACTCTGAAGAGAGGTTACGTTGAGAGGCAGCCAATGAGCAGTGTTGTATACATTCTGTTGAGTCACTATAACATGAAACCACGACGGCACTAATTCCTCACTAATTCCAATCATACTAAAACCTGATTTTTTTTACCTCGCTGTAAATCAACAGTATGAAAGCATCACAATACATAGAAATCCTCACATGTAGTCCAGATAAAAAAGACAAAAAATATTATATTCCTAGCACCAAGAGCAGTAATTTAGCTTGTTTGTGGCCGATCAAATCAAGTGTTCGAGGCTCTCAGAAAGGACGGAGAGAGCTCTTGACTAAAATGCAAACTGTTTTGGATGTTAATGCACCACAAGTGCCTCGGTAACCCCCGTTTGTGTTTTGGTCTCTCTCTGTTTTTTTTGCAAATCACGTTGAAATCTCGATCTCTCCCTGTCTCTCTTTAGCTACCTGAACGACCTGGAGAGGATAGCTAAGGCAGATTACATCCCCACCCAGCAGGACGTGCTACGGACTCGCGTCAAGACCACCGGCATCGTCGAGACTCACTTCACTTTCAAGGAACTGCACTTCAAGTAAGGTCGCGCAGCAAGGACTCGTCGTCTAGAATTCAGGTTGAAAACATAAAACAGACTTGTGAAATGGAAAGATAGATTTTCACTCTCTGTCCGTCTCCCTTTTAGCAGAACATGCGCTTTGGCCATTTGCAACCGATGTGAGAGTCCAGGGAGCTCTCGCTTAGCAACTGACCCGCAGTCAGAGGGTGCATTTGACATGAAGTGAGCGGTAACATGACCCCTGGATGATGGTGTTATTTGGTGAAGAAAAAAGCCAGTTTGTCTTACTGGTCACACAGGATGACATGAAACCCGACCAGCAGAAGCAATGAAATCTTTCTCTGGTGCTATTTTTGAAAAGCTCTGATATTAAATATCTCATCACCAGCCTCGTCCTCCGTACCTGCACCAACTCAGAGTCGTTATGACTTTCCTTTTGCCACCCAGTCTACAGCATTACCCACACTTAATTTCAGTCCTAATAGCACAAGCATTCAGGAGCGACTGACCTTTCTGGCCTGAAATGTGCAACTCCGCTACTCAGAAGCCAAATTATACCAGCAATTAAAAGCTTAATTCATCATGACTGCTTCGAGAGCCAAGTAAATAAATTAGATCCTGCCCACAATGCTCTCACTCGGTATAGCCAGAGCTTTATTTAGTGATAACATCTGAGTACATGGCACAGCACTGTAGGTCTTACATAAAATATGAGCACTCATGTGTGGGGTAGTAATGGATGTATAGCTATGTCTCTATCGGACATGTGAGAGACGCTGGAGGTGTTTAAACATTTAATGACAGCAGCGTTCTTGTATAGAGTCTATTATTTAAAACCGTTAAAGATATCAGCTTCTTTTAGAGGAGTGTATAAAATAATGCTTTTTTTTTGAAGCAGCTAAACGCATGTGGCTAATAAAACAGGCAGCAGCATGGATCTGGTGTGACCTGCTTCCTGATGAACTCTCTGATATTTACCTTCTGCCACAGCCTCAATATTTGACCTGAATAATACATGGAGGCAATCGATAGGAGGAAAGTCATGTTTTCCTAATTCTGATCTGTTTGTCATGGTAAGTATAGAGAGGAAGTACTTAAAGACACAGTGAGATGTTTGTTTTCCGGGCATCGTCGTGATATGAGCCGTCCTGGATGTGGTTATGACTTGGAGGGTTTCGCTCAGATCGCTCGGTTTCGATCACAGGACTCGGCCTCCCCATTAGCCAGCGCTGAGCCCTGAGCCCCATTGACCCTCTTTTATCAGATATCTGACGTACGTCTCTCCACGTTTGTTCCCCGAACCACCTCATGAAAACTTAATGCATTTCCAGGGATGGAATGTCGCCCTAACTTTCTCCTCTCGTCCCTGCTCCGTTCTCCTCGGTTAGCTTCACCTTTATTCTTTTTCCCGCCGTGACCTCCTTCTCCAAACACACCAACATTATCGCCTTTGTTTGATGTCCCTTTGCAGAATGTTTGACGTGGGAGGCCAACGCTCGGAGAGAAAGAAGTGGATTCACTGTTTTGAAGGAGTAACAGCCATTATCTTCTGTGTGGCGCTGAGTGCTTACGACCTGGTGCTGGCTGAGGATGAGGAGATGGTAAGAAAAAGACCTGTGTGGATGATATCACTTTTCTAGCTTCATAAATCTGCACTTTGGCTCATTTTCAGTAAGCGGTACTTTGGATTATAATGCATGCTGGGCATTTAACACCGCCCATCGCTCCCTATTATGGTGTAATAATAGTGAGCTTCAGGTGGTAAAATCAGCTCATTGAACTCATCTGTGAGGTGTAATTATGTAATAAAAGTCCTAATAGCAATTTTTTCAAGTGACTTGAACCAATTGACCTCAATTTCTTGAACTGCTTGTGAATTTAAAGAAAGTGCTCAGAAGGGACTCGGCCCGACGATGCTGTGAAGTGCCTCTGCACTGCTGCTCCTCGCGTTCAGAATGTGAACCAACATTGTCCCCTGGTGGCAGCTCTGATGTGCTCTCATGTTTTAATGAACACTGCTTTTCTCTCTCTCTCTCTTTAGAACCGAATGCACGAGAGCATGAAGCTTTTTGACTCCATCTGCAACAACAAATGGTTCACCGAGACCTCCATCATCCTCTTCCTCAACAAGAAGGACCTGTTTGAGGAGAAGATCACTCGCAGCCCGCTTACCATCTGCTTCCCCGAGTACACAGGTACACAGTGGAGCATCAGGGGCCATGGCATTATCCCCCCTGGTGGTAAATTACTTTCTCATCTCTTCATTTATTTTTTTTTCTCTATGTTGCTTCCTAGGAGCCAATAAGTTCGATGAAGCTGCCAGTTATATCCAGACCAAGTTTGAGGACCTGAACAAGAAGAAGGACACCAAGGAGATCTACACCCACTTCACCTGTGCCACTGACACCAAGAACGTGCAGTTTGTCTTTGACGCCGTCACTGACGTTATTATCAAGAACAACCTGAAGGACTGTGGTCTTTTCTAAAGGTAGGATGCAGGAACGAATGAATCATGAAATGTTTTAAACTGCTTTCACACCTCGTCTGACATATCTGCTCTGGTGCATTTCAATCTAGAGCTGGAGTTCAGTCATCAACTAATTGCTCAATTAGCAGAAAATTAACTGGCGATCACATGATCCTCTGTTGCTTAGATCATTTTTTTTTTAAGCAAAGAAAGTCAAAATCTTTTTTCTCAAGCTTCTTGTATGTGAATATTTACTTTTTCTCCAGATTCTTTTGTAATTGTAAACCAAATATTTTTGAGGTTGTTGACTGTTAGTCAGAAAAAAAACAAACAATATGAATACGTTAGCCTGCGTCCTGGGGGATTCTGGGTATTTGTACTATTCTGTGACATTTTACCGACTAAAATAGTTGTAATAGTTATCAGTTTAATAAAGAATGAAAATAATCTTGACTCTGATTGGACTCTAAAAGTGGAAATTTAGAGCTTCCGGTGGGCAGTCCTGTTAGACTTCATGATTGGAAAAGTAAAATAGGAAAAGTCTGTGGAAGTCTACCTGTAACCTGTCACACATTTCTATATAAATTCAGGTATATGTTAACATAAACCATATTGCAGGCCGCATAATGTCAGTTGCTGACTAGTTTCACACAACTTAAATTTATTAGTATTTTTTTTAAAGATAGAAGATGTGATATATTTTACTGACTGAGATTAATTTGGATCTGTATGAACAAATTTACTTTTTAAAATTATAAATTCTTTGGATTATCTTGAGTAAGACATGAGTCATAACATTTATATTCTGTATTATGACGCTGTAAAACTTCAGCAAATAAAACCAATATATCAGAACGTCTGTGCTTGTAGTAATAAATGCGAAATGGTCACATTGTTTGTGGTTTTATTTGGGTTAATGAACTTCTTTATATTACATTTTAAAGTTAACAAGTGTAATGTAAACTTATCCAGGTGTGTGAAAGGTACAGTCATGACTCAATAATCCGACCCTGAACAATCCTAAACCTTGCTATCTGACAGGTTTTTAGGAAAAATGAACAGAACTCATTAAAAACAGCCTTAATGTACCGACAGCCCTGGATTCCGACTCCCTCATGACATTTTGTGTCATAAATAAGGATAGCAGCATATTATTTAACTGAATTCTGGGGAGATCCAGATACTGATATCCTTAAGGAGCCATTAACACCTGAGTTTCGGTTTCAATTGAGGGTTGTTACTCCTCCCCCTCGTTATGTGAGTCGTTAATGCTCCACCTGCCACAAAGGGGTTCGTTAGGGTCTTTTGTGACTAGGTGTGAATGCGGTTTCATCTTCGTAGGGAAAGATCTTAGATATTATCTGACTGAACAGTTCAACACATTGGCTACGTTCAGACTACAGGGGTTAATGCTCAATTCAGATTTTTTTGTGAAGTTCGTTCACATTTCCAATTAAATGCGACTTGTATGTGATCTGCTGTGTGAACTTCATATGAAAGTGCTGTTTGGACCAGCCCTACTAGTTATTATAACAACTATGAACAATGAATATTAACAACTAATGAGCCTTCCAGCATGAAGCCCTCCTTGTATCTCGACCTCCATCTTGACAATCCGACAGCCTTGCTATCCGAAATAAAAGAAGGTTTTACATTTAGTGTCAAATGATCAAGTCACGACTTGGCTGCTACCAGTAAACTAGACATCATAAAGTCAGTAGTGGAGCAACAGCCCTTGTGTCTACATTTTGTATTGTCTAAAAACTAAATCTGTCATCTTTGTTTTCTTTGCAGGACAATGCCTGACGCACTCAGACTGCATGAGCGACTGCAATAGCCATGTGACGAATACTGCTTTTCATAATGAAAACCGAAACGGACTTGATTCCTCGAGGGAGAACCTGAAAAACAATCGCTGATTTGCAACCATCACATTCTCTGTTTTAATCTGTTCTTGTTCTTTTTTATATATATATCTTTTTCTTACTGCTCTTTATCAGGGGTTCTTGTACTATTCATACTGAGCACCTGCACATTTGACCAAGGAGATCAATCAACTAACAATCATCCTGCCCGATAAACGGCTGTTTTTTAATTAGATTTGTGACATAAATTATATTAACCAACTGGCTTTAGGGGGAAATAATTGTTAGAAGAGCGACACTGGGAATAACAAAAGCCCATTATCTCAACATGACGAATGGAAATGCGGCAAAATTGAAGCATTTTTCATTCTTAATAGATGGAGTCTGAGAACCGCTTGTTTAAATGGTATTTATTTGATTTGTCATCTTTTTTTGTATTCAGATCTTTTATTGTAGGTTTTCATTTCACTTGCCTTTTGCTTTTGGAGTTTAATAAGAGGATACGGTAGACAAATAAAACAACTTTTTATAAATAAAAAAAAAAAAAAATCACCTTAACTTATGTTAACTGGCATTTTATGAACCTTTTGACTGCACAGAGCTTATTTTTAGAAGAAAACAAACAAGCATGGAGAATGAAAATGGATGAAGGGAAACTGTTTTTTGTACAATGTTTACACAGAATCAAATATTCACACTTGTACTATAGTGCATTGTTCTGCATGACTGTCCATAGATTAGCCTGTACCCCCCCGCCCCCACAAACTGAATAACATTCCTTAAGTAACTTCTTTAAAGAAATGAAACTGAACTTGTTATGTGTCACTTTTAAGATATCTGCAAGATTTTTAAGTGGTTATCTCTGTTCCTAACATGGATTGTTCTGTACTATCTGTTCCATTCCGAGTCTTTTTACATATGTTCGTGCCTTGATATCTGTTTACACTCGTTCTTTAGAGACATGCTTCTTTCTTCATAGTGTGAATTAGGGCTATTTCTACTCCACTTGGGTTCACATCGTCCACGATTGAAGACGCGACGCAGCACCAAGACAAATGGGATGGTAGTTGTTCATTAATAGTAAGATGAAAGTCATTCACTTGATAAATGTAAATAAAAGTTTGGTCACATGATCTGTTTGTTCTGCGGCGTGTTGTGTCGACGGGAACGTGTTGTGTTCATGCACCAAAAAAGAATATTCAAGGGGAAGGATTGAAATTTACTGATGGAGAACATGGGGAGGAAAGTTGGTTCAGAAAAAAAACTAGTAAAGAACTTTAAATTATACATATACTAGTAAAATATTGCCAGAATGAACCAACTGTGATTTTTGCTTTACAGCATACAATGCACACAAAAAACCTGCAATCTATAGTTTAATGTAAACAGGTGGCAATAGTAATCTGTATTTTGTGACATCTACTGCAGCGTTTTCTTTGAATTTCTAATTTGTTTTTATTTAAATACACGTTTGAGGCCTAAAGAGACACAAATGAGGGAGCATATTTGGTGAAAATTTCAAGAAATTATAGATTTGTTTCCCAGAAGTTCATTTTTTCTGACCCACTGGAAGGAGTCTGAACCCTTTACTACCTATAAATGAAAACAATTAATAAAAACTAACCAGCTTCATCAGTTTACACTGAAATGCAACACTTCAAGGCATTATTAGAAACCTTTATGACATATACGAGCCATTTGTATGAGTGATTTTACTTTTGCTGCTTTCAATCCATCTTTTTTTCTGGTACCACCTCAGTAAGTGACTAACAGTCTATATTCTCCTGCTGCATTACAATACAGTGCTGTCAGCATCTAGAGAGCTGAGAGGCGGAGGTGAAGTCATGAAAGCGTTCCTTCATCTGCAAATGAAATGACAGCTTCACTTGAGCCCTCTGTCTGTTACGTGCAGTTTGCATTTCAAACGGCTCATTAAGAAACGAACGGTGAATGAACTGTATGCAAAGCTGCCAGAAGGGTTGTGTGGAGGTTGTCTGAAGGTTCCACAGGGTGGCGCCATGTGGAAATCAGCTCTGCAGGAGGTGTGAGTGGCAGCAGCTGTGCAAGGCAACTTATGGAAAAGTGGCGTTTAAAGCAATGCATTCATGTACTGAAACGAGCAAAATAAAGCGTTTGTGTAACACGACGAACACTGTGAGTGGTTTTCTATTTTTATTATTTGTGCTGCTGCAAATATATATTTAAATCAAATTAAATTGTTCTCCAATAAAGTAATCATTTTTTAAATTTTAGTTTTTTATTAATTTAAACTTTTCTTTTCTTTCCTACAATCATCCAGCTCCAGATGTGCCTGCAGCAGGAACCGCTGGAACCACTCCAGGAAGTATCTGGTTTCAGGCGACTTCCTATTGGCTGGTTTCGGCGACGCGCTGCGCTGATTGGCTGAAGCCAGAAGTTGAGCATCGTGAAAGTCCGCTGACAGAGCCTCATGTGGACCAGAGGAGGGAGGAGGACGCAGGAGACACACTTCACCTCCGATCAGCTGTTCGTCTCCGGAGTTGTTAATCGCGCTCGGATTTAGTTTGAACCAAATGCAAAGGTGAGTGTTTTAACTTCTAGACTAGTATAAAGAGTTTAAATAGTCTCATGTGCTCACTTAATTCATTTGTCTTTTTTTTTCTTCTAGCAAAAAGAACAAAGTTTTGAACTCCACTGCAAACTCTTTCTCACAAGCAATGGTAAGTTTTATTTTCTGTTTTCATGCATTTATATAGTTTTATTGATGTTTTGCGGTAGTTTGATTGTAAATGCCCAGAACCCTCATGTTAAGTGTTCTTTTTTTAAAAAACAAGGCACCAGAAACTATTTTCCTTTACTGACTGTCCTTGGAAAACAGTGTTCCAATCCCCCAGCTAGCATTTAATTCAAACCAGACTGTCCTTGTCAGATGCATACAGCTGTGTGAATCACCTCTCCTCATTGTGTGCAAGCAGCCAAGAAGAACAGGGCATTTTAAAAGTGACAGACCAGCCACTGAGTCCCACTGTGGACGTCTCTGTGTGTCAGATCCCTCAGGGCCCAAATGGTTCAGCACCCACAGCTGTGATAACATCGTGGCATTGTGGTCTCCTCGCTGCTCCAAGCCAAACACTGGCAGGGCAGAGAGGCTCAACAAACTTTAAGATCTTGAAAAAAGAACTGTGTGGGCATTTTTTTTTTTACTACTTTCTGACGAAGAGAAAGCTGCTAAATTAATCATTTTCGTCGTTTCATTCTTCTAAAGATCAGATGAAATGTTAAATAATAATTTCATCAACTAGATTGAACTGATTTCAGTCCATCTCAAAGCTGGAAGATGCCATGATTCATAATGAGTGCACGATCTTTGTGTAATTCCTAAATGTTGCTGTCATTTCCGGATTTATAATATCCACCAGTCAACATCCTGTCGGCTGGAGGAGTCCAGAGAGGATATGTGAGCCTGCACACTCTCCACTTTGTTCAGACTTCCCCTCTAACTTTAGCAGGCAGGGGGATTTTTTTTGGTCCCAGTATAAAATGTGCATCCTGTGCTCTGAATTCAGACTTTTTTTCATTTTCTGGGCTCATGCTGCATGGGATGGTCTCCATAAAGCTGCTCTGAGGTTTGTCAGGAATGCCTTACTTGTTATATGACCATAGAGCGGAGTGATCTCAGCTGGTAAAAATCTTATTGGCCGAGTTGTGGAAATAACACAAGGAACTGTTCAAGCCTCGGCTAAACTGGCCGATGGGATAGTTTGGAAGGCAGCCTAACAGCTCCCCGGACTGCTGCTGCACATATTTCTTTAAGCTGTTTTGGTACAAGTGCTGACTGAAATAGGCTTTATATGTAAATCCTGTTTGCACCACTAAGTGTTTGTCTCTTTCTCATCATGCAGCTCTGTTTGGGAGATTCCACCGACTGCCTCCGGGACCAGATGCAGTGCATGATGAGGTCCCTGCAGGATTTGAAGCAGATCAGCAGGCCGAGGCCACTGAGCGAACCGTGCGTCCGCTCCTTCGCCGTGACGCGCCTCTGCAAACAGAGGGCACAGCAGGAGCGACTCACTCGTCTGCGTGTTTCCGATGCCAGCGAGGCCAGCACGTACGACTCTGCCTGCTGCCTGGCCAGTCCACTGGAGGAGGAGGAGGAGGAGCAGCAGGAGCACGAACGGCTGGCACAAGGATCCCCCAGCAGTGAGAAGAGCGTGGACTTTGACTCGGGCTACTCTGAGGCTTCTTGGCAGGATGAAGGTGTGGTGCTGAGAAGGACCAGAAACGTTCGAGTCTCCTCTTCTGCCTGCCTTCGCACAAACAGAGGACCTTCTGGACGCATCCGGCCCAAATCCACCTCTGACGCTTGCCTGGAGCGCTGGACTTCATTTGAGGCCAGCGATCCGGAGGACTGGACGACGTCGCTGCTGAGTCGCAGCAGGAACAGACAACCCCTGGTTCTGGGGGACAACAGTTTTGCTGACCTAATAAAGAACTGGATGGACCTACCAGACTGTCCTGAGCCAGCAGAACTAAAGCCCAGCGCAGGCCGGCGTCTCGCCAAAGACATTTTGGGCAACATGCGCCGGAGGCTGGCAGGGATGTCTAAAGGTGTGGAGATGAGGCCGAGGCCAGCGGACGCCACCAAAGTCAACAGAGCTGCAGAGGCTCCCAAACGGCTGTCCTGTCCTGTGGGACTCCAATCTCTCAAACCTTTCTTTCACCAGTCCCACACTGGGCTGCACCAACCGGACACTGACTTCTATCAGTTCACCGCCCTCATGAAGACGGGCAGTCGACAGCCCATCATATGCAACGACATCATCGGATACATCTGAGTGACAGACTGATCTTTTGCTGCCAATTTCTAAAAAGACAATTCTTTTTTTTCCCCCTGTTGATTCATCTGGAATAAACGTTTCTTGTATTTAATGAAAATGTCTTCTGCTGCTGCCAAAGATTGAGCAGTCAAAATGAAATGCAATAAAATTCTAAAATCTGAATATTCTAGCCATCTGTTATTGGGTTGAATGTTGTTCATTCAAAAGGGAAAAAACCTTTAATCTTCTTCTTAGCCTTTCATAGTAGACATCAATGCATCATATTGTGTTATCTTCTGACAGATAAATTCACACATCAGCATGTTAATAGTTTAAAAAGTCTACAGAGAAAAACTAAAAGAATATCGAACTGTGGAGATGAAACAAGATTTTCTGATTAGAAATGGGTGTGGTGTGCTCGTCACAGAGACTATTAGGGAACTGGTGTCCATTAGTGAAGTACACAGACACAACTTGTTCCTCAGAGACACATTTATTACATCATTGTTCAGATTAATGACAAACTGCATCCTTGTACCATCATCCCAGTTTCACAGCGAAGATGAATTACATCTAAAAACAGTAATAATTACAGAGCAGATTCACCCGGCATAATTTATATGGGAAACAGAGCATGTTAAAAATGTCAGCGTGTGAACGCGGGGGTGTGGAGTGAAACACATTGTGAGGTTGTGGCAAAGCATTCACAAAAGGCTTCTAGAGACAGATGAAGGCCTCGACTCCAGCTCCTCCACTGAGGAGGGATTCCTCCGGGATGTGGGGGTGGAGGATGGCGGTGCGAGTGTCTTCTGCCTCCGCCCTGCCTGAACTAGTTACCAGCACTGACCCAGCAGTGCCAGTAGCTCTACAACTTCCAGCCCGACTTCTAAAAAGACACTTTACGAGTAGCCCAAAACCAAAAATGAAGAAACAGAACTTTGGGGTACCATGTGGGGTAGCAGTTGCATAAGATTCACCTTTTTGCCGCACAATAAAGTGACAAAAGGCGCTCAGTATTGTGCTGTATATCAATCTATGCACATTTGGTGGTATCTTCTGGACCGGCCAACTGACTACACAGTGTAACAGTGGCATTGACACCACGCAAGTGTGATTAACAATTAAACAATCCCAGTGTGTGTGCTAGCAAAACAACAATAACAGGAATAAAAAGTTAGAAGATTTAAAAATGATTCCCATGTCAACCTTTGTTTAAAATCAGTAGAGTGTTTTCCAGTGACGTCACAGGAGGCTTTACGTCTATATTATATTTTCACTTGGTGTTAAAAGCATTTAATCAGAGCAGGTATCTGATGGTTGGGACTGACTCACAGTCCTCGTCTTCCTCAAACGAGGGGATCAGCTCCAGCCTCTTCACATGTGGAGGGATGTCTTTCTTCGTTACCATCTTCACCACGTCGGACACGCTGCAGAAAATGTAAAATGCAGGTCAGTTCTGGTTTATGAAGGATGCACCAGCAAAACAAACACCTTTTCACTATTAGGTACGTTAAATTTAATCCAGTTTCTTAAAAGTCTTTCTATCAGCAAACCACATAAAGAAAGCAGGAAAGCCAATATGAACTCATCCTACTGACAAATATCGTATCAAATAAAGTGCAATAATTTGTGCTATAAACGTCTATAATTATTATTATTACTATCCAAAAACATTAACAGAACCAGTGAGACACTCAGGTGCTCTTAATATGTCCCTGTATTACTATGAACTTTACTCACTCGCAATGTGAATTGATCCACATCTGAAAATCATCCCCAACAAATACATTATCTAATTCTGTTTATGGAAGATTTGCTAAAACTAAATCAGAAAATGATTAAACATTTTTTTAAAGTGACAAGTGTGACCTGTTTTTTGTCAACAAAACGGATCACATTTCATTACTTTGGAAATTTTGGAAAACAAACCAAAGTGTAAAACAACAGCAACTGTTTCCTACAGTGATTTTTTTGGTGTTATCTGTGTTTTTTCTTTTACTCTTTATTCCCCTTTCACTGGCCCACCACAGGAAGCTTGTGGCAGGAAGCGACTGCTGCAGAGGGTGTTTGTGAAGCAGGTCTGCTGTCCACATGGCCAACACTGTGACTGTGTCTCCCTGCAGCTTAATCTACTCACAACACCAGCTCCCCAGAGACCCAAGCGTCAAAAACAGTAAACAAATGTGCAGCTTGTTTGAAGACCTCGCAGCAAGGTTTAAGCAAAAATAATCAAATATTTCAATTTACCCGGCGAATCATTGCCCGTAAACTCTCTCGGTTAAACTTGATTTATTACACCTTTCCCACCTTCAGGAGTCACAACATCCCACAGGGTGTGTATTCTGCCGTGATTCGTTTCTTTAACTGATGAGGAAATTTCACAAATCCTCTGACTGGTTTCAAACGCCCCAGGGCTGGTAAAACGTGACTTCAATGTGCTGCGGCACTGAACAGGCCCGAACAGCCCGGCTTCTGATGCAGGACAAGAAGCTCACACTAATTTAACTCCCTAACTCTTCTCCTCAACAAACAGAAGGAAACCCGAGGAGGCGTCTCAATCATCTGCGTTCACTGATCCATGTATGTGTGTCAACAGGGTCTCTCAGAGGAAACACCTCATCCTGCCATTAGCATCTAAACAAACAAAGGAACGTGGCCTGTTTGCGTGTGCAGGGCTGTGAATGTGTAGCTCTGTATCTTTGCTTTACCTCTTTTTCAGCCTGTCTTCTTGCCCATTGTATAAGAAAGCAGTTCCATAGAACAGACTGCTCACATTCAGGCTGTATTTTTCCTGCAAAAAGACAAAATAAGTGAACAAACTTGCAGCCAAACATAATAAGCACAACAAAGCATCAAAAGAAATACAGGTAGAGAACTGCATGCATGAATTAATTCCTAGTCTGCAGAGCTGAAGGTCCGACAGTGTGCCCGGCGACCTCAAATGACTTCAGCAGCTCAGGAAACTCTGCAGCGTCTCCGCGAGCAAACCAGAGGAACTCAGCCAGTCAAAGGTTAAACAAAATCTGGAGCAATGAGAACACTTGCCAATTTATTTTTTCTTTGCCTCCTCAGAGAGAAATCCAACAGGCTCAATAAACCAAATGTCTGCTGAGGGCAAGAATGCACATGCATAAAAAGTAGGCAAAGAATCCTGAGCTGAGATCTTCTGGTTGCAACTAAAATCTGTCGTATTACGAAGAACATGTTCTGGATCTCTCACATGCAGCGCACATAGAAATAACATGAGAACAATAAAACATGTTCACACTGAAAACAAGGAGAGTTTACAAGCTGCCTGTTAGTCCAGTTACAAGCACAATGCATGTATGGGCTACGTGTATTAATTGTGTTTTTAAACACTGAATTCTGGGGTATTAGGGTGTGCAATCACTAGATTCTGGTCAGTTGCAAGTCTGTTATTGTGACTAAATAATGCCAGTGACGGCGTGACATTCGTCAGGGTAGAGGATATACTCGGTATCACTTGGTGCTCTTGTTTTGCATTTGTAGTGATAAGATGGACAAAGTAGGCCACAGAACAATTAAAGCACAACAATGTCACGGCAGCCTGTAATCAAACTATGGCTCCAACCTCAACGGCTGAGATGTTGGAAGTGATACGGAAATTATGTCAAGGAGGATGACAAGAAGTGAAGTGTAATGCCATAGGAGAGGTATAGGCAACCTTTTGGTAAGCAAGCTGGTTCTGTAAAGCTCCTTTCAGACCTGCTGAACTGAATGTGTCGGCTTCATGTCTGAATGGGAACCCTGGTTGCTTTTTCTTAAAACCCAGGAACATTTCTGGACATATAAGCAGCGGCACTTTAAGTTGTGTGAGGTGGTCAGGAGGCGACTTTTCCCTCATTTCAGCACTAATATCTGAGTCTCTCAGATATTAGTGTATTAAATCCCTGCAGCATCACACAGCAGTAGAATCCACACGATCGTCTCCAAAACATGTGGAACAACAGTGGCGATAACTGCATCAATAACTGAAAACTGTGTCCAACATGGAGACAGGATCAGTTGGGGTCAGGACTCTATGGCAAGCACTCTTTTTCCATCACACCGGTGAGCTGCACACAGTTACGTTGTTGCTTCCAGCTGTATTTAGGAGTGATTACTCTGAATTTATTGAATACTGGTTGCATCAGACAGCAGCAGGATCCATATGAGCATCTCCGAAGCGAGGGCATCTTTACAATCAGGATCTATCAGCAAGTCTTTCCCTGTTGGTAAAGCAGTAGTTACAATTTTCACTGTTAAGGAAATAATGACTGAAGGAGGCTTCTCGTTATTTGGACTCTTTGATAAGCTGCTAATAGCTTCGATTTTGGTCTTTTGTTTGCCACAAAAGTCATTGTACATCACTTGATGTGCTGTCTAATCTCATGTGAAGAACGAATACCGCCTGCACGACTCTCTCTGGCGCTGTGAGGGGTTTGTCTGAATGAAGGAAAATTAAGGGAGAAGTGACTGATGTCTGAATGGCAAAATGCTGTCACTTAAATGGACTGATGAAGCCAGGAATGGTCCACAAAGTGTGTCTGAAAGGGGCTTAAGTTGTAATGCTAGGTGTAAAGCGGCCAATCATTTCAAACAATGGGCATTGTGTGCACTGGAGGAAGGTGAGCAGGTTTAGGAAAACATTAAAGACACTGATAGAATGTGCACTCAGTAGCACCGGGTGTGAAGAAAGTGTGCGCTTCCTTGCTGAGAGGAATAAGGAGTATACCTTGATATACTGGAGCAGATCTTCCAAGGTCATTTCCTGCTGACCGCCGCCTCTGCCCTCGACAAGGAAGTCATCCCACAGGGTGTATTTCTTTCCTGCGACCTGGCGATAGACATCCAGCAACACACACACACACACACACACACACACACACACACACACACACACACACACACAGAGGCAAAGTTGACAGACGAAGTACTGCCTGCAGTGAGGATGTGCTGAAAATGCCCGAGTCCATAACAAGAGTCCTGGACACTCAGCGACAGACACACTGCATATTTCATTGCTGCGTTATACAGCAGCTGAGAACAATCAGCAGAACGAACAACGAGGTCAAGGAGGTTCTTCCTCACATATGATGGAGCGACTCTCCTGCTTTCTCAGGTTGCATCGTTCAGACTCACATGTAGTCGTGCAACGCCGTGTGTTTGGGCAAAAATGATCCTAACACAAAGATATTTAGAAAAAGTTGAAGAATGCAGCTTGTAAAACCTGCATCTGTGTGAGTAGAAAAGCGTTGCTCTGGGCAGTGAAATAACAACATCGGAATTTCTCCAGACACTTTGCCAGATTGCACTTCAAGTTGCTGAAATTCAAAGTTTGTGGGTCAGAGCGTCCTGCAGTTGTTTGAGTCTTCTCTATGAAGAGACACACGCTCGCATATTAGAATAAGCTGCTTCTCAATGTTTTATATCACTGCAAACACTCATATTTGTATAATATAATCAATATTTTGAATACAGTTAATTTTAGAGTAAAATCTGTTTTAATAGTTAGGTATCAGAAAAAAACAAATTTGTATGAAAGTAGACAAAGAATCTACAGCCATGTAAGCACTTTGGGCCCATGTTTCATATATTCACTATCTTAATTTAACTTGTTAGCATGTTAGCTTGGGAGTGATGGGAATGTATGACTTTGACCGGACGATGCTACGACTGCAGATAAAAACTGAAGGAATCACCAGCGCTGTTAGAGCTGATCATGAGCGTGTCTGCGTCAAAGGTTGTTCCAATTCATTGAGCAGACGTTGAGATATTTCAGTGGATCAGAGGAAACTTCACCCTTCTCTTGGCACCAACAGAAACATCTATGGATCAACAAAGTCTCTTAACTCAAATGGAGGACTAATCATCTGACTTTCTTCAATCATGCTGCCAGCTCAGCAAAACTGAAGGACTTGTATTACGACTGTGTCCTCTTACAATAAAGGCTCACACACGATGCTGTTGTTCTGTCAGGAGCTGTTTATTGCATCGAGACCTAAAGACACGAGAAGTGTGAGAGTCTCGTGAGTCCAAATGAAGCTGAACCAACAGTGATTCACTGGTAGCTCACAAACACTCATTTCCTTTTCCTGCCCCAGGCTCCACTGTCACCCTAAAGGCTGCCGTCACACCTCTCAAATCTCATGAGATCAGATTTTATGGATGACCAGAAAGTGACCCGGCATCCTTGAAGGCATTTTTCCTATAGCTTCGACCTCCGACCTCCAAACTGAGACACAATACAAACTCCTGACAGCCAGACAGATCAATTTAACGGCTGCGAACATCCATTTCTCCTGCTGCTGGACAGATGCTAGTCACTGCATGTTTTCACCCTAAACATCATTATCCACACGTGTGAGACCTGCAGAGAAAACATCACCTGACTGAAACGGGTCAGAGTTCCTCACATGCAGAAAATATGTCAAAATATGTCACTTGGTCAGACGACCATGCTCGCACACAGGCCGCCGTCTGGTAGGAGAAGTTGTGAAGATCAAAACTTGGCTCGAGATGCGAATACCAAAACTCTGGCTGAACCTGGGTCCAATTATCTCTGCTCGAGCAGCCAAGGGGAACTTTTCTACTAGCCCTCGCGACTCCCACCACATATGGGGGTTTTGGGTTATGGAGACACACTTGAAGCATATTTCTCAAGTCTAACCGGGTGTCTACGTCCTCTGTCCCAGTTTGCAGACAAAGCACATTTTGTTTGCGAGATGTACATCGTAACACCGCCGATGTCAGCGTGCAGAGAGAATTGTCAGTACAGCCTCGGACTTCCCATGGGTGGAATAGAGTTCCAACCTCTTTTAAACGGCCTTGCAAACAAGATATCATTGTTGGACTGTAAAATGGTTTTCAGTGGTCCCATGCCAGAAATTTTCACGAGTGCTTTTGTGTGCAGATGCTGATTTTACACAATGCAAAGCAGGCGTGCAGGCTATTTTTACTCCCCCTCCTCCCTTCCTCTCTCTCTCATGTCTGTCACACAACCCTGAAGCCGATCCGCCGTATCAGTCTGTGTGTGGAGTGACGTCAGCTGCTCGCAATATAGAGAAAAAAATAAGCAAAACCAAAAGTGACTCCTGGAAACAATTACAAACGGTTTCCCACAAGCACGTTTTCTTTTTTTTTTTTTTTATCGTGGAACTTTCACAATAAAAAGATGGCCCAATGAAAAAGTTAACTCTTTGGGGAAAAAGAAGAAAGACACAGAGAGTTAACCGAAACTCCACAAATTACTAGAGTAGGAAAATAACAATAAATCTGTCCTATTTGGAGCTTTATTGGGAGTCCACACACAATTCTTTGTAGTGCATAATATGCAGGCACGCTTTAATCCGCAGCTTTTTGATGTACTCGCTTTAATAAACTCTAAAAGTGGACGCCGCAGTCATTAGCAAGATAAAATCAAAAGGAAGAGCTATTGCACTGATAATACATTACATCGCATAAGTCAATTAAAGTTGGACAAGGTTGTCTTGAGGCTAGAGTGTAGAATTACTGTCTGAGAGGTCACCTGTTATGCTGAGGAGAGCGCAATTGACAAATCCCTGCCAAGTGCTGCTCGGTGGCTAATCACAGCTGCACTCAGACGCCTCAGCCTTGCGGTCGGAGTTGAAAAAGGCAAGCTGAGATTCGAGTGTTCTCAAAGCAAAATGCATTAAAAACAAGTCTCTAGTGTGTCTGGCAATGAATATATAAAAAAAACTGCAGTGATAAAAAAGAAGCGAGCTCGTTCATTAGCCTCAGAAAAACCTTCTTATTCAATAAAGTGTGCTGCGTTCCAGTTCGCCGTCTCACTGTTTGGACATAAAGCAGAGACAGCAGTCGGGATTCTGGCTGGTTGAGCTGCACCGAGTTTGACTTGAGACGAGACAAACGGCCACTTCACGGTCCTAAAAGTCGCAGTCAAGAAAGTCACGGTGGCCAACATATGGTAAACATACATACATTTATGTTCTGTCTGCTCTGCTGTTGGATGACGGCCAACTTTCTCATCCACTGTATAGTCTGTGTTACAAACGCAGCCATAAAACATGAAACAGCTGGTCCTTTTGAAACAATAATGGAAAACAATCGTGTTAGCGTCATATTTTTAGGTACGATTAATCATCACAGACAAAACACTTGAATGTAAACTGTCACAGTAGACTTAAGTCCTCTACCAATAAAAACTATTTCATGGTTAATACAGCCCTGATTTGTCTTTCTCCTGCCTCTCACCCTGCAAAACAAAATTCAAAATGCCCCACAATCCTCCAAGCAGTCCGCATTACTATTTCTATCGGTGATTGTTTCTTCACCGTCATTAAACTATATGGATGTCATAAATTCTCTCCCCCGATGTGTCATGTTCCGATATGAAGTTCCCCAACAGCTGACGCGAACAACCAAAACAACCGGCTGCTTCCTCTTGTTGACAGGAAGCCTGGAGAGCTCTCCTTCTCTTCCTGAAAAATCTAAACGGTGATTTATCTAATCTATAAATAAGCCGCACGCTGAATCAAGCACGCACCTTCAGGAGTTTCCACTTCTGAAATGAAATGAATAAAGGAGCAGAATAGGTGTGGTGTTTTGTGACAAAAGCTCTACTGTCCTTAAAAAGGAGAGATGTAAATAGACTCATTATTTATTAAGTGATTATAAACGATGTAGTTGTATTTTACTAATCGCTGCAAAAGTCTTATTTCATTATTCTGTCTGCAACAGCACATAGGTTAGTACTGAATGCCGTGTAGCCCAAAGTCAGAAATGACCTTTTCAGGAGTAGATGTGGGTAAATGTTAAATAAAATGTCATTTTAAGATCGAATACAACCAGCGCACGAGAGCCATTCGCCTGTACCTACACTTCAGTTTTATAGAATTACATCATCAAAAGGTCAGACGGATCCTGCTGCAAAGTGTTATTTCCAAGGAGTCACAGAACAGTCAGAGAATCTTGGAGAAGAACGAAAAGTCCACCTCGCTTTAGTCTGAACCCACAATCCAACAACTGTACTGTAGGCCTTCATGTTGACTACCAGTCTTTATTTTAGAATGAGTTTGGTGTTTGCAGACCTTCTAGTTTGGGTTTTATTTACTACTAACAGCTTTGGAAGGTTCAAAGTTTTTACCGTTATTTAATATTTTCTGGATCCCAGAACATTAAAACAACAGCATCTGACCTGACACACAATAAAGTCTCCTATGACAACAAGGCCACTTGACTGATGGAGCCCAAAAATAGCCGCCTCAGTCTGCAGATATACACAGAGGCCTGGGAATGGGAGAGCCGCCAGAGGAAGTCCAGCTAATGAACCCGATAAGGAGGAAGAAAGAATCCCAGTTTGACAGAAGCACAATCATGCTGGTCGTTTCGCACAGGTCACCGCGTTTGGAGTGAAATCGCAATGTGTTTGTTCATAATGTGTATTTTAATCTTGGCCTTTAGGACAATGGAGCACTTCTGGAGACAGGAAACCGAGACCAGTCGGCAAAACTTGGATAAGTCCTCCAACCGAAAGTCTGCCACAAGAAATACCTCTGCATAGGCACGCTCCTGGCTCAGCTTCATTTATTTGGCCTCAATCCCAACAGTGGAAACGTTTTTACAGCCCGTTGTGGCTGGGGGCCTGTTTCTTCAAAGGCAACTATTTTCCTTTGCAGGGCTTCAAAGTGAGCTTTAGAGGAGGCATATGGAGGATCTGTGTGGTCTCTTCAGATCGTATTTTTATCTTAATCTCTTTTAGCTTCCCTTAGCTTTTCTTTTGGAGACAATCTGGTAACTTTTCCTTCAGAGTCTGTGTCCCAGATTAGTCCTCAACTGTGCCTGAAAGTCACCTCACTGCTGCTGACTACTGTATATCCTGCACACTGCAGAATAAGCCTGCAAGCACCAAGGTCATTTCATCTATACTCAACTGACAACAACTGTGAAGTGGAGGAGAGTCAGACGTTCTACAGCAGGACGGTTTGTCCTTGATGAAAAGAAACCAAAGATTTAAATTACTTTGCATAATACCATGCAAACTATACATCTTTTTCTTAAAATTTCAAATCATTCAAATAGATTTAAGCCCAGAGTGTCGATGAGCCATTCTTCAGTCCAGGAAACTCCTTTCAGATTTCAAACAACTGCTGCATTTATTGGAAACACAAGCGCATAATTCAATTTCCTCTTTAATGTATTGACTTCATCGTTCAGTACTTGCGTCATACTTGCAGCACAGAACCGATGGTGATGCTGTCATTGACCTCAAAATATCAGCTGCTGGAAGCTCTCAACTGTAAATTAATTTATATAACATTATCCTGTGAAACCAGTGAATCAATGTTAACCTAGTTATTATGAGAGGGGAGGAGAGAGAGTTTATTTATTTAAATTAGGTTATTTCTGGTGATTGTGTGCCGTCTAATCAACACTAAACATCATGGTAACACCACACTATTCCTGCTCTGGGGTAGATTTAGGGAAATAATATCATTTAGGGGCAGTTAACATGAATATTCAGGGACATGGTTGCTTATGTTTTCACGTTTGGCCTTTTTTCTGTCTTTCTCCGCAGTGGGACAGCAGCACTGTCATGTAAAATGTGCCTTTTGTCTGATCGAGAGTGTCATCTGCTACCTGATCACTATTGATCGCCGCTCTCTTTGGGCTGAAGTTAAGAAACAGATGGCTGGGACCTCCAACCGCTCAACCCAACCCTCTGCAATTATCTGCTATCAAAGAGTTGGCAGCCCTAAACCCCGCATATGCAGGAGAGAGATTCAACAGCGGTATTAAAGGTGCTTTTTAATCTTAAGTGTAGGTTTTGGAAGATAACTTGTGGCGGTGCAGGGCGGAGGAGGAGCGAGAGTGGCAGCTCGGCAGCACTTCTCAGGAGAGTGCCGGGTTTGACACACAGACTAAAAGCACCCCGTTGCTTTCGAAAGGCTTCCATTGACGTGTAAAACAGCAAACAGAATCTCAATGTGATTGTCTTTCAAATGAGAAGATAACAGCACTCCACCTGACTGAAAATGACCCGGGGCAGAAGCACTGAGTCAATAAAATGCTCTTCCAAATGGGCCGCTGACATGCTGGAGCCTGAAGAGACACTCAGGCAGCAAATGTCTGACACAATTGCAGTTATAAAGCAATGAATCAATGAGTGTGTGTCACAGTTTCGACACAAGACCCCAAAATATGGAAACTACTGCTTTTTGGCTCTATTTTTAACAAGTGCAAGTTTCTTATAATGTTATGTTTCTTATATTGAGATGAAACGATGCACGAATCTTGTCTTTTAAAGTCATATATGTGTAAACTTCCACTGATTTAACACATATACACACATAAGACAAACACACAATGACTACTATGGTTAATTTAACACAGTGGTTCTCAAACTTTTTGAGCCACGACCCCCACAAAAGTTTGTGTTTGTGACCCCCCAATTTGAATTTTCAATATATCACGAGTAATAACTTTGTTGTTCATGCATTAATGTGTTTAAAAGTAATTTGTTAATTAATCTATTTACATTAATGTATTAGTTTTCTTTTGAATTGATAAATTGAATTAATTTCGAACAAATGAAACGGAAAAAAATGTAAAAACAAGAAAATAATTTTAAAAAGAGCATTAAAAGAAGAGCAAAAAAGAATAATAATATCACATAATCAAATCATTATTTTAACATTAACAAGTTCAAAATAGGAGTGGGGAGAAGTATACACTTTTTGACAGCCCTAATACAAATTTATTTGATAAATGTTTGGTTCAAAATTTTTTTTTAAAATATTACAATGATATGGAGACCCCCTGAAAGTATCTTGGGACCCCAATGGGAGACCAGACCCCCAGTTTGAGAACCACTGCTTTAACACATAGTGATCAGTGCTGGTGTATAGTTTGGATGTAGAACACAGCTCTCTCCAAATGTGTGACTCCCAGGGATCAATTCATGAACAACACACAGCTCCAAACTCTGACCAGAGTTCCCATTGTTGCTACATCCTAATTAGTAGCATTGATTTGAGCTTAACGAATCAAAGGTCACACTCTTTGATTACACGATGTGATGCTATTTGGAATGACGTAAGTCCTCCGTGTTTTGGTAACTGGAGCGAGATATTGATATCTGCAGTTCAATGTGATGTTTGCCTACAGGAAATAAGCTACGTTGGACACAAACAAGTAAGACTGAGACACACGCGACTGACTCGTAGACTCACCAGGCGAATCAAACACTAATTCAAGCTGCGTTTGCCAGATACAGCAAAGTACAATACAGCAAGTATTGCTCAATGGCTCCTTTGAAAAAAAAAAAAAAGTGGAAAAAATGCATTGAGCTACAAGAAGTAGTTATCTAAGTCAATAATTATAATAATAATTACTTTTTAATCATCTGATATAGAAATGAATGAACACAACTTTAAGTCCAGATCAAGAGGAATACATGATGGAGATCCAGAGACCAGAAGAACACAAGTCCTCTAGTTAGATGGAGTTATTCTGCAGGCTTTACAGTCCAACGGCTGCACAAGCCTTGATATTAAACAGACACTGTACAGTGTGAAGACCTGACAGAAAGACTGATATCGATTTCTGTGATGTTTAATACAGTCTCAGTCAAGAGAACTTTTCGTTTATTTCCCTGCAGCTACAGTAAGTGTCCAGGTTCCATCAGGCCACAACACGAGCTCTAAGCAGAAATAATTGCAATGAAGTGAAATATAGTCTGCTGGCTTTAACATAAACAGACTTTTGTCATTATGACACACTATGACTCCTGCTCAGTGCTTAATGTGTTGAGGTAAGTTAAAGAAAGGAAGGAAGAGGGACATGACAGGATGCCTTTATAATTGTGAGTTAATGGGCAAATTTAGAAACTCATGATCTCCAGAGGCGATTATGTTTTAACCCTATGAGCTCTAAAACTTGCCAGTGGGTCAGAAAGGCATGCTCTTTAAAAAAACAAAACAAAAATAAAACACCCTATCAACATTATACCATTGATCAGAGCCAGAAACTATAAAAAACACCTGAAGAATTGAAGAGTTTTTAACTTTCTTACAGTCCATCAGCGTATCATGTTCAACACACGTGGGGAAAAAACAAAACAAATCTAAACTTAAATGATGACATTTCATAATTAATCCCTTTATTCTACATGTGTAATTGAAAAATTCACCAAAAGTGACTCAGCTGGGACGAACAGTCAAATGACAAAATTTCTAGGACTTATTGACAGAACTAGGTTGAACTGCAGGCTGTGTTTACACGGAGCAGACAGGACACAAATACAGAAACACATTTAAATTACTAATAGTTAGATGCCCATAGAAAGTAGGTGACACCTGCGGGCTCTTGGAAAAATGTTGTACATGATGACTCCAGGTTGTTCCCTTCTTAATAATAATTAAAATCTATGGCATGATAGCTGACATACTGCAGATAATACAGGTTTTAGTTCTTTCCACTTCTAGCCAGGGTTGTAACGTTTCCATAGAGGTGCAGGAATCTATATTCAGTGAAAAATGAGCCCACAGTGAGGAAAAATGTGGTAAAAAGGCCCACAGACAGCTCAAAGGGTCAACGAGCTTCCAACTGGTATTGACAATGTAGGAAACGTTACAATAACAGGGCTGACAATGGAAGAACGAAAGACATGAATGTCACGATGGAAAGTTATGCAGGTTCATGCTAGTTCCTGGTACACAACGGATAGCGTCATGATGGATAGTGGAAAACAGATTAATAAGCTTCTCTATATATATTTGAGATTTTGCACCGATTAAAAAAAAAGGCCCTCGAAATAATCCAATTAAAGAAACAATCCTTTTATCTGCTGTGAAATGTATTTAGCAATCAACAACGTGAGTCACACACTCTGCGGCAAAATGAGCACACAGTATGTGAATGCCTTCCTCTGATGGAAACAGCAGATTCATTTGGAGTCCTTCAGGAAGGTCAAAGTCGACCACAGAGCTAGCTGGGACACCCTGCTTGATTCAGCTCCTAAAGGGCAGCTGTCTAACCAAAAGCATGCATTTGGATTAAAAATGCATGAGATGTGGAGATATGATTGAAGGTGATGTAAAAGAACCGCCGTACCACCCGCCTCCACCTTATTAATTTGGCTAAATGGAAAGTTTGCATGCTGAGTTTATGAGCTTCAATGTACTGAATAAAAGATCTGGACAGCTATTCTTAAAGGGGTGTTGTTTTAGATGATCTCCTAGAGTTTGTTTAGCTATTTTCTCACTCGTCTGCTGTGATGTCTCTCTATGTCTGTCGCTACAGAAATAAACAAGCAGATAGACTATTGTTGCCGATGACACAAAAGGGAAAGTAAAGATCTGTGGGGAACTAAAGCACAGCGGCTACACAACAATGCGTTGCAGAACAACACTTGACTCAACAACATAAGGCCGACTAACACAATGCCACCAGTAAATAGACCTCGGAAAACAGCAGCAGGCGCAAGCCGTGTACGTTCATCACAGATTACTCATTATCCTGTGAGCACTATTCATGTCTCGGTTTTGAGTTACAAACTGCACAATGCTCCCTGCGCTCCTCTGGGAACCCAGAAGGCCTTGGATCATGTTCACCGGGTTTCTTTACTGGCACAGCCCAAGAAAGCCAGCGCAGATTTAACCACATGTGAAGCAAATCTCCCGCTTTGTTGCTCTCTTTCTCTTTTTAAGCCAGTCCCTGTTGTTTGTGTGACAGATGTGTGTCCTTGGGTTGCGCAAGGGCTCAACTGCAGGTTTTGTTTTCTACATGCAAAACAGCAAACTAACCCTGGACTTACATGACAACTCTGTAAATTCTTATTATATTTAAATGCATATTAAAGAATCAAGTTATGAATTTTAGATTATTAGAAACAGAGATGAACACAAAGTCCCTTCCTGGTGCTCTCCATGAAATCTGGTTCCAATACATTGCTTCCTATGAAGGCAGGAAATAGTCGTCATTTCTGCATGCAATTAACAAAGAAGCAGTGTGAGCGCTGACCTGCGAGCGGCTTCTTGAGATCAGGAGCTTTCGCTGCAACACTCTGAAGGGGCAAGGTAGGGGAAGAGGGGCACGGAGGGAGTGTGTAAGGGCACAAAAGTTGAGACCGGGCTGTGGAGGATGTGTGCACAGGCGTGAAAGAGGGAGTGCTTCCATGGCACACACCCAGCAGGCAGCTCAGAAGACAAGAAAAGAGAGCAGACGCTGGTAGAGAGTGTTGGGCAAGCTGCTGGAGGGGCTGAGGATCGAGCTACTTCATCCACAGCTGAAACACGTCCTCCTCTGTCCTGGCCTCGGGTGATGTCTCTCTGTGTTCTAGTGAGGCTGCAGCTCAGTTACTGCTGCTGGAGCACAACACCCATTTATCTTTGCTGCTCTTGAGATCTCCTTTAATGTCTGGTGAAGTTTTGCTTTCTGCAAAAACAGGACATTCATTATCTTCACCACATTATCTGAGGTGAATTCAGGTCCACCAGCAAGCAGGAGTGCATTTAAAGCAGTATTCACTTCTATTTTTTTGGCAACTTGAGGGCAACAGATTAAACTAAAACCCTGACATATATATTTTACTTTGACAGAGTTGATATGGTTTGTGTTTTAGCAAACCTAGCCTGGAATTTATTTGGAGTTATGCTCAAACAGTCTCTTTCCACTTGTTTTGGTCTATACCAGCTCCTGGGAAATCTTTTCAGCCTTTTACGTTCTCCTGTAAATTTGACTAGCTACGTAGACGTGTGGACAAGTTTTAGAGGAATACCACCAAAACGGGGGAAATGATCTTGGACATTTGAGCTCCTAGCAGTGAGTGCACTGAAGAGGTAACAGAACCTAAATACGTAGGGACAGTAACTGATTAAAAACTTTAACGGAAACTAAAACAGGTGTGATTTAAAGGATGGAATTAAGCTTAATGAGGAAGCTTCAACAGTTTGGAGCAGATAGACTGGTTCTTTATGGCGTTCATTTGTGGAGAGTGTTCTAACTTTCTGTTTTATTGCTTGCTATTTTTCACTGTCTGTAGTTAATAAGACCTAACTCAATAAGATGGTTAACAAGTCTAGCAACACTGCTTTGTGAGTCCGGAGTGGTGAGGAAAGGGCAATGATGTATCGCACCTTCTGTTTGGTTGTCACTGTCAGTACAGCTGTGTTAAATCAATCAGGGCAATGAGGTGTGCGTCACTTGCATCATGTTGTCTTGATTGCCGGTGATGCTGTTAAATGTCTGTAATGTTTTTTTTCTGTTGTGGTTGAATTTATCTGACAGCAACAACTCTGTAAAGACGGTTTATCAAAGTCTTTTTCTTGTGACACTGAAGCAAAACAAGGAGCTGAGGTCCGTAAAAGCAAAACAAACCTAAAATTCTCAAAGGAGCTGAGGTTTACAGGTGAGTTAAGAATGGTCTAGGGATTCATAAGCAATCAAATTATGCTTCTGACCTCTTATTAATATAAAATCAAATGGAAAATCAGACTTTTGGACAGCCATGTCTCACTGTAATCATAAGAACGTCTCCCCTGCTGTATTTCTGACGGTATTCTATCATAAAGACTGTAACTGTGGCAATAACATTTGATTCAACAAATTTTTCGTGGATATATCATGATGTAGTTTTTGTAAAACAAAAAACTCCCAGCCATTTTACAGCCTTTCTCCTCTGTGAGCTTGCCAAACCAACTCTATCTTCAACAGCCTTGGCTCCCCAGTGAAAAAGCATAAACACAGGGAGGAAAACTGTGCCAAAGAGCTGCAGCGGTGAGCAGGCAAGGACAGCCTCGTGTTTGTTTACATACTTCTACCTCCATGCAGAGGACAGCAGCAGCAGGGGAAAGCCACGGGAACTTCCTATTTTAGGAAACAACAGCTTTAAAGCAACACATTCTGGAAAATCATCGGGGGTGGTGGGAGAACGAGTAGTCTTTTATTTTAATTTAAGAGTCTGTGAGTAAAGCAGAGACAGAGCGGTACACAGCCACATCTAAAGCACCTTTTCCAAATGCTACTTCGATCATAAAAACGCTCATCTTACCAACACATTTTTCCTCTTCAGAGTCGTGACAGCACAGGTTATATTATAACATCTGGAAATGCTGTGATGTGGTGCGCTTTGGACAAACGCTGGGTGGGCCACCAGAAGAACCAGCGAGATGTGAGCGCTGATACATGATATTAATGAACTGAGACTGATCTCAGGAGGGGAGACGTCCAAGTCATTGCAAAAGTAAGCTGAGCTCTTGAATCTGCATGTCTGATCAGTGATATTTAACAGCTGCACGTCTGCAGTTGCTTCAAAAGCTGCCTACTAAAACCCTCTCTAATCCTTGATTAGGCAGATAAGAGAATATTAATAGCGAGCATGTTGCTTTTGTTGCTGTTTGCTTTCTAAGCTGTGGGCAAATTTTTGTTATTTTAAATTATTTATATTTAATTTTCATATTTGATTAGAGCACAGAAAAGCGGCAGACCTAAACTGCTGTTCTCAAAAAGGATTAAAATAGTTTTTCAACATATCCTCCTAACTAGAGACACAACGTCTAGACCACGAGTCAGACACGAGGGATGTTTGACGCATTGGAAAAGACGAGCCTTTAGATTTAAAATATCAATATACATTAGCTAGGAAGCTGCGGAGCGCTTGGACCTTTGGCCGCAGACTGGAATGTGATTACTTGCATGCTGCGTATAATCACGGAGGTCTGCATGTCTGCGGCCAAACCCACTGTCAATTTGTAAGTATCTAAGTTTTCCAATGTAGGAATGCAGAACTTAAACACTGTTGATGAGGATCCTGTAAATTTGGTTTAAAAAAAATTCTGGCCAAAAATAGAACTGCTGGGTTCAGTCATACATGCAGAAACTGATATACTCATGATGAACTCATACAAGTCATTTACATGTTCGGGAATAGTTTGGAATCAATTCAGTATATTTGCTGTGATAAACATGCACTGGAGTGATCAGAAACTGCAAGAACTATAGTTATTGGATTCTGAACTCTGTCTCTTTTCGCTATGTTTTCAGAATAGTGACGCTTTTATCGATGAAGTATTATAGCCAACTTTAAACGAACCATGAAGACTTAAGACTGAAATGTTTCCCACTTAGACGGCTGAAGGTTTGCCCGCTAACCACCTTCGTTCTTCTCAGTGTGAGTGTCGTTGCATTAGTGCCCTCCATTATTAGACTCTAAGATTTGTCTCAAACATTCTGACCCAGAAACTCTGTAAAATCTTTTTTTCCCCCCTGGTTGTGTCCTGTCTGCTCTATAGAACAGAGAGAAGCTCAAAAGCTGATGCTGCAACACTTTAACCCACAACAAAAGAGCCTAGACCTGGAAGACCTAACATCTGCCTGTCCCTTCTGGCTGGGATGATGTCAGGTAATCTGTCAGCGTGACGGTTTGCAACCAATTACTGACTCCATCCAACGTTCCATGCTGCTTGAGTTATATTGTGTTTATCCAAGGGAAGTTTTGACGACACAAGTATGTCTAAACACCATCGAGTTTACAGGCAACAACTGTGAGAACGCCGAGGTCTTCACTCGGGAGGAAGACTTGGTGTCTGGAAGCTCAGAGCAGAAAGTCACAGCCGCTTCTGTCACCACGGCAGCCTTTTCTGCAGATGCTGAATTTTTTTGCCTGTAACCAAACCTGAAACCAGATCTACACTGTCTCAGAGCCCCTTGTCACTGCGCCCTGGCAGGACACAGTTACCCCACTTGCTGACCCCCGGTGACCCCTGCCTGTCAGAGGAGCGAAGCCCCGAGCAGTGAGGCTGCTGAGTCCGGGTGCAGTATCTCATTACCTTCAGAAGTGAGCTATAGGGGCGAGCAGCGGGACCTGCACCAGGGAGGCAGGATTAATTGATGGGATATTTTATAGGACTTGACCTACACGGCAGCCAGCTTTGTGTTTGTGTTTCAAAGCTTGGCTCACGCAGTATAACAAACCTCGTACTGTGTGACTTTATGAACCGGGCATAACCTCAGATCTTACTGCAGGTCTGATCTTAAAAGAACTCTGTCTTAAGAGAATAAAACCTTTTTTCTCTTTTCTTTGAATGCCTCAATATTCACTTAATTTGTCCAAACACAGTGGCAAGCACGGGTCTGTTTGTGCCCTACCTGCCCAGAAATATCCTGAGGATTACACTGAGCCAGCTAAAGACTTGGCTTAAACGCAAGAGATTGACAGTTAATAGTGGGTTCTTATTCTGAGAGCACTCATTCATGAGTTAAAGCTCTCCACCCAAAGAGGAAGGACATAAATCTACAAAGAACTCAGCAGATTTATCCCCAAAGCAGACAGGCTTAAATTATGAATGTGTATACAGTAGGAGTCTGTCAGACTTTATAAAGGGCCTCACTCAGATCCTATACGTGACTGAATGCTTCATACATCTCGTCCCAAATCCCTCCACAAACTCAGAGCGGCTGTGGCTGTGCAGAGCTGTTACTCACTTCAAAGTGCTGGGGACGGCTCGGCTGGGACAGGACGAAGTACTGGACGGCCAGGTTGATGTAGGCGGTGCGGTAGGAGCTGATCTTCTGGTGACCCTGCACCAGTTTGTACAGCTCCAGGCACATCAGGCCCGCCACGGCCGCCGTGGTGGTGGCGATGGCGGGAATGATCCGTCCGGCAATGAGCTTGCTCTGGAAAGAAGAAAGTTTGCTTTTAAATCTTCCTGCAGGTCATGTAGAGTTGAGCAAGTGGATATTTAAATTCAATGGTATTTTCAGTGAACTTCAGTGCGATCTACAAGCATATAGAGTTGTTTTATAGGATTCAAGTGATGGTAAGGAACTAGTATTTTAATTCCAGTCTACGTTATACCATTTACTATTTCAACTCCAATACACTGTTGTTACTACACTGTTATTTTAGCTACTAATGACTTTAAATTTCACACACTTAGGACCAACTTGTAAAATATGATGCATTATTATTGATAAAACTTCTCAACAGAATATCAAGTAGGACATGATATTATTAGTTGGAGAAGTGGATAATTCTTTAGCCACTTTCTAAGCAACAATATTTGTTTTTTCTCAAATTTGGGGATTTTATGCATTTCATTTTCACACATCATATTACACTGAATATATTTGCATTTTAAAGTGTTGATCAGACAAACAAACGGTGGGAAATAATAACAGGTATTTTTCAGCATTTAAAAAATAATCAGAACAGTAATTGTTAGTTAAAGCCCTAAATATTAAATTACCTTTAAGCAGCACAACACAAAAGGCTGCGTGTACTGCATTTATTATAATATATGAAACCGATGGGGCTTAATCAGAGCTTTCACTTTGTGTTATGATTTTGACTTTCACTTATAGTAGAACATTTTTCAGAGTCCTTTTACTGAAACGATCAGAAAAATGTTTCTAAGATGTAAAATGTTTTATAAAAATCTAAAGTTTAGAGGTTTTTGGGTTTTTTTTTTATATGTCGTTTTGGCAGTTTTACAGGAGTTCTGTGTGACGTACTGCACTTAAACAATGAGAACCCTTTATACAGGATTGTGCATACATCTACCAATAACCTGGAAACAAATCCATATAAATATTGAGACCCATATGTAACCTCGTCCTCATGGATATACTGTCTGTTCCGAATCCATAAGCAAACAGGGGTTAAATGGTGACTAACGGCGAAGTTATTCTCCAGCGAGATGCAACACGTGGAAACGTCTGCATGATTACACCAGGGGCAAGTCTCTTTTGTCTGTCCTCACTCAGCGCCGTCCCTCCCCCCACCCTCCATCTGTCTGGGCTGTATGCAGCAGCGGCCGGTACAAGGCCTGGCTCAGGTGTCACCTCCCAGGCGACAGGTAAAGTGCTGTGATTAGTTCTGCTCCGGGAACAATAGGCGAGGAGGCTGTTTCTGTGGCTTCGGGGCAGGTGTGCGCTGTGCAGACTAAAAACAGGACCCCAGGGGAGGGGAGAGTGGTCTGCGGTTCTATAATTTTTTAAAACTCTACACCGAACCCCCCCCCAACTTAGATTTTCCTGCACGAGATTTGATGAACACAGTATAAAGTGTTGACCTTGTGGCGATCGGCTGCAGGGATGTCGTAGTTCTCCGCTCTCAGGTTGGAAGCAGCGACGATGTAGTCCATGTGGAAGTTAGTGTCGTCATCCTGTGTTATTTGGGACATTAAAGATGTATTCAAATCAAACGCTACACAGATTAATACACAGGAGCAACACAAAATGCAATATATGTGCGTAACGTTATAGGATTAACTACTCAGATCCAATCTAATGCCAAGCGACATCGCCTGTGACGTGATGCCGTTTTCCCTCTTTGAGCTTTGCCTGCTTTGTTGCCGTGTCACTTAAATCACTCTGATAGATGACTTGGTCACCCGGCCAGAATGCGGTGGAAATCAGATTTCTGTTGTGATCGACGTGGCCAGTGAGGTCATGCCTGCGATAGCGCGGCTCCACAAAAGCTCGGGAGGTGACTGCCACTCCGGGATGGCTTTAGGGCCTGCGAGGAAGCTCCGAGCTGGCAACCTGATGCCTTTGATATCCTCCTACACACATTCCATCCGTCCACAGCATGACCAGGGCATATTCGGATAAACGCGAAGAGAATGGCGTTTGGAAATTTCGTTCTTATTCAAGATGACATTGGATATGTACCGGACTTACCTCATACACCTTCATTACTGCTTCTCCTGAGTTCTGAAGCCTTTGTTAGAAGCTTATTCCGGCTGCCTTTTAAAGTCATTTTCCCGGTCACCGAATTCCTCTTATAACCACTTCTGCAGCTCAGTAACTGCATCCTTTCTGGCCTGCTAATGTAACGCAGTGGTCGCCATGGTACAGCCAATTACCCTTTAGCCACTGCTTCTTATAACCGCTTCCATATTAGGGGCTTTAAAGAGCCTTTGTTGCCCTCAACCTCCATGCAGCTACAGAAAAAGTCTTGTTTAGAGGTGACAAATGTAGTCTAACAGTCCAATGTTTCCCAGGAAACCTCGGAGCACACTTAAGAGTCAGAAGGTCAACAGGTTACAGACGGATTTCTCTAAAGGCTTTAATTTAGTTCCACAATTACGAGAGAAGTTAGTAGAAAACACTTTGCATTTACTGCTGTATTCACGTAATGCTGCCACTGATGATATTTTGTTAGCTCAAGGAATATATTTTACTATCATGGTTGTGTGGTATCTACAGTTGAGCTGTTGGATCTACAGTCGTGACTCGATAATCCGACATTAAATGTAAAACCTTCTTTTATGTCGGATAGCAAGGCTGTCGGATTATCAAGATGGAGGTCGAGACACAAGGAGGGCTTGATGCTGGAAGGCTCATTTGTTGTTAATATTCATTGTTTATAGTTGTTATAATAACTAGTAGGGCTGGTCCCAATACCACTCTCTGCTCTCTGGATATTCAGGCCCAATTAATGATGAATATCCGAATATTCGGCGCAGTCGGGGGACACTTCCACCCCGGGGGAGCGCTCAGATGGGGTGGAAGTGGCCGGAACACACAGGCAGTACTTGGCTGCTGATGCTAGTTTAGTTAGCGCTCACACTTCTGTTTCCACCATCGGTGGCGGCGGGGGAGTGGCAGATACGCTCCACCATTACCATCCATGTTTACTTCCATAAACACTGAGCACGCTCACTGAATGTGACGTCGTCGAGTCCTCTTCTGCGCATGCGGGACACTTCTGGGTCGTATGAAGTTCACACAGCAGATCACATACAAGTCGCATTTAACTGGAAATGTGAAGGAACTCGCAAAAAAATCGTATTTCACAAAAATATCTGAATGTAGCATTAAGTCCTGCAGTGTGAACGTAGCCAATCTGTGGGATTGTTCAGTCAGATAATACGCCGTTATCCTGATTGGTGACATAAAATATCATGTCGAAATCGGAATCCAAGGCTGTCGGTATGTTAAGGCTGTTTTTCATGGGTTCCATTCTTTTCACCTAAAAACCTTCGCATAGCAAGGTTTAGGATTGTTAAGGGTCAGAGTATTGAGTCACGACTGTATATGCAGTTCTCCACTTATTCTGTGCACAATATACGACTACAACTTTCTAAGAATAATTTTTTCACAGCTGTTCATTGACTTATTTTCCTGGGTGTTGTAATTACCTTCTTAGCCATGTGTTCAAAATGATTTTGACAAATGAAGCTCTAAAATAATTCTCAAACTTGACACAAGATCTACCCCTTTGTCTAGACAGAATCAACCTGCTGAACCCAGCTGCTAAGAAATGCCAACGGTGCTGCAAAGGAGATTTGGTCCATTTCTAAACTCACTGCGCATACGTCATATTACAGAATCCCTCCTGGTTGCAGACAAACTTTTTATAAGCGATTGGGCGTTTAAAGCTTTCCCCAATAGTGGCATGATGACAAGAAATGAGGGAGAGAGATGCAACAAATTGAATTTGGCTGACCGCGAGGAAATATCTGGTTAGGATATTATTTGGGAATTTCTTTAGAAATGAGGGAGTACATCTAGTCTACACTCCCAGATAGATAAGAAAAACTTTTACGAACCTTTAAGATGCCAGCCAGGTGGTAATATGCTAACCCTGATTTAATACCCAGATAAGTTGTTGAGACAGCATCAGAAAGAACGAGCAGGGGCTGTGACAGTAGCTGGAAGCACAGTGGATGTGCTTTAAAGAGGACCTCCAGGGCTCAAAGTGTGCTACTTCAAAGACTGGCACGGTGGCAGCCAGGACGCCTCTGTATGAAGCTGCTGACTACATTGCATTTCACCATAAGTGTGCTAATGCAGATAGAAATATATCTGCTTCATGTGAGGTGACTGAACTGTTCTTTATGCTATTTCGAAAAACTGGAAAATACAGAACCAGACTCTGAGGAACAGAACACAAGCGAGCTCTGTCTTATAAATGTGCTGCTTAGATTCAGGTCACTGACGACCCAAACACGGGGGGGAAAAAACAAGCCACGTTCTGAAAGCACCTATAGATTGGAGTGTTGCTCCCTGCTAAGACTCAGTCGCCACTTTGTCACTGTCTGCAGCTTCTGCAGAGCGTGCAGCGGAGGTGTCATTGTGCTCTTGTCCTACCTTCTCAAAGTCGACGGGGTGCAGCTGAGTTGAGCTTTTCAGAGAGGATACGGCCAACTTTCCTTTCAAATCCTCCAGTCGGGCTTTTTCTGTGTGACAAAGAGACAGTGAAGACGAGCCGTGCTGTCAGAAAGTGAAATAGCACGACCTACTCACCGGCATCGTCGCTGCCCTTCTTTTTCTCCTCCTCCATCTCCTCGTCTGTGACGTGAATCTTCACGGAGGACTTGGGGGTGAAAGGTGGCACATGGACTTGCTCTAGGATGGTTCTGATAGAGGTGCGGTCTCTGGTCCCGCTGATGCCGTAGATGTGTCCGTACAGGTTGGCTGCGGCCACCACGTAGTCCAGGTGTGTGGCCTGAAACACAGCATCCAAATATATTAAACTACATTAACCTTGTAAAATAAATGTGGTTGATTTAATATTGATCCAAAGTTCTTAGAGCAGTCATGCCAGCAGGGAGAAAGTATAGAAAGAAGATTATTAAAAAAAAAAAGGGAGGGGGGGCAGAACAATATTAAGGTAGAGCATTAAGGCCAAAGTACTTTCCTGAACTCTGAGTAGGCAGCTGGAAAAATAGCTCACTGAAGCACACACACACACTGTATATTGTGGCAGTCACTGTTGCTTTTTGCAGTCTAATTCCACGACTATACTTCTGTGCAACAGAGTAAAACGCAGCTTTCAATTGCAACTCAGATCGGTAGACTCACAGACAGCATTGAGACTTCTGAGTAAAACCACGAAGCGTCATCTGAAACCACGACAATATGTACTTGAACTGCAATTTTCCCGTGGATGGATTTTATTAATTAGCTGTGTTATTATCCAACCACATGTCTACATCTGATTTCCCAAATGCTTCCCTTAAAAGCTTCAAAAGACAAAATTACCTTTCACAAAAATGGAAAGGAAATGCTGAAAGGGGAGAGAGGGGAACAAAACAGAGTTTCAAGATGTTCTTTGAGTGATGACGGACCATTAGGAACTGTCAGTTTTGCTGCCTGTGCACCATTAGACTCTCAGATTTACACGACTGCGAGCTCAGTGCTACCCTGATGTCTCTGTCATTACTCGGTGTAAGAGGAGAAAATTGCCATCAAAGATTGAATGTGTGCAGAGAGCAGATGGTTATCAGTCTTTCATTGTCCATATGCATCTGCAGCTTAGATAAGAATCCATTATATGGTCAGAGTGAGGAAGAGCCGCTATCAGAGCAGATAAAGGAGGAATGTGAGTAACCATCACAAAATACTTTCGCATTTTTCTGTCATTCCCATCTACTGGCTGTATGTCAGGATTGTATCGGAACCAGATACTACTCACTTTGTTGGCATCAAAGGTCAGTGGGTGAGGGCATCTCTTGGATCCAGACCAGAAGGGGAGACCAGTAGTGGTTACCTGGAGAGAGGGGCAATAGAAAATTCCTTGATCACAATTATGCCATTATTAAAGTCATTAAAAGAACTTATTGTCCGTTTATATTCTCGTTTAAACTGGCACAGGTCACATAGCTCAGTGTAATAAACCTGTGACAGCCACCGTGAGAGCTTCACCACAAGAGGCCAATGTTATATTCTAACTGTAAATTCAGCCACATAGTTACCCCAGTGCATCAGTGATTTCCTGATCAAACCTCATTGGGTCCTTCAGTCTTCCCGTGGCACAGCCAGACTAATGTTGTTATCAGCTGTGTGTTGACTACACAATTTGTATGTCTGATAACGGAACAAAGGGCCCGAGAGCTTTGATGTTGCCAAATGGTCCATATGTTGAGAAAGAGAGAGTCTCGTACTGCTGGTGCCAGTTTTCACTGCAGGGGGGCTTTCTATAGCAGCCAAAAGGCATCGGCAGCAGTCCTCTATTCAGAATGAGGCTTCAGATGGTTCAGGGGCAGAACGGAGCAATGACGTGTCTTTAAAAAGAAGAAAAAGAACGCTTCATTTAAGAACGTATTTGGTGCTTTTTCTGGCCATCCGAGGGCCTTTCCTTAGTTACACATAAATGCACTTTGTGAAATCCAAACTTTATTTATTCATTTTATGTCCTCACTGTTTTGTACCTATCTTCTATGCCGCCTGTTGTGCAGGCCGTCATTGTAAATGTGAACGGGTTGTCACTTGACCTACCTGCTTAAATAAAGGTTAAATAAATAAAATAAATAAATACCAAATTTGAATTACAATGAAATACTTATATGCAAGCAACATCTAGCTGTTCTAGATTACAAACTATAATACAGTCACCTCAAACCACATTTTGTTTTATTATCTGCTGTGACTTTGTGTAATTTTATTTCCACCTATATGTGATTTTGGGAAAAAAAAAAGAAAAAAAAAAGAGTGGGGTTTTTATTTCATAATCAATCAAACATTTAGTCTATAAAAATTTCAGAAATCCTGATTTAAGCAAAATTAATACAAATTAACCCCAGATTTGATCTAAAAGGAATCTATTTGGTCTCACGATTAAAATAAAACAAAACAAAACAAAACAACCCCCCCTTTTTTTTTAATAATTAGAAATAAGAAAAGAAAAAAAACCCTCACGATGTTAATTAAGTGACAATTCTGTCACACAGCCTTCAATAACTTAAATGATTAACCAGTGATTTACATATTTCTTTGATTGACTGACTGTATATGAAGAGTTCATTTGCAAAAACAGATAACTCCATCGTCACAAACCTTCAGAAACTTTTCCATCGTCTACCTGAGACAACATCAATCAAACTTCAGTTATCTCTACTTTTATCATTTCTACTGAGTCAAATCCACTCAGCTTAAGTTCGATTGATATTTTCTCAAGCAAACGACAAAAAACAAAGTTTTCTGAAAATCTACAAAAATGGAGTTATCTGTTTTTGCAAATAAACACTTTATATTTACAGGTTTCAGTTCTTTACTTTAGTCCGAATTATAACACAAAGTTTGCCTCTATAATCTGACGTCCTTTAAATCTCTAATTTCATCCGTGTCATTTACTGACTCGTCACTTCTTGTACTTGCAGACTAGAGCTTTGGATAAAGATGCTGCCACTTTGTATTTGGTTTAAAATCCAGTGAAAAATCCACTTTATAATGACTTTTAACACACATTCAGCATGAAGGTTGACAACCAGGACAGTGGCTGTTTTGCTAAACGTGTGGTCAACTGTGGCCGTTGTGTACTGGTATTTGTCAGCTCAGTTTGTGACCGTTCAGTGACATAAACAGGCTTATCATAGTTCCTCAGAAAGTCTGTGGTTAAAACTGACTTTCCAACAGAACAATGAAACTTTACCGCTTGCACAGATAACTAGAACAAAACCAACCACGGAAGAAAAAAAGGGAACCAAACTTACAACGGCGGTGCCACAGACTTTCAGTATCGTGTGTTGTGACTACGACAAAAATGCTCTAATATTAAAAAATAACAGCAGCACCAAACACTGCACAGAGGATGGACTTCGATCAATGTTCAAGACGTGGAGGGAAACGTTTTGCTAGGCGGCAGATTCACAACCCTGCAGGCCGGTTACTGGACTGGCTCTGGGGTTAGCGAGGGTGTGTCTGGGTTGACACTGATCCGTGCCCCCCCAGGTGTGACGGCAACATGTGACATCACTCCGTCTGCATGCTTCAACAGACTGCAAGCCCTCAGAGCCCCTCAGAGATATTCATCAGCAGGGGCTTTGAGTGATTCGGGTTACAGACGAGGTTAATAGCGGTCTCTGAGCCTGGGGAAATAAGCTGCAGTGGTGAAATGTGTAAAAATGCACCACTAAATGGCATTTCTTTTATGCAAATACCTCACTGCAGCGTTTATTAGACTGGTATGCAAAGACCTCAGATACACAACAGTGCCCCTTTGTGTCCATAAAAGATAATTACACAGTTATGATATTTGGCTTTAGGGAGACATTAGAGGGAGAGTTTTCCTTTTACCTCGTCAGAAGGGAAACAGTGCAGAAGCTGACGGATATCGTTGTTATAGAGAGTCTCCCACTTGCGACGTGCCCAGCTCACACAGTCCTCCCATCGCTTTGGACGCTGTCCTCCAGACTCCATGTCCTCCAGGCTGCTCCAAACCCCTCCGAGAATGTCCAGGGCCTCAGCGTCTCCGTGGCCGAGAGTCCGCTCTACAAACGCCGAATCTCTGCCGGAAGCAGTGCAGCAAGTACTTTAGAGGATAATAATCACTGGCAGAGAGACAACAGAATAAATAAAGGTGTAATATGTGCTATGCATTCTATAATTAGCAGATCAAAAGCTTTGATTTGCTATTTGTGACAGTGCTTGGCAGACATTTCAACTGTGGAAACAACATTTGACCTGGAAAGCAGAAATCAGGAAGTTCCTACGTGGAAAAAAAAATAAAAAATTGCCGCTCGTATCAAGCACACAAGAGACCGGCTAAAAACATTCTTGTCTGTTGGAGAATAGTCCTGGTAGTGACTCAAGAGGGGAATTTCTTTGACTCTTGGCTTTGGACTTTTAGGGAGGGAAGTGTTTAGTAAGCTTGTAATGTACTGGTCAGAGCAACTCGAAACTAAAAAGTTCTTGTGCCACTGACCTGCGCCAGCTCAGCGTACACCAGCCTGGAAAATAAAAAGAAAAAGGGGATGCGCCTCCTCTGCACGCATTTACCGCTGCACATGTCTGAACAGGAACATTTAAAGCATAGTTCTGCTTCGACAATGACGCAATAAAACCTGACTGTTCCTTTCCACAACCCTGTTCACGCTGAATTAAAATGTGCTGGACTATGACACGTAGCTGAGCAGTTCCATGACAGCAACCGCAAAAGTTTTCTGTATTTCCAAACACATGATTTCCTAACATCAGCGTAAGAAGAGAAACCTTAATGGCTCCGTTAAACTGGCATTTCTGATCTAGTCCCGTTTTTTTTTGCTTCTCTGTACAAGACAAGTGTATCAGTGCAATGAGTGGGGATTATGTCAAATCTCAGCAAAACAAACAGAGACATTTTAAAACACGTCTGGATTAGGAGGGCTCCGAGACTCAAAGCTCAGACACGGTGAGGGCCTCCAAGCTCAAATCCGTCCCTGATGATCTCTCATTACATTATAATTTGGTCAGTGTTTCATGGTAAGCACATTTTTGCATAAAATAACAAAGTCCAGTCCTCAGAAATTATTCAAATCTTACAATTATAAACCAAAAAAAGCCCTTTGAATGTACTTTTTTTGGCAATAATTATACATTTTTCATTTCTTTACTTGTTTTCAAACCAGATAAGCCCTAATTAGCAGAGAGAATGCATCTATTATTAGTAGAAAACAGCGTTGGAGCTGCTGTGAATGATACATTACACAGAACAGACTGTTTATGTAATTTTTACGAGGCGTTCGCTGCTACAAGCCAACCACATGTTTTCCTGTTTATAAAGCAAAATAATGAGCTTCAGCCACTTCATTAGCGTTTGTAGGCTCGCTGGAATGCTTTGGAAGAGAGTGGAAAAGAATTGTAAAATGAGAAAGTTAAGTGACAACAGATTTGCACCAGAGCGGCGAAAACAGTTCCCCGGGTTGGTGGAGCCAAAACGTGTGATGGAGGTGAAGGCGGATCACATGAGGATGGCGTCGTCTTACCTCAAGAAGAGATTCACGTTTTCAGGCGTTTGTTTGAACAGTCCTTCAAACTGGTCTCTGGCCCACTGAAACAATTAAAATGCCAAGAATTGCGTAGCTTCAATAAAAAAAGAGACTTTTTATGCAGTACAAGCAAATACTGAACAACCAGAAGAAGACAAACCTCTGGACCACCGTGGAATCTAACAGAACAGAAACACATATGTCATTTTAACTCAGGGATCTCCAACTCCGATCCCAGTGAGCTACTGTCCTGCAGGTTTTAGACGTTTCCGTACGGCAACACACCTGACTCACATTAATGGATCATTAACAGACTTGTGTAGAACTTGACAACAAGCTGTTGGAGATCCATTCATGTGAGTCAGGTGTGTTGCAGTAACGTCTAAAACCTGCAGGACAGTAGCTCATGAGGACCAGAGTTGAAGATCTGGACACTGTGGAGCTGTGGAACAAAATTGGTTATTATTAAAGGCTGTATCTCAATAACTATTGGATGGATTATCATGAAACTTGGTACAAACACGGAGGATGAATCCTACTGACTTTAGCGACACCCGGACATCAAGTACATAAAGTGAAAGTGTTGGCAGTGAAACGTCTTTACAACAGTTGGATGAAACTCCAGAGGGTCACCAAAATGGCTGAGAAGGTCATTGGGTGCCTTCTACCCACAGTGAAGGACCTTCACGGCTCTTTCTGCCTCAGGAGAGCCAACACCATCCTGAAGGACTCTGCCCACGCGGGACGTTTCCTGCTCGAGCTACTGCCATCAGGCAGATGGTACAGGGCCATCAAACCTGGACTCGTAGACTGTAGAACAGTTTTTTTTCCAACTGCTGTCAGAGCCATAAATCTTTTATATTGTATGTAGTTGTTTACAAAGTTCTTTATAAAGATACAGTTTTTTGCACTGAAAGGACTGCACCTTACTTTTCGTTGTACTCGTTGCCATGACAATAAAACAAATCTGAATCTGAAATACCATGAATTTTGATCCAGAACAGAACAGTCCCATCAGCCTCGGATGTATTTTGTATCTTGTGCTAATTAGCAAATTTTGGCAAAGTGAAAAGTGAACAGATGGATAGGAAAAACTATATCTGTTAAACATCAGCATTCTGCGTTTTAGCTTTCTGTGTAGCTGAGATTTATGCATCACGAACAGAATGAAATTGATCCCCTGAAATACTGAACATTTTAAACATTTATTTATGTTAAGCAGCTGCAGGGACCTTTGGATGTTATTCAGTGGGAAATTATTATCATGCATTTATTATATAACTCACACAAGCTGACGGTTTTGTACCTGCAGCGTGTGCTCGATTCGGTGAGGGAAGTTCTTGAGAGTGCACAGTGGGATGGCGTTACTGGAGCTCGATTTGGCCGGTCCATAGGACTCCGTCAGGTGAGGCACCACCACCAGAGTGTGACCCTTGCTTCCAAGAGTTCCTCCCTCAAGCATCGGCTTGTGGTGCTGAACGCAGCGTCCATCGAGGTAGACCCCTGGGAAGCAAAAATAGGAATTTCATACTTAAAACTGCACTTTGATGATCACCTACAGGTAAATATGTGCTGTGAATTCTGCAGCAATAAGGTGAGAATAAAGCGTCCTCACTGGCTTCCACATTATCGAGAGCTGCAGCCACCCCATCGAGACCCATGAAGAAGTTGTAATCGTACACTCCTTCACTGTCGGGGTCCAGACGGTTCTGATGAGCGGTGATTTTCACCTGTGGGTTCATCTCACACACTGCTTTGGCTGCAACTTCCGATTTAGGTTTCTGTTTACAGACAAGTGAGCAAATGGGCGATGTGTCTGGGAGATAATGTGTGTGAGCAAATCGGACAAAACAAGATGAAAGATGAAGAAAGTGTTAATTCATTCACTATCAAAATATAGATTTTTATTGGACCTTTATGTGAAGACACTAAATTCAGAGCATCTCACTCGTCTCTATTGTATAACAGCAGACTCAGCATTGCAGCTGAGTATTTGTTGTCAACATACCCTCTAGCTGCACTTCACCGAGTTACATAAGTTGTTTAGGCACTGCTGGTTGTTTACTCAGGAATGAGAGATCAACACTGATACACTCCCAAAATAAACTACAAGGCAAAACAATCACAAGTGATGTAACCAGGCGGTTATGTGTAATCTGACACGAGCTTTCCCAGACTGTCAGGATACCTTCACCTGCCCATTAGTAAAGTCCTTTCACCACTCCACTTCACCAGGTCCAACTATGGTTCTGCAGAACTGTTTGCTGCAGAGATAATAATACGTTGTGTTTTCTCACCCCAATATCCTGAGACCTGAACAGGAACTGGCGGTTCAGGTTGGATCTTTCTATGAAGTCCATGTCTGTAATGGTGATGCGTCCCGTTTCTCCAGCACCAAGGCCGATAAGGGCAAAGTTTTTAAGAAGCTCGCAGCCAATAGCACCGGCTCCAACCTTGAAAATGACAAGAGGCACTTTGTATATTAGATAATGCAACTTGAGTAAATGTCATCAACATAAAGCTGTTTCAGAAAACTATTCATCTATTGTTAACACATCTTTTCACTCTCTGATGCATCGTGTGCAGTTTGCAGCGCGATAAAAGAAACACACATGCTGTCTCCCAGCCGGTAAACAACAGCAAAGAATAACACTGTTGAAGGAAACAGAGAACGGGCTTGGCACTGTTAAACGGCCCCTATTTCCAAGAGGTCAGCGCTGCCAGGAAATGCCACCTGAATCGCAGCCGTTTCCTGCATGTGCCATCATTAACACCAGACAAGATCAAAGGAAAACACAGATGGAGTTCCTGCGTTCCCGGGCAGAGTGTGCCCTCTGTTGGACAAACATCAGATCTGTCCTCACCAGGAAGTAGTTCAGCCTCTCCAGCTTCTCCTGGAACGCCGACCCAAACACAGCAAGCTGTCCGTCGTACCTTGAGGCTTTCTATCAGAGAGAAAACCGACAGCAGGTACATCGCATGTTGTTCATATCAGACTGTTTGTTTGGTAGTATGTGAACGATTTAATAAATGAAGAGAATCTTTAAACACACTGCTGAGAACGAGCTTTCTTCTGGTCGATCCTTCTCTTCGGGGAGGCACTCCAGAGCGTCGAAATACAGCCACTGCTGAAGAGGTTTAAATTTCCCACTACATGCCTGCAGGAAGACCACAGAACAACACAGCTGAGCTAAATCCTCCAACCAGTGTGAGGGTATTTTGTGACAGCAATGCTTGATCCAAATGATGTTTCAGGTGCTGACTCTGGCCTTCACCTTGATAACCTCCTGAGCAGCCAGACCTCCGATGAAAGCGTTCATAGGAGCCAAGTCACCCCGAGCTGTGTAGGACAGGCTTCGCACCGCAGCCTCATCCAGGTTTGTCAGCTGTGCCACTTTATTCAGCTCTCTCACTGTGGCAAGCAGGGAATCTGCATCCGACTGTGTAAATGATCACATAGAGTTGAGAAGTGACAACCCAGTAAACTGCTGCACTGATTGCAGGACACATACGAATCAACAGACCTGAGACCAGGAGCGAGGGAGCTGCTGCTCTTTCTTCACGAAGCTATGGAGGGCCTGGAAAGCCAAGTGCAGGGTCTGATGGCGTGATATTTTTCCAAAGTCGTTCATTGTCAGCAGCTGGTGGTCCTGTAGAGCCTCGGTCAGCGGTTTCTGCAGTGGATGTTGTAGTTATTTCATCTGTAGCGGTTACACTTTTCCCAAAGCTAAAGTTAGAACAACATACTTACAAAATGTACGCGGCAGGACTGTTTTACTTCGGTCACCACTCCTCCCCGTTTATACTCAGAAAAGGCCGAAGTGTCACCGATGCTGAAGGAGTACGAGCCTGGTGAGACAGTAGTGAAGAAGAACTCTATTCATAGCTGTTAAACTCTACCGTGGTGCTCCTCAGAGGTTGAAATTGTCATGAAAAGAATTCCACATGGAGGGCAGGAGCGTTTATTGCAATTCTCAGCAATCGAGGAAATAAAATGTAAAAGACAAAGTAAAGCAACTCACTGAGGAATTTGATCTCCACGGGGCCGATGCTGTTGAGCTCCGTCATGCCTTGGACTTCGGAAAAGACAACTTTAGAGCCGTCTTCGAGTCCATGCTTCTGGTCATCCGCACAGACCACCACTCCAGGATTGTCCTAAAACAAAGACAGCCTTCAGATCTGAAAGAAATATTCTAATATAATGTTCACCATTTTGTTCAGGAAGTGTAGATGGTAGTAAAAACGATCAGCGTTCGCTCTAGTGTATGCTTAGGTTTCCTCAAATGACAACTCTGACTTAGATGAAAGTGTGAAAATTTGCCAAAACAACGGTAAGCTGGATAAAAACGGTTTAAATATTCTGTGGATGGATTGGTTAAAGATTCTCCTAATAGGTCAATAACATAAGAAGACGTTACCTTGGAGATGTGTTGCACCATCACTGATACAGGCGTCTCTCCATCCTGGTCCAACACCTCAAACTCCTCCCCAAAGTCACAGAACAACTGACTGCAAAGGAACCACAGTGTTTTCACTTCCTGTGTTCTTACTTAATTTTATTTAAGGGATTTTTGTTTCACCCACTTACCCACAGAGTCCTTTGGTGTCTGCCACAATGAACTTGATCCCCTGTGAATGGCAGAGGTCACCGAAACGCTTCTGATCATCCAGCGAGGAGTCGGTGAGGACCACCACCTGGATAAACGACAGCGAGCCTCCTCTCAGGGAAGTGTTTGGCTTGTTGTGTGTGCAATAATCTCATCCTTCATGGATATTAACATAAAGTCCTTCTGCGTCATTCGGACAAACTATGTTGTACCTGGAATTTCTGAAGCAGGTCCTCGTCCAGCGGTCCAGTGTGGGCCGACACGAGCACATGTGGGTTTAAGGCGGACAGCTGCTGCAGGCAACACGTCGCTCGATTCTGACCAAGATGGGATTCCTTCAGGAAAAACTGGTGGAGAAAGTGAAACTACAGGTTGATGAGGGCCACCTACTTGTTGTTGTATCACACAGTCTGAAGCTGGTGTTGCTCATGAAACAGTCAAGGTTCACATCATCCATAATGAGGAGTTTGTTGTGAACGTTTTGTCAGCTGCTGTGTCGCTGCAGGTCCACGACTTACATCAGCTTCACAGTTACAAGGTGGTGTGTTGTGCATAAGTGAAAGTGAAAATACTTCCTTTCATTAAACGTTTTTCAATAAATTATCAACGTTATTCTTTCATACTAATTTTCTTTATCACAAAAATACACATTTTTTTCCTCAGAATGATAATTACATTGAGACAATTTATTTAATTAATTATTTGACACCTAATCTAAGAGTGAAATAGTTAAATATTAAAGTCAGATTATGTTGTGCGACAATAGAATTTCTACAATGTCATCCCCAATCAGACAATATTTTAAAAAAGAACAGTAAAGTATCTCAATAATTGCACATCTTTTGGATTAAGTCAGGTAAACAAGTTCCAGCAGGAACATGTTTACTTCGATGACAATCTGTTACATCAGACACACCTCTGACCTCATTTTTGTTTGTTTGATTGTTTGTTTGTTTGTTTATTCAAACACCCCACCATCAGTACCTGGGAGGACAGGTCGGCCCACGCTGTCTGTCCTTCATCCTGGACAGTGACAGACTTGACTCCGGACAGAATCACATTCTTGGCTATCTCCACTCCCAGACCTCTCATCCCCGCTATGAGCACGCTGGCTGCCCCCATTCGGTGCATGGCCTCGTGACCCAGAACGTACCTGTGCAGGTAACCGGAAGTAGATCTGTGGGTCAGTTGTCCAAACAGAAAAACGGATCCCTCAGAAAAACAAACGCGTCCAGATTTGTACTTACAGCTGTCGAGAGTAGAAGCTTTCATCGATCTGACCGCTTCCTGACATGTTGCACCAAAACTGCTTCCAAACTGAAGTGTGATCTGAAGACCGGATGAACAGTTTACTAAAAACAGACCGAATCCAGGCCGAACCAGACACAGGAACAGAACGCAAACCGGGTGTGACTGTCAACGGGGTTAGAGTGTGAAACAACGCATTTCACTTTCGTTTCTATTCAATCCTGAAAGGTCGGTTGTTGTGCCAAGAAATAGTTTCCGTTTTGGCCGCTAGAGGGCGCCACAGGACTGTTGAATGGAGATACAACCACAGCTTCTATGGAAATACTAAATATTTTATTGCATTTCCTGCAAGAACTTCAGTTTATTTGTTCTCTCTTTATGCAAAGGTGTAAATGAAATTAAAATAAATGTTAGAATATATTTTCAGATAAGCCTTGTGGGTTCAAGTCCAACCTTTGGACACCACTTTTCAGAGGTTTCCAGTCCCACTAAAAGATGCCTGCTCGATTTGTCAGTCAGTATGCACATGGTTTGACACAAGACGGCTGTTTTCACATTCCTCTTCTAAACCTATCTGACTTTAAAAATAACACAAGCAGGATTTGAGGACTAAATGTTTGGGGGGCCATTTACACAGCTATTCTCAGATTCTCCAGGACTAGATATAGTTACAGTACTATAGATACCTGGGTGTTCACCTCAGCAACAAACTGGACTGGTCACATAACACAGAGGTCCTGTACAGGAAGTCGTCTCCACCTGCTGAGGAGACTGAGGTCCTTTGAAGTGTGCCGGACTCTGCTCAGGACTTTCTATGACACCCTGGTGGCATCTGCTCTTTTCTATGCTGTGGTCTGCTGGAGAGCAGGGAGCACAGACAGGGACAGAAAGAGGCTAAACAGACTGGTGAGGAGGGCTGGTTCTGTCCTGGGCTGCTCCCTGGACTCCATAGAGGAAGTGGCTGAGGGGAGGATGTTAGCAAAGCTCACATCCATCATGGAAAACCCCTCTCACCCACTACATGAGACTGTGGGGGCTTTAAGTGGCTCCTTCAGCAGCAGACTGAGACATCCATCCTGCAAGAAGGAGCAACTGCAGGTCATTCCTACCAACTG
>NW_007577741.1:1690175-1693867 GCF_000690725.1 Stegastes partitus
TGGACTGTGTGGGAGGAAGCCGGAGAACTTGGAGAAAACCCACGCTGCACGGGGAGAACATGGAGACTCCACACAGAAAGCTCCCAGGTGTCCTCACTGGGATGCGAACCAGCGACCTTGTAGCTAACCACCAAGCCACCGTGCAGCCCACTACATTTTTCTCACGGGGGGAGAAAATAAAGTAAATGGGGTAATTTGCCTTTTTTTTTGTACAATCTGTGTCATTTCATGCAGTGCTTTTTCTTTTTTTAATGAAATTTGCACACACACACACACACACACACACACACACACATACACACACAAGCATAAACAGCAACACTTGTCAAAACAGCAAAGCCTTTTCCTGCATTTTAGCGTCCATGACTGGCAGGACTTGTGGGAAATAACCATTTTATGACCGTTTATTTTTAAACCTACTCTGGGGACTTGGTCTCAGGCGTGCACATGTCTCTGGACAACACAAAATATCCCTTGTAAGGACTAAATCTAAATTTGTGGCCCTGTACACTGACTGGATGTTTGTCCAGTGAGTCAGGTCGCCGGTGAGTTGAAGCCAGAGGACTAAATGCAATGTCCTCACTTACTGTTGTCTTTGACCGTTTGTTTGATTAGTCTCTTGCTACCTACAGCCTCGGCCGTGCAGGTCCTTGTCGAGGCTCCATTCAAAACAAGCAGCTTTCTTTTCATTTTTTTTGCTTCAGTATTCTACAGTTTCTCTACAGAATAACATTAAGACTGGATCCTGGTTTGGAGCAGTGACAGTGTCAAGAGCGACACTTTACGGTTTCCTTTCAGAGGAATGACGGCGTGTGTTTACTGAACTTTGGATTCAGTGGTAGATGTTTAACTTTTGGATCTGTAACACTTCAGCGATAACAGCATTTTTATTTAGACGTTGATAAAGATTAATAACCCATTATTTCTTAAGGGTTCGGCCCATTTCACCTCTGCTTTGCGTCAGTAGTATTTCTATGTGGTTGTGGTGCACGGTCTGCATGATTCCAGCCAACCTGTGCTGCATGTCATTCCCAAACCTCTCCCCTCGTTTCCTGTATATCATGAAACAACAAAGATCTGTCTGGAGAGAGAGTACATTCTTCTCATTCCTGGCTTAAGCTGTCTACATATGCAGAGTAACGTTCTTCCTCATCTGAAAGCAATGCATTTCTGGCAACAATCCTGTAGGCGTAGATAGACCAGGCTGTTTGCACGTCTTGAGAAAGTTTTTCCTCTAAATTTAACCCAACGACGCCTGAAGGAAAAGTGTTGCAGTCGGTGATATGATAGGACTCTTGGGGAAGGATTCCATGATGATATTTGTGAGGTAGACAGATTTCGCAACCTCTTCATACTTCCTTGTTGCGGGCGCGGCTTGACAGGACAGAACACACTCGGGGAATATCGGAGTCAAGCGAGTCACGGTGACGAGGCATTTCTGGTCTTTGGTTTTAAAAAATAAATCCTGAATCCTGGGAACACGTTGTGGACCTCGTACACGTAGCCTAGAATCTAAGGTTTAAGAGCAGAATGTAGATAATAATGGAAATAACAAAACAACACACAAACAACAACTCAAAAAATAAACTTTTACTTGAACTTAAATGCCACCATGTGAACTTACTATTTAACTGTTTACATGAGAGTCATGTGGAGTGTTACCCATTCATTTGAACAAAAAATAAAAACTCCAAAAACCATGCCTTTTATATAGTATGTGAAAGTGTAGGAGTAGGATTTTTGAGGGAAGATACCCTCCAATCAGAAGGCCCCACAGACATTGATGGTTTTCAACACCCAGCCTTTCCAATGTTAACTTATGTCCACAACCCTCTAAAACAACGACGCAATACCTAAATAGCACTAAAACTGTGTCATCAATTGTCTGAAAGGCTAACTAGCTGACTACAGGACAAGGTAATAATGTCATGCTATACCAGCTAGCTACCTTGAATTCTCATGAATGTACTCTCAGCATCTCTGGTGAAAAGTGATTTGATTTTAGTTTTATGCCAGGAAAGTTATAACATTTGTCCTATTCTCATCAATTCTTTAAAAAGATGACAATAATAAACAGTTGAATCAAAAACAAACAAAAAAAACATGTATGTTAGCATTTATGTTGCAGGTAATATAAGAGCGACATAAAAACTTTAAAGTTATGCTAATATTATAAATAATAGGTTTGTTTTGATCAAAATGACTTGTGAAATAAGATTCCAGTGGGATTTTCTAGATTTTACATTTAGGTGCATTTTTATTTAGGCAGTGTACTACATAAATAATGTGCAACTTTTGGACAACAGCTTTATGAAAGGCATTATGATTTAATTCTAAACTTCTTCATTAAGGCATTTTTATGGACCTATATGTAGNCATGAGACTGTGGGGGCTTTAAGTGGCTCCTTCAGCAGCAGACTGAGACATCCATCCTGCAAGAAGGAGCAACTGCAGGTCATTCCTACCAACTGTAATGAGACTTCACAACATCAGCGTCACTGGCTGATGTTGACCAAGTGGACAAAATTGATATTTCATGGTCTCGAATAAACTTTTGCACTGCAGATTTGCACAAATTTCCATTTTTCTTTTCAATGTAAATACTGTTATTACTAATTATTGTTATTTTCTTATACTTTCTATATTTCTAGATGCTGCTGTGGCGTATACATTTCTGGGATCAATAAAAAAAATATTGTATTGTATTGTATTGTATTGTATTGTATTGTATTGTATTGTATTGTATTGTATTCTACTACACTGAGGATGGACTTGTCACTACAGCAGAAGACAACCTGAGCTGAAATTAACAATATTTGCACAAGGGGGTTGATGTCAGAGTAGAAAAAACGAGTCACTGCATTTTGTGGGAGAACAAAACAACAACAAACATGTCAGACACGAGCTGTGATTATAGCTCCTGTTTGTCTTAAACCATGCCTGGAGGGGATCCGTAGCATTTCCATGGTGACAATAACAGTGGCACGCCCTGCTGTTGCTTAACGTGTTGGTCATTAATGACAACAACCTCAGACTGGTGAGGAGTCAAAGAAAATCCCATCCAGAAGAAAGTACATGTGTAGGAGTGACCAGAAGTGATTCATCATTATGTATCAAGTAGAGGCAGCAAACCGCCGAGCTCATTGTGGTGAGTGAATGAGGAAGCGATGAGTTCAGGAGCTAAAAAAAGAGATCTGTGTCAATATCCTAATGATTTATGAAACTACTGCAGCACACCACAAAATTTACAACATTCTGTGTGTTTTAGATTTGTAATGCGACCGTCACCGTTTAGTTCCAGTCATTGCTGGTTCAGCTGCTGTTCTTCTTTCTGCAATGGCCTCACATCAAGGCAGTATGAGGTAATATAAACTATTCATTAAGAAAATGTAATATCAACGCCTTCACTCTCTTACACTGTTTCTTTAAGAATCTGCAGCAGATTGAATTCCAAATTAAAATGTAATGAAATTAGTTATAAGTTCAGCCGATGTCACGAATAAATCAGTGATAATCATTGTCATTGTTTTTATTGTGGATTATTTATTATAAATAAGATATTTCTCTGAGGGAGAAGAAAAAAAGATTTTCATTTCAGGAGGGAGAAGCCAACATTTGTCATTATTCCAAATTTAATACAGAAGACGTCCATTTTTCATACAAGACAAAATAAGATATTCATGAACATGGAG
>NW_007577741.1:1695829-1700783 GCF_000690725.1 Stegastes partitus
TTCATTAAGGCATTTTTATGGACCTATATGTAGCCTGAGTATTAGAATGAATTCAGCATATTATAGTAAATATACCTCGAAGCTTTTGCACGTCTATAACTTCTCTCTCTCTCTTTTTTAAAAAAAAAAAAAACATTTTTATTATCTTAGCAAAGCTAATAATCTGCTTCCTTCGTTTTTTGACTTTTGCAGCTTGTTCTGCTGAAGCTTCCCTGTGACGCTTTTATTTTGAAGGCGGCTGCCGGATCTAGTTCGCACCAGTCTGTAACCTGCAGCTCTCTCAGTGGCACCGAGTGTGTCTCTGCCAGTTTAAACTGTGAGGGTACTGCGGAGCTGTCAGGTGAGAGTCGTCGCTGGGTAGAGCTTCACTGCCATTGGACGTCTGTGTGGAACAGAATTCACATTTTGAGTCAGTTGGATAAATCTCGGCGACACTCCTCCCTTTTTGTTTTTTTTTGTTTTTTTTGTTTTACAGAAAGGTAAGATTAAGTTCATTTACTTCTGTAGAGGTTGATTATGTAGTTAATGACTGGGCTTACTGTCCCTGTGGTTCACTGCTAATCAGCTGTCCAGATTGATTTTCAAAACAACACAATTATTTATATTAATTTTACAGCGAGGATCACTTGAAACCTAAAGATGGATGTAACTTTTATTCTAACATGCCCATAATTAGAATCATATGTACTGATAATAACTGTTAGAATTAAATCTGTATACTATTTTACATATACGGTGTAGTTATTATCTTTAATCTGTGTTGCTTTGGAGTACTAAACATTTCCATAGTTGCTCTACATGTTGCAGCAAGTTGTGTCTCGCCCACTTTGGATTTTATCTTGACCCTACTAACTTATCTTTTTTTCTTTCCACTGGCTCTATAGTTCAATAAGTTTACATCCATGCCACACATGTTAAGGCTTTCTAAAATGTAGAAACTTTATTTGAAACTGCTTCATCACATGACTGAAAAACAGCAGCTGGTGCTTTTAACATTTTTTGTAGTTTCTCATTTTCTGTCTTTCTCCGAATAAGGAAGCTGAGATGTTTACACTATCCACCTCCTCTTTGTTGAAAGTGAGGCTCAGATGTTGTAGCTTTCTGCCTGTTAAATCTCAACATTCCTTCTCTGTTTTCTCTCTCAGAGTTCCCGCTGGTTGTCCACGATGTACTCTCTGAGGAAGGTGTCTTGTAGGTAACGCTGGATCATCACAGTGGGCTGTGACGTGGAGATGGTCACTCTGACCGCCTTGCTGACAGTATGCATATGGATACAAACACAAACCGCCTCAGGACAGCACCGGTGTCCCTCTGCTCCTCCCAGGCTGGTGGATTTCACCGTGACATATTCCCTCCCCTACTTCCAAGCAAACCAATCCATACAGAACATCGAAGTGAACCGGTACGTGGAGCCGACAGAGCTGTACGTCGCGTGCCAGAATGTGATAATAGCAGTTAACGATACCTTGCAGACTAAATGGGAGGTGACAACTGGACCTATTGGCAGTCCAGAGTGTGAGACCTGTCAGGTGTGTGACGTAGAAGTTGACCCCGAGGATCCAGTGGATACAGACAACCAGGTTCTGCTGTTGGATCCTGATGGATTTTTCTTGCCATACTTGTACTTTTGTGGAAGCACTCAGCATGGAATCTGTTACTTTATTGACATTGGCGCGCCAAAGCCTGAGGCTAAGTGTTTATACAAAAAAGAGCGAAACTCTCCAACCGACTGTCCGGACTGTCTGGCCAGCCCACTTGGCACCAAAGTCACCATCGTTCTGCAGGGAGCTACGTCGCTCTTCTTGACTGCAGCCTCCGTCAACAGCACGGTGGCGCAGAGGTATCCCAGGAGGTCCATATCAGTGATGAGGCCACTTTCAACCGAAGATGGCTTTGAAATGAGAATGAATGTCACGGTGCTCCCCAGCCTACGTGACTCCTACAGCATTGACTACATATACAGTTTTTCCACCACGGACTATGTCTACTTTCTGTCCCTGCAGAGGGAAAATCCCTCCAAGAGCAACTCCACTTTTCAGACTCGTCTGGGACGTCTGCCTCTTTCGACTCTAGAGATGTGGATGTACAGAGAGGTGGTTTTGGAGTGCCGGTACGAACCAAAGCGCAGGAGACGGAGCGAGGCTTTCAGGGACATTGTGTATAACGGACTACAGGCTGCATATTTTGGCCGAGCGGGGAAGGACTTGGCCGACGAGCTGACGGTGCACGAGACTGAAGATATTCTTTATGGGGTGTTTGCGGAGGTGAATGAGCGTGGTCAGCCTCAGAAAAACTCAGCCCTGTGCGCCTTTCCTTTGACCAAAGTCAACTATGCGATCGACAGAGGCGTGGACGCCTGCTGCAAGCACAGCACGGAGCAGCTGTCCAGAGGCCTCTGCCACTTCCAGCCATGTGAGAGCTGCCCACATGAAGTGAGTAACCCTTCTAATGTCATCAGAGCGGTACGAAGGTCAGCGTACACCCAGACGGGAAGTGACCTGTCCAGACAAACATTGTGTAATGAAGTCACCTGTGAGCAGAGCAGCGGAGCTCACAGGTTTATGTGCTGAGCAATAAAGGATAGTATATTATAAGAGACGCCGCAGGAAAGTAAACGTTGCATGTTAATATATTTTATACCCGTGACAGCTTTGAGGAAGGTGTGTGTGTGTGTGTGTTGTGTGTGTGTGTGTGTGTGTGTGTGTGTGTGTGTGTGTGAGAGAGCAGGGCCACATGAGAGAACAGGGAGGGGTGGATGAGTCAGTACGTGACCTGCACATTGCCACACCATTCCTCCGCTCGGTTTCCGTCTTAAGTTTCCGTCTTTGTAAGAGGAAACTGTTTACTTTGCAAAGCTCGGATATGAAAAAATAGTTTCATCAGATAAGATTTAATGCTCCTTCAATACCACTAAGTTAAATGTTTTCTTCGATTTTCCTTTCCAAACCTGTCAGAACTCCTGACTGACAAGAAAAGAGGCGTTGAAGGGTGAAAGATGGGCTCGGTAGGTTAAATCCTAAAAACCTGACATGCAGACTTTCACTTGTTAAAACACCTGGAATCTGGCCTCGGTTCCTGACGTTACAGAAAAAAAATAAAATAAAGGTGTGGTCTTCTCCCTTTATGGAGTTCAATCTGTGTCCTTTGAGCTCTCACAGACGTGTGCACACCTACAGGAATGTGTGCCAACAAACACAAGTTATAAATCGTGCTGATAAAAAAAAAGGTGGAATTTTAAAGGGGAGGGTCAGTGTTGGGCCGTGCCTGTCTTTTACGCATTTGTGGGGAAATAGGAAGAATGTTCAACAAGTCCTCAATCAGTACACACTGTGTGAAGGAAAAAATCATAAAGCTGTCTTTAAAATGTATACTTGGGATTTCTAAGAATGGGGTACGTGCAGTATAATGACTGTGTGTATTCAGGCCTGACAGTTGAACTTAAAAGTGACTGAAAGGATCAAATTGTGTTAATTTTAAGCGTTGGAGTGGGAAGCAAAGCGGGGCATGCCGGGGCAGGTCAGCTCAATTACTGTGCACTGGAATGTTTACCGTTAGTTTAACATATCCTGTCTTTTTGGAGTAAACACCTTCTTTTGACCGGCGTGACTCACGTTCTGCTACCCGGCCATTTACACGCCGTCACCTACTCTTTCATGTGTAGAAAGTCCAGTTTTAGTAGCTGCACTGAGAAACAGTCGCTGCTGTTTGACGACCTGCCCTCTGTCAGCGTGTTACTATGGCTGGAGGCGAGGCTGGAGCACTTCCTCTTTTAATGAATGAATCAAGAGTCTCTGCTTATTCTTTCTATCCCTCCTCTTGTCACGCACAAGTTTATGCACGCATACATTTGGTATATATCTGCTCAGAAGGAGGCCTGTGCTGGTTGAGGCAGATACAGGGATAAGCTGAAATCTCAAGAATATGAGTTCCTGTCGTTGACTGTGTGTAAATGTGGTTCTCCAACTCGCGCAGAGCAATGAAGGGAATGACGCTTGCACTGCCAAGGCCACCCTGGTCTCACAGCCCTACTACAGGGTTGACCTCTTCAACAGCCAGATGAGAAATGTGCTGTTCACCTCCATCCTGGTCACCACTATTGGGAACAACACGCTGGGACATTTTGGCACCTCGGATGGCCGGATACTGCAGGTAACCAGATGTCAGTGGTGCTGTCATTAGTGGTGCTAGTGAGTGTGAATGTTATGAAACTAAGACTCCTTATAACCTCTCTGTTTCGCTGCTTTAGGTGATTCTTACGCTGTACAGGCCGATTGTTTTTGCCAATTATTCACTGGGAGAGACGGCGGTGTCCAGAACAGCAGCCGTGTACTCCAAAGAGTCGCTTCTGTTTGTGGTTGGAAATAAGGTAAATGTTGTAATACCTGCAACAGGTACTGCTCCTCTTTGGACAGTTTTTTTTCTAACTTACCCCACCCTTGCCTTACTCTCTGCCTGATCCAGATGTTCAGGGTGCCCTCTGCAGGACCTGGGTGTTCACATTTCATGACATGCTCCATGTGTTTGACGGCTCCACGCTTCATGAACTGTAGCTGGTGTTCAGGAATCTGCTCGAGGAGGCAGGAGTGTGCCTCGCAAGAGAACAAAGACTCTTGTGCACCTGTCATAACCGAGGTAAATCTGCACCTAGGTGTAACTGATTGGCCACTGCACCAAGTTTAAACAGAATGACTCATAAAGTTGATCATAGTGACTGTACTAGCTGTACGATAAAACTTCTGCTTGCAGTTTTTCCCAAAAACGGCTCCTGCCGGTGGCGAGACTGAGTTGACGCTGTGCGGTTCAGAGTTTCAGTCTCCTCTGAGACCGGCCATCATCAGCGGCAAGACCCACATCATCACGGTGGGTTCTGGAGCCGTGTGTTCTGTCCTGCCGGAGAAGAGCAGTAACAACAGGTGAGAAGCACGTTGTGTTGGAAGTACTCCACATGAACACA
>NW_007577741.1:1701250-1721342 GCF_000690725.1 Stegastes partitus
AAACAAACATTTATCACTGTCCTATAATTCCAGCCTCGTCTCGGTCAAATAATTATATTTTTTAAATGTACCTCACATAATAATAACATTTTCTACATTTGATTTTAGCATCATGTACAATGAATGAACAAATCAATACCGGCTCCATTGTGGTTTACGGACAGATTAGAAAAACGCTTTATCAGTGTGTCTCATTGATGTCAAATTGGAGCTCCAGGACGGTGGTAGAGATCAGATTTTCCTTTCATATTGCAGTAATTTATAAACCATGTTTCTCAAATCATGTCGCTTTATTTTCACAACAACAACAAACATGCTACTTTTAGCTTTATGTGTTTTTCAGATGGTCTTAAAGGGTTTTAATGTTTTATAAATAACTCAAGAAAGAGGAGAACTTCTTCAGCCTGTATGGAACATTTATTTCCTCAGTTTATCTCAAGGAATGGAAATCATTGGAGATAAATAACAGCATATGTAGTTTGTAGGACATTTTTAGGCTACACACTGTGAATGTTCATGATAAAGAGCCAACAAGCTCCTGCCTCACTGGAATATCGTCATTGATAGAACACATGGACACATTATTCTTTGTGTTTGTAATACAGGCTTGTGTGCAAAATTCATGAAACAACTCCCAACCAGAACCTCAACATCACTCTGCAAGTGCACGAGGGAGAAGTGGAGGGCCGCTACTCGATCGAAGGCATGGCTCAGATGTCTGGCTTCTCTTTTGTGGTGAGAATGACGTGTTTTTAAAATTAATGCATGAACAGAATAGAATAGAACTTTATTGATCCCTTTGGTGGAAACGTCAGGGAAATTGCTGACACATTCTTATGGGAATTACATCCATGATGTAATATCAAGTGTAATGATGAAGACTTCCTTTGAAACAGGAACCCACCATCACAGAAATCAAGCCCCACTACGGACCCATGTTTGGAGGAACAACAGTCACGCTAATAGGAAGATATCTTAATTCTGGGAAACAAAGAGACGTGTACTTTGCAGGCAAGAAGTGCAACATTCAGAGGTGAGCAGTGGAAACATGTTGCTGCTGACACATGGTTATGGTCGTTTCATTTCAACATATCACAAAAGTATTTGGTGACCGTGATTCCTGTCGCTTCCAGTGTTTCTGAGGAAAGCGGGACGTCGTCTTCAATCATCTGCCTCACAGCCGCTGCAGCAGCCGTTGGACCTGCACCTGTGAAAGTCATTATTGATCAATTTCAAGTGGCCTCCACTAAGATGTTCCACTACAGAGAAAACCCTGTTGTAACCTCTGTACGTCCTTATTGCAGTTTCCAAAGGTCAGTGACGTAACTCTGGAAAATTCCTCCGAGTTCATCATCAAAATGAGACGACATCTACACAGAGAACAAGTCAACTGTATAAATGGCATTAATGGTATATTGATTATATTAACATGTTCATTCTTACTGCTGTACAGAGGCTCCAAGCTGCTGATAGAAGGTCAGAATCTGGACTCTGCCTACAAAACTGTGGTTCAGTACACTCCCAAAAATCCTGTTGTGGAAACTTTACAACGAGTAAGTCAGTGCTATAAACCTTTACATTATCCAGGTAACTTAGTTCAGTTCAAATGAGGTCAATAAACTTGTGAGCAGAGACAAAAAAAGAGACAAATACTTGCTGTATGTGATTTGTCTTGTTTCACTCGAGGTCTGCGACGGCACAGCGAACGCCACGCATATGGAGTGCTGGGCTCCTGCTTTTCCAGAGGAAATGCCCGAAGACAGGTCAGAACCGGGAGTGATTTCTATTCACGTCGATGGAAAAAATAACCTCTTCAAGCGACGTTTCGACTACTACCCTGATGCCAAAGTCATTCCCTTTGAAACCGATGACAATGTCTTACTGCTAAAACCGGGAGAAGATGAGGTTTCACTGCATGTATGTTTACGGTCTGAACATTTGCTTTACAGTATTAAAATGTCCATAACAGCAACAACACAAGAAACAATAACCACTATATACGTTACAGCACAGCAAACTAAATACAGTGAGCACCTGTATGAGGATCTCAATGACCATCGGGGGCGTGCCCTGCAACGCTCAGGTTCTGTTAAACGAGCTGACCTGCAGGATTCCTAAAGGCCTGGTTGTTCCCAGCGAAGGGCTTCCTGTCAGAGTAAGAAAGTCTGCTTTTACATCTTAACCTAAATCGTGTGTTACTTGCTGAGATGTGAGTAATGGTGTGCTTCACTGCTGTAGGTGTCTGTGAACAGGGAGGTTTACGATGTGGGTACGGTAGCCTACGACGACAGCAACAACACCGTGATCGCGGGCATTGTCCTGGGCATCATTGCTGCTCTGGTAGTAGGTGCCGGCCTTGCATTGCTTGTGATGATTCATTTGAGGAAGAAGAAGAGAGGTGAGACACATTCTGCTGAACTAGTTTGTCCCTGATGCATTCTGTACTCTTTACAGTGTATGCTTTATAGGTTATTGCTCAGTGATTTTTATTTGTCAAACACGTCCTTTCAGCCAACATAGAGAGTCGTCTTTCAACAATGTTGTCACGCAGCCGCATGGGCAGCACCCTTAACGCCTCCCCGACGGGCGACTACAGACGAGGTGAGGCATCCAAATCCATGAGTTCATCCGTAAATCCGTAAAATAGTTCAATCAGTTGTTGCAGTTTTGAATAATCTGTTAAACTGACCTAAACATAAGACAGCACCAAAGTCAGGTTTAATGTGTTGGCATACGGCAGTTCCAGTTGAGTCAAATCCTTTCTGTACAGTTCATTTCAGCTGATTTGTTTCTCCCCTGTGTGTTTTTCCTTCAGTAGATCTATCCAGTCAAACCTCGGGCTCAGCAGGAATGGCTTTCCAAGGTTTACTGTACGCTGCCAGCTATGATCATCTCGCTGTTCCTTTAATGTCGCGGGACAGCATCTCGATGGTCAGCTTGAGTTCTGACCTTCTCGAAGAGGTCAAAGACGTGCTGATCCCCGCCGAGATGCTCCGAATCGAGGACAGCCAGATCATTGGCAAAGGTAGCCCTCCTGGCTTCCCTTGTTTGCTTTTCTTCCACATTTATAGAATTTTATTGACACATAAGCACAGGCGTTCCTTTCAGTTGCTTTATTTTTTTTCCTCATACAGGTCACTTTGGGACAGTTTATCACGGATACCTGATAGACAGCAATAAGCAAGAGACCCACTGTGCTGTTAAGTCATTAAACAGTAAGTGAATAACTATTTATTCTATCAAAGAAATCATTACTCTGTATGCTCTTGGCTGGTAAACTCATGGGAGTATGTGTTTAATTAACAGGGATCACAGATTTGGGTGAAGTGGACCAGTTCCTCAGAGAGGGCATCATCATGAAGGCCTTCCACCACCCCAACATCCTGTCTCTGCTGGGCATCATGCTGCCCAAAGAAGGGCTCCCTCTGGTGGTTCTGCCGTACATGAAGCATGGAGACGTGCGGCATTTCATCCGCTCTGAGAAAAGGGTAAAACAACAAAATTTACAGCCAGATGGGTTGTTGTTTTCTCTGCTAACCTGGCTAGCGGTTTTACCAGTCAGCTTTGTTTACTGGGTCTTTGTCCTTCACAGAACCCGACGGTGAAAGACCTGATCGGCTTTGGGCTTCAGGTTGCCATGGGCATGGAGTACTTAGCTCAGAAGAAGTTTGTTCACAGAGACCTGGCTGCACGTAACTGCATGTGAGTGTGAATCATGCACTGATTACTGGCCCGTGACGAAGCAGTGGAAGACTTTGTCTCGCTCGCAAGAGGTTATTTCACTGTTGGTCATAAAGCTGATGTGGATAAGATACATAAGGACATGTAAAAATCCAGTTTATAGTAAACTAGGTAAGCTGAATAAATAATTGCAGGAGCAGTTTTTCTGGACTTGTAGTTTTGCTTTATCATAATTGTACGTGTTTTTAAAAAGAAAAACTAAATAACTTGATTTGTAATAAAGATGCCCTTACTCAGGTCATCTAAGAAGTGACAGATTTTTAACAATGACAACTTAAACGTTCATTCATTTTGAAATCTCTTTTAGCAAAATAGATTCTTCATGTATATAAGGATGCTTTTTGATTTCAAATTAAAGAATACATTTGATTTTCAAATTCTTTTCATAACCATATCCGTGTCCCACCAGTGCAAATATCTCCTGCTATTATGGCAGATTATCAACGCTGATTTTCTAATTTGGTGAAACTTTAGACCTAACTTTCTCCTCTTAAGCGGGAGACGACCCCTTCTTAAGCCGTTTCCTCTTTACAGGCTGGACGAAACTTTCACAGTAAAGGTGGCTGACTTTGGCATGGCCAGGGACATATATGACAAGGAGTACTACAGCATCCAAGATCACAAGAGGGTCAAGCTTCCAGTTAAGTGGATGGCTATCGAGAGCCTGCAAACGCAAAAGTTCACGACCAAGTCTGATGTGGTGAGTGTGCTTCATCTAGTCAAACCATCAGAGTCATGTTTGCATTGATTGTATTTGTGTCTATAATACATTCTGTTTCCCAGTGGTCATATGGCATCTTACTGTGGGAGCTGTTAACCAGAGGTGCTAGCCCTTATCCAGACGTGGACCCCTATGACATCACACACTACCTGTTGAAGGGTCGTCGCCTTCCGCAGCCACAGTTTTGCCCAGATACTCTGTAAGGATCATATCGGCTTCTAAAAGCGCAGCTACCATCTTCATCTAGTTTAAGGATACGTGGTTACACCTACTGCATGCATAGACGTTGTCACTGTATCTCAGCTCACAATGGCATCATTCAGCAGTTTAATCACCTGCATGAATATTTACTTATGTGCCTACTCATTCACTCATTCAGTTGCCTAATTATTCATTCCACAGCTATTCAATCATGCTGGCATGTTGGGACCCGGAGCCTGAGCGCCGACCGAGCTTTCACAGCCTGGTAACAGAAGTACAACACATCCTGTCCTGCCTGGAAGGAGAGCACTACATCAGCTTGAAGGTTACCTATGTCAACCTAGACCAGCCAAAGCCTTATTCTGCCCTGACTGGATCTGCAGATGAGGCCGAGGCCTCGGACTTGGACGCGGACGGTCACGCCGCCAGCTGAAAGCGCTGCGACACGAGACTCTGTGGCAAAGATCACAGCATCCAGGTTAGAGTTGGAAAGCACACGAGAAGGGAGACGGCTTTTCTCACCAGATAAATTGTTGATTATGTCCACGAACCTGAGCACATGGAACATTTGACTACTGATTTCAATGACACTGTAAACTCAAACTGGAGACAGAATCACGTCAGAAGCTTCCCATCCTGGTTACAAAGCTACAAAGCTGGAGGCAGCATGTAGAGATGTTTTTCTAACCTTCCGAAGCACGTGTGAACGAGACAAAGTGAATGTAAAATGTGCTTTTGTTGTCATATTTGTAGCATAGGATGAGGTACAATATGCTGTAATACATATAGAGTATGTCTCTGCGTCAGCAAACTGTTAGACAGGGTCTATGAATGCTGACTCGTGCTCAGGGGTCAACAATTTAGCTTTTTAGTTTCAATTTTCTTGCCAAATGAGGATATAATATCCTGTTATACATGCTGGTGAATGTACATTTAGTACAAGGGGGCATGTGTACATCACACATGGATGCAGAATAACTCACAGATTTAGAGCCATTTATGCTCTTGTTACCAACAGCTCCGCACATGCTGAATTACACGGTGAACTTTCTTCCATTCAGTACCTGTAGCTCTCACTAGAGGGCAGCCAACGCCTCCTTTTAGGCAGCGCTGGAGTTGCTGCGGCAGTGATGCTCTGCACTACAGCAGACATCTCCACCAAGGTGTCGCACAAACAGTACAACTATATTTATCTGAAACTCAGACATCCAGACTTCCACTCTCGAATTCAGTCTCTCGACTCAATCAGCACAGAGCAGCATATGGCACATTTTTGGGGAGATTCTTTGCTTCTTGCATGTAATTGAACAAATCTTCACACCGCATTAGACAACACAAGGCAGTTTATAATGTAAAGACTCTTTTTTTTAAACTTTTATACTGACACTGCGAACCAAAGAACTGGTTTATGTTGACAGACACTTTCTACCAGAGGCAATGGATTTGTTTCTCACATACTTGATTTTTTTACTGCATTATTTCTTTTCTTTGAATCCAAGAGTGATCCGATCTTATTATTTCCTTGCACTAATTTGTACTGTAAAGAGAGTTTTTATACAAGCAAACGGTTGATTGCATCCATTTCTCTAGAAAGAAACGTCTCGGACTTGTCCTGAATAAATTTTAAGAAAATATACTCGCTGCAGAACAGCAAACAAGAGGAAAAAAAAAAAACAACTCACTTAAAACTGAATACATAACTGCTGAAAAATGCAGCAATGCACCGCAACAAAAGAGGGAACAAAAGTTCTTCATGAAAGTGCATCATCAAAGCCAGAGATGAAAATGCTGCTGAATGCAGTGACACGGGTCTGAGGCAGCACAGCTCTTGTTCTTTGCCAGGTAGATGAGAGGAAAACACACACACACACACACACACACACACACACACACACACACCGTTAGAGGCCTGAGTGATGTCAGCTCAACCAGAGTGAAAACTGCACGCTTCTGCCTAATCTGTGTATCTAGCATTTGTAATACTCTATGAATAATTTATGGATCTAAAAAAAGATTTATTTTTTTATTTTTTCTTCCATCCCTTGCCTTTAGGTACTAAAAAGGTGGCGGTAATAATGACAAGCTCTGGCTGGGTTGAGGTAGAGGTTCAGGTTTTGAAGCGAGGAGATGTTTGGAGACGAGTGACAAAACAAGAAATCGTGGATATTTTTCTGTTACACTGAAACATACACAAGATATCTTTGGTTTAGATGTTACTGGTCATTAACAGCGTCCACGCTTTCAACATCATTTGAGCTCCGAAGAAATAAAACCAGATCTGGCTACTGTTCATATGAATTCTGATAATTTATACAAAGATATTGACAGACAGCACATTGATGAAGAGGAAGTGACAGATTCGTCCTCTAACTCGTGTCAACTCGCAGGGTGATCTTATAATTAACTTGCCAGTGCAGCTCGTGGGACTGGAAGAAGCTGCTGGCATTTAAAATACCGTTTGGCATTTAACAAGGATACTGGCATTGAAATCAAACCTTGAAATGATATAAGAAGGATTGGCATCGTCTTTGAGAATTAAGAAAGTTTGACTGAAAAGTAGATATTGGAAAAGCATCAAAATGTCTTTTTTTTTTTTTAGTTTCTTTTATAGCTGTAAATCAGTTTTTATGATTTTTATTCTTCGGAGTGTTTTTGATGCCAGTGTTTAGGGTTTAATTTCAATAGTTGATGACTGATACTGTAAACAGACAAACTATAAATGTGATGTAATGAGGGAGACGGAAAGCTGTGTGTGTGGAAGACGTAGCATTTGTGGATTGCTGAAACCTCCTTTGCTGCTCATTGAAACTGGAAGAACTGATGACAAACATATGCACTTAACTAATGTGATAAAATCATTAAGACAGTTCCAGTCCCATTGGATTCTACATGTTAAAGAGGTGGCCCAGCTCCTTATTGAACTTCCATTTAACTGTGAAGCTTGGAAGAGACAGCTTTGAGAAACAATGATTCTTTTGCGGGCTGCAAGGTGGCTCGGTGGTTAGCACGTTGCCAGCTAGAAGGTCGCTGGTTCGCATCCCAGTGAGAACACCCGGGATCTTTCTGTGTAGAGTCTCCATGTTCTCCCTGTGCAGCGTGGGTTCTCTCTGGGTTCTCTCTGGGTTCTCCAACTTCCTCCAATACAGTCCAAAACATGTTGAGGTTAATTGGTGATTCTAAATTGTCCGTAGGTGTGAATGTGAGTGTGCTTGGTTGTCTGTCTCTAAGTGTAGCCCTGTGACAGACTGGTTACCTGTCCAGGTGAACCTGCCTTCACCCTGAGTCAGCTGGGATAGACTCCAGCCCCCCTGCGACCCTAGTGAGGATTAAGCGTTGTATAGATAATGGATGGATGGATGGATGGTCCTTTTGGCCCCTAATATGGGCAAAACTCCAAAAACACAGACTACTACACTTCCCATAATGCAACTTGAAAGCATCTTTCATCAGGCCCCATGCCTATGTATGCCTAACCATGTGCCTCAGTTTGTAAAAACAAAACATGTCGTCTGTAATTTCACAGTGTGACGTGAACTGATTACGACTTATGTAAGTTGATTTCATTGCACAGTTGGTTGCAGATAAAGTTGTGTAAGGGTTTAAAACAACCTCATTGAGAGTATATTTGCACTTTATCCTTCACATCTGGGGTTCATTACCTTCAGCAGCGTACTTTTAGCTGACATGAGGCATCTATGTTCTCTTATCCATGCACTTTATGCCAAACCAGACACATTCCAGAGTGGATTATTACAGTCATTCCAATGTGACGTGAATGTCGATAAATCAGAGGACACGGCGAGGTGTATGTCGTCACAGTAAATCTTCTGTTTCTTTTGCACTGGCTGAATAATACTACCTATGATGAGTAAATTAATCTTCATGAGTTAAAGAAATGTGCTCCTAGAGGGACAAATGCGCCGCTGAGTAACTATTGAACTAATAATTCAGTGAAAAGAGATCTTGAGCACCACGTTCCAGTTGGTCTATTTATTCAGAGGCAGCAGATATGTTCCTCTCACACTCCACACACACACACACACACACACACACACACACACACACACACACTAGACCCAGGAGCACAGTGAAGGGGAATAGCTCAGCCGAACAGAGAGCAGAACCCCTAAAGTGTACGGTCTAAAATTCCTTTTGTTGTCTTCGAGTGTATATATTTATAAATATTTTACACTTTTATTTCACACTGCCCTGGTTTTGGAGCAGAGTTTGGTTGAAATCTGCAAAATATCATACAGCAGCTGTTGTGTGATCCATGACAAACTGGACAAGCAAAAAGTAACAGCAGCCAGTTCTTTCCCGTCAAGATTTATGCAGATTTGTCCCCACGGACTGGAACGGAGAACACAACAAAAGTGTGGTTTGGGTGGGTAATTAGCACTCGGTCTAGTCGACAAAATGACATTGTTGTGATTTATTAGAAATGAAATAAAATAAGATTGCGTTTGTATGTAGATGTAGATATACAGTCGTCCTCAAATGTATTCATACAATACAAAAAAGAGCTGAAATAAGCTGAAATTGACAAAAGTAATAATAAATAAACATGACATTACTTTTGAATTGTGGTTCAAGAGAAATATTAAAAAACAACAAAAACAAGCATGATGGGACCCGTGAACTCATATTTAGCTGAACAACCCTTTGAGCCAATCACTACTTTCAGGTGTTTCCTGTAGCTCTCAGTCAGACTTCTGCACCTGTTGACAGGTGTTCTGGCCCACTGCTCATCAGCAAAGTGCTTGGTTTGTCTGGGACAGTTTTGTTTTTTGAAATTATTATTTTCAACCACAATTCAAAAGCAACGTCTTATTTCACTAAATTAGAATTTAACAAATTTTTATTTATTATTACTTTTTTTTTGTTATTTGAGTGACTATTGTGGATTTTGCCTTTTCTGTAATGGAAGGGTATGAATACATCTGAGGACACTGTAGAGATGCTCCAGACTCATTTCTGCAATGTTTCCTCCTGAGGAACAGGGCAAACATCCCAAACCTTCCACTGTGGTCAGAGACGCCGCTCAGAGTTCACCGACCCTCAGAGACACGATGTTGAATTTCAACGAACGCTTGCAAATGAACAGCAGGGCGCAGACTCTCCAACAGCAGGATGTTGACGAAGCTCTGCTGACATCATACTATTTATCTGTGATTCATCTGTGAAGCTCGATGGAAGTGATTTATCGAGCGTTCAACCTGTGTGGTCGTACCTCGCAGCAGCTGGCCTGCGTTGCGCCGCTCGGTAATAAAACGACCCAAGGATTTGAGAAAGACTTGTTTCACTGTTGTTGAGGCTCCACTGGCAGGTGCTTCGAACCGGGATGTGAATACATTCACAGTCTGAAGTTTTTCATCATCGCTCAAGGTCTCGCTGTTTTTCACAGCGTTGGTCAGAACAAGTCTGCAGAGGGAGACGTTGAAAGAAGAGCAAGAGAGTGCATGTTTGATTAGTCACTAACAAATCTACATAGTGTTTGATCGTCGGGTTTGTTGTGTTGATCCTGTTTTGACATTTGACAGCTTTGTGTTTTCCCAAATATCCCGTCACAAGAATGTAAAGGCATAATCCTCTAAAGCAGCTTTTGTTTTTTTGACTAGCAAACATATTTAATCTAGTGTTTTTACATTCAGTTTACATTTTTTTAATGTGTTTGTCTTCATTTAGACTGAATCCCTTCCATCTTAAAAATATGAACTTTCTTCGCAAAATATCTTGCAAGTGGGTTTGTAGCCTTTCCCACACTTCTGTTCTGTGAATTGAATCTGCCATCCTTGAGCTTGTGTACCATCAGTAGCTACCTGAATAGCGAGGCAATCTTCCTCCCTCTCCCTTGCTCTTCTCCATTGTTGCATCGCATTCAGAGGGAGGATGAGGAGCTGGGAGGTCACAGATGGAGAGAAGTGTTATGTTTGTTCCTGTCTCTGCTCTCTGAGTGAATGTCTCCACAGATGGCATTATATTGAAAGGCAAACACAAATTTGCAGAGCAATGAAAGCGCTTTAGAAGCACAAGGCCAGGCACACAGCTAAGTGTACTTGTTTTTTCATTTGGAGTTTTTCATCATCCATCATCGATGTGCCGATGTATTTTGTCGCCTACAAAATGAAGATGTGCATTACAGTATTCACGCCACATACTGAGCAATTAGTCATAAGCACACAAATGTAATTTAATGCTAATATCTCCAAACTGTATACTGAATATAGGCTGACCTTCTCATCCTGTATGTCATCTATGCGGTTCTTTCTGTGCTGAGATGCATTAATAATGAAAGTAATTTCATCAACACCCGTGCTTATGCATTTTTTATAATATGATGTTGTATCCTTAAAGATGGGACCATAGAAACGACGCGCTCCTCTAAAACTGTAAATATATCCCGATTCGCGCTGTACGTTCCTTCAATGCCCAACATTTTCAAATTAAGTTTCACATCCGGCGTGACTCCTCTCATCCTCTTATCTGTCCACAGCGAGGATGTAAATTTATGGCTAGAAGTTGCTTACATAACGACAAGTAGCATAGTGCCAGTGTGCATTAGAAAGAGTTGAAGTCTGGAGTTAAAAAATGGAAAAATACAGAATAATTCTTGATATACCAAAGTACTATAAAAGTACTGTTGTATTTAATTATTCCAGTAGTTCTAGTAGAATACAGGAAAGAAAACACTAATTATGATTCTCTCATTATTAATCTTATACTATAACTACCTCTCATTATAACTGGATTAAATTGTTTTTTTCTGCATTTTAATTTGCCGCTCACTATGCTGTGCTCCTTCTAGTTAGTTTATTTACGGACCAGGTGACAGAGTGAGATCCTGTAGTCGTGGTATGCTAATGGTTTCAGGTCTCCAAAAAAGTTGTGTGTTAAATATAGCCGAGTTTGGGAGCGTCTGCAGCAATCTGGCCGTGCTGTAAACAACCAGATGCAGCTGAAATCAGGAGGGCAGCGCCGGCGTGCATTCCATCATTACTGTTGCTCATCAAGGTTGTGTAACCGCACAATTGGCCGCCGTTGTGGATAAGCTCCCACAAACCTGTGTCTCCGCAGTTATCTGGGCCGTTCTAATGAATGCCAGAGCACAGCTAAATACTTCACAAGTGGATCAATCCAAGGTTCTCTCTGTGTCTACAAACGAGACAACAGAGGGAACCATTATGTCGGTCGGCCTAATTTAGCACACGCGGCACTCTTCAAAACACTGAGGCTAAAGGTCCCATCATTAATGGATTGTTGGCGTGCGGTCTGCTGCTTTACTGCACAACCTATGGGCTTTGTAAATGTCTATAGCTTTATTCTGTTCTCCGGCACCGAGCTGCCTGATGTTCAATTATTTACACACACCTGTAAATAGGTGGGTGGAGGTTAGACGTGCTGACGAGACAGAATGGATTTCAGCAGGCTGGAGAGGTGATGCAGTTCTTGACGGAGCTGCATCACCTGTCCTGCCAGCAGGTCTGGGAGGACTCGCTCATGAAAGATTCGGCAGTGGATGTGAAGTCTGTTCGTGTAATAACGCGCAAGAAAGTTCTGTGGACAGGAATGTGTTGGGGAAAAAGTACCGCACATGTTTTGGATATCCACTTATGAAAAATGGCCTAAACAGGGAGGTGAGGTGCTGTTAGATATTTACACATGAACATTGTTAGACACTTAAGAATCAGTTTTCAGTCATGTTTTCTTTTTTCTAATCTCCTGAAATAGCTGAATATTTCATGTTTTTGCTTTTAACCGAGGCTTTAGTTGGAAGGAGAACATGTGCAGAATAAACACACTTACAGAATAATAATGTTAAAAGCCACAATAATAATTTGACTATCTCAGCACTAGTTAATCAGTTAATCAGGTGACTCCCTCGTTAACTGGTTTTCAAGGCTTCAGACCGGTGCTCAAGAAATCCCTCCCTTTGCCAGTTTCCTACTCACCAACAATTCGCTCTGACAATGGGTTTTTTTGGCTGCTTCAGCCTGTTAAAGTCACACATAACATTTGCTGAGATGGTGTCAAGATTTTAAGTTTCACACCAAGTCCCAGCACTGAAAAGCAGATCAGTGGTACATGATGAGTTTGGAGCTATTCGGAACGGCTGGACAGAACATTTGACCGTCGCCCGTCAGCATTGAGACGTTTAACTTTATGTGCTCGTGCTGGAAATTGGCATCGAATATTTTGCGGGCGTAACAGTTTAATAAGGAAGAGATGAATGATTTCTGAGCTCTATTACATACAGGAAAAAGTAATAAATGTTTGCTATAAGAAGACGGCATTATGCACCATAGTGTTGCCATTAACCATGCATTATATGATGAATATAAAACTTTATTTTTTTAATCATCAGGTCCTTACAAATGCTAAATGACACCCATACACACAATGAAGTGAATTCACATGAAGGCCCACAATATGTGCCCCAGCTATCTGTCTTTATCAATCTATCGATGCCCCTGATTGGAGATTCTCAACCCTTTAAGATGTCTTTTAATCCTATTGTTGTACTTTTGAATCCAAAACTTTAACGTTTTGCCACTGAAGTTGTGTTTTAAGACACACATTCACAATATTCATCACTCTCAAATGCTTCACAGCCACCTTTCAAGATGCTCAAACTTCTTCAAATGTCTTTTTTTTTCTCCTCCATACGGAACACCAGATTATCCCGAGGAACCCTTTCCAGATTGAACACACAACTGTCTCGCTGTATCAAAGCATCCACTGTTCCACCCATCCCTTAAATGCCGCATAAAGCGCTGCTGTTAGTGCATCGCATCCACCGACAAAAAAAAAAAAAAAAAAAGCCCATTTGGTCGCCTCCATCAGCGGCCGCGTTATTGCACCCTGTGAACCAGAGGAGCCAAAAAAACGAACCGTGTCAGCGTTGGTTGGTGGAGTTTAGACAGGTTAGTAGACAGAAAACGTGGATAAGAGAGGTTTTTCTGTTATGCTGATATGTATTTGTCTTCCAAAAGCCCTGTTGTGGCTTGTGAGCCTGTTGCTATGACAACCACCATTTGATACCAGTAGTGTGTAGGAAGGCAGAGAGATATGGTTGGAAATTAGCAAACTGCTTTATGCATGTTTTATAATCTATTCATAATTTTTCATGTATGATCGTCGTGTCGAGGGAATAAATAATACGAGAGAAACGTACATATTTAAGGATGTAACATTCATTTAAGCATCATTTTCCTTCCCGGGACTAATTAAATGATTCTTAGAATGAACGTGCCTCAAAGTAAATACTTGGCTGAATGTTTTCAATATATTTGCTTCCACAAAGTCACTAAATTGCATGTTTTGCTCAACCTCGTTATGGAGATAATGTAGAGGCCTAAACCACTCAGGAGAACCTGGACCATCCCAGTCCCGAAAAACCCATTGTTAGTTTGCTGTAAAGTCAGTTTGTACTACTAATAATATGGACAAAGATGTCATGTTCCACCTTTAGATGTAGTCCAGATTAAAGAGTTTGTGTTATATAAAGTTAAACCAGTGCAAGCAGCTAATATACTTCATATCTAACATCCACAGAGGAGCAGAAACTGTGTTAGCTGGTAAATATCAAACATTAAGTAAAGTCAAAACTGCGGCAAAGCGCTCGCTTTGTAAATTGAGGGCAAAACCGTCATGTTTCAGAAGAAATATCCATCATCATTTCTGCAGAAATCTAATCTGCTCGAGCACTTTAAATAACTGCGGATGCAACCGAGTGTGTGAAGTGTAATATTTCTGCATCAGCCGTAGCCCGCAGCAATTAGGGAGAAAAATCCCACTGTTTATGAAAGTGGTTAAGTGCCGGTGCAGACCCAAAGGCAACCCTCATAAACTGTGAATTAGCACTAGAGAACTCAGAGGTAGATTGCCTTTTCGCACTACAGTAATTACAGGGATATGAAACCTTTAAAGCAGGTTAATGTATTTATTGTTGTTGCTGCGTCCCAAGAGGACGGCCTGATAAAGTTTGTTACACACTGAATTTCACTCTCTTCAGACGCTAAATTAAAACTTGGGAGTAGATAACGCGAGCTGATATTTCGCCGCTTAGCTCATTCACATCACATTTCCAGGGATGTAATAGATTGTTATGGGCTGTTTGCTCTGACACAGAAATCATCGATGCACCACCAGTTACGAGCTGATCAGCGTTATGGACATCCGGTCTCACTGTGTTGTGGTAGCTATGGTAACCTCACAGAGCACCAAATGTTCTGCTTGAAGTGTGAGGGTATCATCTGTGACACCGTGCCTCCCTTCCTGTACGGAGGCAAAAACAAGCAGAATCCAAATGACTTCTCCAACTGTCTGGATGATTTGCTCTTAAAGGGTCGATTCACCCAAATTTAAAGCAACAACAACAAAAACAAAGGAACAAAACAAAACAAAAAACATATTCTTGCAGTTGTGACATCATGTGAATAGTTGAGGTTTTGTTTGTCCTCTAAGACAGTGGTTCTCAAACTGGGGGTTGGGACCCCTATGGGGGTCCCAAGATAATTCCAGGGGGTCGCCAGATCATTGTAAAAGAAAAAAAAAAGAAAAAGCCTACATTTATCCAAAAAAAAGTGTAATAGAGCTGTCAAAATTAAAAGTGTATACTCCTTCCCGCTCCTTTTTTTGGACATGTTAATATTAGGATTTGATTATGTGATATTTATTCTTCTATTTTGCTCATTTTTAAAAATTATTTTCTTTTGTTTTTTAAAAAAAATTCCTTTCATTTGTTCAAAATAAATTCAGTTCATTCATTCATTCAAAAGAAAACTAACAAGCTAATGTAAAGAGATTAATCTGTGGAATTAACACATTCATTTTAACGCATTAATGCACGAAAAACAAAGTTATTACTAATGAGACATTAAAACTTCAAACTGGGGGGTCACGAACACAAATTTATGTTATCTCGGGGGGTCGTGGCTTTAAAAAGTTTGAGAACCGCTGCTTTAAGAGTTCTGCAGAACTCCAGTCATGTGGCTGAATAAAAATAAATAAATATACATTCTGTCAAAGGAATACCATTGAAAAATGTCCAAATCAATAATTTTGGTTTTTCAGAGTTACCAGGAGACAGCTTCTGGAAAAAACAGCTAAAACAAAAGCTAAAAACATACTAAGAGCTAAACTTTGTAGCTGACATGTTTTTCAAAAATGTCATTTCTTGGAGTAGCTCCAGTATTTCTCTCCACTGTTGCAGCTAAAACAAAACTATCTGCTGTGGCACCAGAACGAACGGTTTTTGCAACTCGTGTAAAGCGGCCCCTTAAATCAAACAGGTATCACAAAAATCTGAATCAGAAATACTTTATTGATCCCCTACAGGCCAAAGTGCTTTCAGTTACAGATGCTCCCAATCAAAAGCCTTAAAAGAAGTGGGAAAGTAAAAATATATAATAAAGTAATAATATGAAAATAGAATATAACACAGAAAATAAATATACATTCTGCTGTTGCACGTGTATATACAGTATAATAATAATAATAATAATTTGGATTATTGCACATAGAATGATTAACAAAAGGTTTTAAAAAAAGAGCATTTATACAGTATGCTGAATTTGAAAGTTAAAGAAGACACTTGATGAAAAAGAATTTAAGCATACAGCAGGATTTACAAACATGTATAAGCATTTGTATGAATGCTTAAAGGACGCTGAAGCTTGATGATAAACAGGCAGAGTTACAGTTGGTGCTTTAGAAAGTTCTCTGCTTCTCTTCTTCTAAATAGACAATAATTAAAGACTTTATTGTTTAAGGATTATTTATGTCCTAAGTGTTGTATGACCTCAATATAGTTTACAATTAAAACCAAAAACTGATTTGTTTTTGCTCCAATTAGTTTATCTTGTTCCATTCATGCCACTTAAAGCTAAAAATCTGTTTGTTCATACTGATCTGTATGAACATGTTTGAATCAAAAGTCAGATTTATTCATGATTTAATCTAGTTAACAATAATACAAAGTACAACATAATTGTTTGGCAGCATCCTCTAATATAGAACTTTAAATACAATTAATTTTCTCATCAGATTTTAACCATGACTTCGTCACACTTTGGGCTATTTCTGAGCCTTGTTGACATGTTACGTCGAATAGCGGGACTTTAAGTCTTCTGCGTGTCTTCACAAACTGCTGTAATAGCTGTCAAGGTCTTCACTAACGCTTGAAAAGCCTTCAGCCCTTCAAAGGTTTCCATCACGGACCCCATGACTATTCGTTTTGGTTTCTATGGCAACTAAGTTAAAATATAAGTTGACTCATCTTTTACAAGCATGAGTACAGAATTGTACAGAAAAAAAAAAAAAAGTATTTTGACCAGAAAATGAGTTTACAGCCAATCTTGCTCTGCAAAAAAAAAAGAAAAGAAATTCCATTCTCCTGACACAATGAACACAATCTGCTGATTAGATGATATTGTTTGGCCAATGGGGAGGTGCAGTTTAGTCAGTCTGTTGTGACGATTCACCATCCATTCCTAAAACCAGAGACAATGCCCCGGGATCAATTCAGACCTGATGTGATGTAAACATAGTGTACTGTTTGAAATGCACCGCTAATGACAGTGTACAGACGAAAAGACAGACACGTTGAAACGGTGAAGCAGAGGAGACGTTCGAGTCCATTCATAGACTTACAAATGCTGGATTAACTAGATGCAGCCATGGTAACCTAGGGATGAGCAGAGCATTGAGTAGTTTCTGAGAAGCACAGTGAGGTACTGCCTGTGAGCTGAATGACGCAGATCCCAGCTTTGCGTATGCTTTTACTGTATCACAGACAATAAAGCCCCATTGTGGATAATTACAACTGATATAGATCACATTAGGGGAATAAAACTGCATGTTTTCTGTTCAAACGGAACTAAAAAAAAAAGAGTCACAGTTATTTTTATGTAATATATTACGTTCTGAATACAAGGCAAAGAAGATCTGTAGCAGCGGTTAGTTCTTAAAGGGATCCTGTATATTGTGTCCCCTAAAGCGCTGCGGTGTGCTGGTTTTAACTGGTTTCTTATTTATCTGACGGACACGATGATTGTCTAATTCCATGTGAATATAATGTATTTCCAAATGACTGGCAATGCAAGTGGCAACTTAAACTGATTTCTCATCATGACGAAACTTCAAAAATAAAATAAAATAATCTGATGAACTGAATCAGAGGTGTACATGATGACTCCCAGCAGAAGATCCCCTGAAGTAACAATGAATGCAGAGAGTACTCTCAGTTAGAGATCAGAAGAAGACCTGATAGAAAGCCAAGAAGACTCAATAAAACTTAGAATATGATCGTACAGACTGAACTCATAACATTCTAATTTAAGTTTTGCTGCAACAACTAAATTACAACCAACTCCAGAGTCTCACAGATGTGAAAATGATCCTCAAGGTTGCTTTAAAGATGCATATTGGGAGATTAATTTGCACGAAAGCACTTGCTGGAGCTTCTTCCTTCAAATGGTACCAAACACATGCTTGTTCTTTAAGAGGTGGATCAGAATCCCAGATGTCAGAACCAGCTGTGTCAAGCACATGGACATGCAGTTATTAAGGCAGAACAACATATTTTGCAGAATGCACATAAACTGATGACTTGTGGTTGTTGAGCTGCTTTGACAAGTCACCAGGAAGTGACATGTCTTAATGCTGTTTGATCTAAGGTATTGGTATAAATGAAGGCACCTCACCTGTTATCTAAAGCAAATCCATTTTCAGGATGCACCTAAGCTCTATTTTTGATTCAAGCTCCCCCTCATCCTCATGCGTTTTGCTCCTGCATCAGCGAGGAATATATTTACATTTCCAAGTGCACCCTTAGATTCTTAACACTTGTCTCTCCCCATTAAAATTCAAGTTTTGTATCTCAAGTCGAGGCCTCAATGACAAAAACAAACAGCTGACGCGGTGATTGACTGCCTCCTGCAGTGGCAGACTGGAGGGGGGCTTCGAAACTTATGACGGTTTATAAATAACAACAGCGGCATAAGGAATTCCAGGATTCAGATCTGTGGTACAACTTCTACCGCGAAAGACAGCCAGGATTCTGGAGAGCCATATGATACTGGGAGTTAGAAAAGAGAGAGTAGGTGTTTTTGTGGGTAGGTGGGGAGCAGGTTAAAGATGCTCCACCACTCTCTCTCTCTCTCTCCTGCTATCCCAATGGCCTTTTAGCGGCATTACTCATTTTAGGAAAGAAGAGACACTCCTGTTACATAAGGCAGTGCTACAGAGTCTGCCTACCAGATAACATTCCTGCAGATCCTCCGTATACCTGTACATAATTGTGTTACCGACGGTCAGAGCAGCTCTCTGTGAGCTTCTAAAACAACACAATACAGCGATTTAAACAAACTAAATCTCATATACTTTTAAAACCTCAACATTCTCACCAATTTTACTGTCACACACAATACTCAGGTGGTGAAACACTGATGTTGCTTCTACCTCATTTCATCAACTCTATGGGGAACTGAGCCATACATCAAGGTGAAAAAACACAACATTTCTTCGTCATTTTTCTTTACACAGGTTAATTTTTATGTCCTTTCTGGTGAGAGGATACGGCCCATGTAATATATATTCATGTCAGTCTGACACAGTTAATTAAAAGGCATCAGAACACTTAAAAAAGTCCCTACTTAGTAATTTCTTGGATCCAATCAAGCCCACCAAGAAGATCTCCCCTCTCTCAGCATCGATGCCGACAGCGCCCTCAGGTTTTGAGAGCTTCTGGTTCACTTTTCTGATCCCTGTGGGTTGATGCTTTACACTTTAAATCAGCAGCACAGTGTGCCATCTACTTGTTAACATAATTGGTGGGTTGTGACAGACATTACGTGACGGTGCGTGTTTTGGATCAGAGTAATGCTCGGGCTGTATCATGGAGAGCGTGCGTTTTTCTAAATGGAGTGGCAGGTAATGCTTGTGCGCCACTGCTGCCTCGTGATGCTGTTGTTGGGTCTGCATAGTCCTTGTCTATTGCATTATATAACGTCAGGCTGAGCAGCGTTTTCTAGCCCCTGCAGTGTCACGCAACCGTTTAATAACGCCGCATTCTGCCATTTCAATTTCGTAAGAGCTTCCGTAGAGGAAAACTGGATGTTTCCCGCCTCGTCTAAGGGGCCTTTTTACTTCTAACTGACCGATGGGGACTTCCAGACATATACATGTGTACGTGGCTAAAGGCCCTTTAACAACCCAAGACTCACATACTTTTGAAGTGATAATGAGCAACCATCTGTACGCTGACTACGACACCACTTATCAGGTACTTAGAAAGCACTCTTGAGATCTCCCCCCAGAAATATTTCACCACTATTAACACCTTGAGTCATCTCCGACCTCACAGGTTCACAGTCATTCACACCTCAGGTCATGTGAGTGTTAATGGTGGCATTACATATCTTTTTTTTT
>NW_007577741.1:1722756-1791259 GCF_000690725.1 Stegastes partitus
TATTTAAACCCAGAAAGATTGGAAGTAACTTTAAGAGGGACTTAATATGTTCCTGTTTATTCCTCCTGTTTGCCAGAGGTTGCGCAGTAAACATCTCCAGCTCCATTCACTTAAAAAAAAATAATGATTATAATGTTGTGAAAACACTTGATGCGATGATGCGCGCAGTCGAACATCGTGGTGCACCGTGCGTCGACACACGCGCGCACACGCACCTCCCCTCCTTCCTGCATCACTGCCTGCACGTTCACGTAATACTCCCGTGAATAAGCTGACTTGTTGGAAATGCTGGAGGATCTCTGTGAGAGCACGCTGCCCGCAACACCAGTGGAAGCATCCAAAGAAAAGTGAAGACGCATCGGGAACACATTACTGATACCACACCAAGGGCTTGGATTATTCCCGGCGTGCTTCACTGAAGGTAAGTGAGCGCAAAACACCTCTGATGTCCAAAAGGCGAGAAGTGAGGAATGTTGAGGAATGTTCTCCGCGGTTTATTTCCAGGTTTTCTCATATTATAATAAATAAATAAAAAGCGGAGGGGCTGTTGAAAACTTTTATGGCATTTCAACATTTTTTGGGTAACATCAGACAGGTGATTTAGGAAACCTGCAGGATTCAACAGCAGACACATCTCAGTGATGCGCAAATATTGTACCTGTCAGAACCGTGATCGTACGTGTCCAGGACTGGCTGCAATCGGTGCCTTTGCTGTTAAAAACCAACTTTGCGGATTCTCCTGATTGTAGGCAAGTTAATTCACCACATGAACCCCACACCTACAGTTCACAGAGATGTGCTCAAGCTGCGGATTTACATAAGGCATGTTCATCTCCATGCACTCAGACTGCAGCACTTCTTCACTTCACATTGGAACAGTCTCACAGTCTCGCGGTGTCCCTGCTTCCTTGTCATTATTTGTCATCGTTTCGCACCCAGCGAGCTTCTGAGAGATCGCGATCCCCACTTACTTTTGGCGACGCCGAAGCCGCCACTTCATACACTCCAGAAGGAGGACGAGGGCTTTGACGTGTCGTAACACTTGAGCAGAAGGAGGGCGAGTATAGTGACAGTGGCTGTCTTCTGCAGAACAGAGAGCCGCCGAAGGTGTGTTCACCTCCAGAGGCTCGTCTGAGGGTTTCACTGGTGTGTGCGTCTTATTTCATCATTTTTGGAGACGTGCGCTCGGATCAGTCGTGAAGCATTACATCGGGTTTGAAAATGGTGCACAAAAGTTTGGGAAGCCCTGCTGTGCAGACAGTTGGTTTGATGCAGAGAACAACAGGCTTGTGATGCAGTGAGGAAGGCTGTTGTGGAGGGTTTACACACATTTACAATTATAAAGATGTATGACTTATTTACTTAATATAACTCCTCCTATTGAAGTACAATCTGCACCACACATCATGTAAATATGTCTTTTTCTTTTCTCCTGAGCCAGAAACAGTGAAAGATTGATCACTGAACAGGATGAACAGAGTTGAGGCCTTTTGTTTATGTAACAGGCTTTACACTGAGCTGGATGTGTTATCTACCTGTGTCACGGTGCATTAAGTTAAAGTAGCTGTCAGGTAACTGGGACACACTGTGTGTTATCATGTCAGACTAATGTGACAAAACAGGCATTCACATGATGGATTATATGAACACGGTTGCCTTGAAGGTTTGGTTCTGTAAACATGTAAACAGTAGATGGAGTCACATGAAGTGGCAGTGGTCTTGGGCGGTGATGGCAATGAGTACGCAGAGAGCTGTTCTGCACAGACAGCAGCACGGTGCATACTGTAGCACTTGGAAACCATGGCAACAAAACAACATCAGAAGAAACTGGTCAGATGAGCCAGTGATGCTTGAGAGAAGAGATGAATGGTAGACTCAGTGCATCGCAGAAAGGAGCACAAAAGAGAATTGATTCATGCTCATCAACATTTCCACCACCTCTGTGGACTCAGTCGGTGACGAACAAACGCGCCGCTTCGCGCCTGTTCGTTTCTGATATAATGTCCTTGAAAAAGAGGAATCTATATGTGTTCTTTGCACGAGGGACATTTAAATCATAAATGAAGCAATACAAGCTTATAAAAATTGGCCTGAACATCATCACTACCATCTGCCCCCTGTCACCGAGCAGTTTCCCTTTGAAGAGGCTCAGCTGTGGCCAAATCCACAGCTCTGGCCTGCTGCCACCGTCTCACATGGCTTTGACCAACAATCCAATTCCAAAATAGCAACATAAAAATATTTATTTAAAGAAAAAAAAAAAGGCCACCTGTGTGTAGTCATGTTTCTAAAATGTCACACACAAACCCGAATGACACAAATATAAAAACTCGACTCTTTAGTCCATATCTTCTAACAGAAAACGTAAACTGAGACAGACTGTGTGCCCCCAAATGAATTCAGAAGACGCCGGAGAAATTTCTTTTGTTACTTCATAAATATCCTCCTACACACACACACACACACGCGCGCGCGCGCTCGTGCTTACAGATTTCACACTGGGAACTCACAAAGTGGGCTAGTAGGACCCTTAACAGACAATTAGCGAAGGCAACAGTAAACAAATCCATAAAAATGAGCTTCTGCTTTGGGGAAAATCAGTACACGTCATCCGGTTTTCATCTCAGTTGATCAGCGTGACTCAGCAGGTTTATGTCAATTATGGTGTTTAGAAGTCAGAAAACAATCCATCATTTGCTACTGAATTAAGAATAAAGGTCAGTAAACACACTTAGTGACACATCATATATTTACTATTGTTTTTTTTTTTTTAAAGTGCCAGTGTATGTTAAACATAACTGTTTAAAACATTAGTCAAATCCTGCAGTAGTATTGTGTCACCCAGCGCTGCATTCAGGGGTTTTCAGTGTGAGATTTATTCCTTTTATGCTGTCAGCATGTTAATAAAGGCCAGAACCAAACATCCTTTAGCAAAGTTGAAAGTAGGAACATCTGGGGCATTTAAAAAACAATATATTAACATGTATTTATAGTGTTCTTCCTTTGGCCATGTAATGTAATGACGTACACACTCATTAGGCCATTCAGTGTCATTTCCCAGGTTAATTGGACCCCTTAAAGATGTCCAATATTTGCATTCCAAACCAATTACTATCAGTTGTGTGACTCAGAGCATAATCCCACGCTGCAGATTTTCCACATTTCGTAGAACATGTGTAGAACATGTCGAGATGCATCACCCCTCGGAGCTTAACCCAGAGAGGTGTTAGAGTTAAACCGGTTTGAGTTCAGAATTATAACAGTCCACATGGTTAGTCAGCATCTCTGCAACTGCTGGGACGCAGTGTAAAGACACATCTCCCATCTTTAGCTGGTGTCCTAAAAAATGATGCCACTGATGGGTGTCTGACTGTCACATAACTACATAATACAGGTGGATAGACGTCTTAGTTTGTTGTAGTTATTCAGTATCCTGTGATCCATGTGATTCATTTTCCATCCCTGATAAAAAGACAGGAGGATGAGATGACAATGTCCCTAATGTATTAGCATTATGCAGGTGTATTTGCTTTTTCTTTTTTCTTTTTGAAATATCTCTAACGCCTCCTGAAGGGCCTTGAAAACACTTGAACCCTGCTCTCTGTTTGCCCCAGATACCCTTCTCCCTCGCCCTGTCGTGATCTGTTCAGACAAGGTGCCTATGCAATATGACTCTTAGACTTGTCGTCAATAATCTACACCGAAGAGTTTTTTTTTTTTAATCCGCTTTATACAACTGAAAAATTAGCTGGACATGGAAATCATCTTATCAAATCAAACAGCTCCGCCTTTGTCATTGTCCCCCAAGGGTGTCCACTGTTAAGACTTCTTAATGCTGAGCTCTGCGACAGTCTTAATTTGAAACAGCATTTACATTTCCATTAATGAAGAGCACTTCATTCAGATCTTTCAAAAGGCAAAGATAAAAGACCTCTGATTCAGCAATAGTCAGATGCCTCCTATCTTTTTTTTCTTCTTCTTCTTCTTGTGGTGAAGGAGAACAGCCTTTTATCTTGAAGATTGCTTTGAACGAGGGGGGAAAACGAAGGAGGGGGAAACAAGTGTGCGCAAAATTCTGTCTGACTTATCATACTTACTGTTGAGTGTTTGGTGCGCCGCCGTGCTGTGAGTCAAGCTTCTGGGAACAGGTGTAGGGATCTGTGATTCACTGGGAGGTCTGGTGATTGCAACAAATGGCCTCACATCAGCCTTACCTCATATTCTGTTTGGCATTCATGGTATTGTTTGCCCTCCTGAGGTAGCTGCTGGTGGTGTGGCTATTTTGAGAAACAGAGGCCACTCAAATGTTACCAAAGAGGCCCATCGCCGCACGAGAGGGAATGCTGTTTGCTGAAGACGCCGGTCGGACGTCAGCTTAGCTTTTGTTCAAATGTGAGGATGATAATTATGCCTGCTGATTGAATCCACGTGTGGTGCGTTTATGTCCTTACGTACATTTTGCTTCTGTTGCTCTGAATATCACAGCACCCGAGTGAGGAACGTATTATGAAAATAAATAACACCCAGACAGCACAGTTGTATGAATCTAGGTGCGAGCCAGACAACGCTAATGGACAGTCTGGGTGTAGTTGTTGCAGGATTCATGCAGACGAGGTTATTCAGCTGCAGCGCATCTCCCGAACGCTCACTGTGCTCCTGACTAATGGCGAACTGACAGCTCTCCCCTTTAGGACAGAGACGAGGCACATCTTTTGAACAGGCAAACGGTGAACTGAAACGTGGAATTATTTGTGCTCGAGCTGTGCAGAAAGAGAGGGGCTCTGTGTTTTAGTAGTTTACAGAACTCTCCGTCTTGTTTCACTCACCCCGGGGAAGCTTCTTCTTTATTTGTGCATACCTCTGGAAGATAAAAACAACAACCTTGAGTTAAGTCATTGTCCAGAACGGACTTAGAGAATAAAAGTAATGGCTGAATAGAAGAGACTTGATCCCTTTGGCTACTTCTAGCTGACCTCCAACGGCACTTCATCATGATTAAATTACATGCGGCTTGTTGCAGGAATGGTAGGTGATTTACTTTTTAAATACATAAAGTAAAAGTGACTTAGAAATGCTGGTAACTTGCAGGGTTAGGCTGATTCTTGCTTTTATGTGACAGGTCTAAATCATTCAGCACAGGCCGGGGGCTGGAATCAAATCAGGGGTGTTGCATTTATAATAATAATAATGATAATAATTAATAATATATTTATTCATAAGGCATGTTTAAACACAAAAGTTCAAGATAAGATCAACTTTATTGATCCCTCACCAGCAGGAGGGAGTCATAAAAGAAACAGGACAAGAAATACTAAAGTACATCAAGGCTAAAAAATGAAGATATATTGAAGACCATGTGCACTTCTCACACATGGATATGTGCTGGGGTGGCATAATGGATACCCAGCTGAAGGACACGTTCGGTGCCTAGAACTTTACCTACATTCATCCAGAACCGTAGCTCTACATTCATGTTCTTGCACTCAAAAAGTTGTCAAGAGAAAAGATGTTATTGCACATGAGGAGCTGTGAGAGAACATTGCTCTAAGTTGCTGTTGCAGAGACAAAGAGTGTTGCACGAAGCCCAAAGCCACATCCGAGTCCAAAGCCCTTTACAGTGGATATGGACGAAACACGTATATAAAAGATGAAGTGAATGGCGCCACCTGACACTGACATGTGGATCTATTTCACGTTAACAGAAGGTCAACACGAGCTGTGTCCTGTCAGTGTATGAAAATGGATAAGAAACGACTGCTTTCTTCTCTCTGGATCAAAAGCAGTTGGTGTACATTCAGTCGGCATCAGTAGAAACACACTCGCTTAAGCAATTCACTTACAGTACCCTCTGTATTATCTCTACAACAGAGATTTGTGGAGACGGGATTACAGAGTAATGAGTCCCCTTGTGGACGGTAGCGCACTTATACTCAGCCCACTGTCTTCAGCTCAAGGCCTTGGATTTATGGTCCACCCTTAAGCAATAAACAGTAATAAAGTACGCTGATAGACCATCATCTTAACATGTGCTTCTTTTCAGATTCCATTTTTACTTTGTACCATCACACTTTCTTGTAGTACACACATTACTGGATGCTGGAGATGCTGGGAGAAATCTCTGCCTCTGGTTTTGACTGAGGCTACAGACAACACCTCAGTCAGAATCTCTGTACTCCCACTCTTCTGCACTGGCTGCCATCTCCACCGTAAGGCCTGCCAAAAAAACAAAGGAGGCTTTTTTTTTTCTTCTATATAAGCATGCTATGTCACCAGGAATGTTTCGCTGCCAGTTGTGGAACTGAATTGTATTCTTCTGTGCAACTCCAGTCACACAAGTTTGAAGTGTGATATTATTATTACTTAAAATCTACACCGCAGTTAGCTGCAACCATGGGGTCAAAGCACAAATGCTTTTACTGAACGTACAAGACAGGAAGTCTCTAGGCAAAGCAGATATGTAATTTACAACAACACTGAGATGCTTGTTGGTCTGAAAAACATGCTGCAGCAAAGCGTCCAGTGTTAGATCACCCTATGTCCGCGACAGTTCTCCAATTTCCATGGTAGGAGAAAAAACCCAGCAGGGTTACGTAGCCAGGCTGTGAAACTGGCATAGAAATGTGCTAAAGGACTTCATGTGGGTGAATCTCGTTTATTAGGCTTTTTGCTGTCTGCAGTTAGAAATGCTGTGCTGCGTGCGGCGATTTATCCTGTAGTCGGTTGGTTTTTAACTTTGGTCGAGCTGCTCTGGTCATGTTTAGGATTATACTGAGAGGTGATGTGAATCTCTCTGCCATCGGCCTGTGCTGTGTTATTATCCAGCCCCTTAACAATCTCTGGCTCATGCTTACAGAGTATCTAGCGGTCTGTTGAGGGAAATCAATCAATAGGCAGAACAGTGCCGTTGCGGTGTTGTATTTTTCATGACTTTCCCCAATGCAGGTACAGTGAAAGAAAACAAGGCCATCAGATACAAATGAGAAATAATTTTACATTTGTTAGGTTTTTTTTTTTTGCATATGCTCGGTGCCGATGGGTCGAAGTAGAAGATGTTTTGGTAAACTGGTGTTAATAATCATGTTATTACCAAATGACTAATTAACGAGAACAGCCATGCATTACACTGACACCTCGTTATCATTCTGTTACAGGGGAAAAAGGATGTTTGGGCTTACTTATACTTCTTTAAAGCAATCACAGTCAAATTAGAAAAGGATGCAACAGGGGATGTTTCCTGAAATTATTGACAAGGTGAATTGTTTTGATGGATTATTTGCATGCAGGGAGGCCAACAAAGAAAACAAGCAGGGCAGCGAAACTTAGGTTCCTCATCCGGAGGGTGTTTGTGGTTGTTGCCTGAAGGGCACGACAAATGTCTTACACCTGAGTCAGACTATATTAAACCTAACATAACTGCATTTCCCTGCCTTCGCCCTAAGTCGGCTGGGATAGGCTCCAGCCCCCCCGCGACCCTAGTGAGGATTAAGCGGTGTATAGATAATGGATGGATGGATAACTGCATTTCACAATCAGTTGAAACTGGGCAGTATTTTGATTCACACAATTTGGTGATGATATTTCATTTTTGTGGATGTTTGTCTAAACAAGATTTGTATTTCTGTTATTAAAACTTAAAATTCGCACATTTTACAGCATCATAATCCATTATGATAGACAGCTACACACCTTAACAGAGGATTTCATCCACGTAAGCCACCCCAACTTGTCCGACACTTGACTCCAGGTTACGAAACAAGCAGTACAAGCTTCAACTTAATCATAACATCAGTTATGTGATCATGTTCTACCCCTCAACATGGTCCGTTTTAATCCACACGTTGCACTTTGAAGATTCCCTTCTCCTGTTTAGTTTACCCATTAGTTGACGGTGAAGATGCGCCTGAGTGCGCGTGAACACTGAGGACTGCTCTGAAGTACACGTGCATGTCATCCTAACGTACGACTCTGTCCATTAAAACACAAAACTCTTTCACACTTGTTCCTGCAGAGCGAGCAAGCTAACAGCTTTTGTTAACTTTCAAGGGTCTATCAAAATATAAAAAGGAAGACGAGAGGTACGGCTGTGGCGTTCGGGTCAAGACCATCCAAATGTGTTTTGCTTTAGAAGCGCACACGTGAATGTTTCTGCTGCTGCTGCTGCTGCTGCTGCTGCGGCACACGGCTGACTCACTGCAGATGGGAAGGAAACAAGCTTAGCGGCCCCACAGAGTTCACTGAGGAAGATTATGTTATTGAAATTTTCAATTTTATGTTGTGCTGCTCTTGTGGTAATTTGAAATAATTGGCTCCCACAAGCTCAATTACATTTACCAGCTCTCAGATGTATGACCAGGAAGGCTTCAGAGAAAGAAATAATCGTGCATCCGGTCTGCTCTCTGTAAATGTGTACACTGATTTACTGCATTCATTTTGTGTTAAGTGCATCGCCGAGCAACAATTCCTTACATTCTATTAGTATCATTAATGACACCGTTTTATTTCTCTCTGAAGCAATTTGTGGTGCAGTTTTTTTTTTATTTCTTACAATACATTTGCAATAATATTTTCTTTTACGATGTTTAGTAATGAGGCTACAGCTGCAGATGAGATTTTCACATTCTGACCTTGCACCGAGCAGGCTGTCAAACCGAAGCTTTACTCCTCCCGTGTCGCACTTTGTTGGCAGGTTGTGTTGTGGCAGGACTTTCCCTGGCTAGGGCACGAGCTGCCATGCCATTTGGTTGTCTAACACTCGGGGAGAAGAAGGATTACAACAGTCCCTCAGAGGTGACCGACAAATATGACCTTGGACAAATTGTTAAGTCGTAAGTACACCTACGTTCTGATGAATGCTAACACCTACGTCTTTAAATGATCTGACTGGAAATATGACATGTTTGCCTTTTTTTTTTTTTTTTTCCACAGAGAGGAGTTTTGCGAGATATTCCGGGCGAAGGATAGGAACACCTTGAAAATGTACACGTGTAAAAAGTTCCACAAAAAGGACGGAAGGAAAGTGAGGAAAGCTGCCAAGAATGAGATAATGATCTTAAAGATGTAAGTGTTGGACTCCACGGTATAGCAGTGACTTGCCTGAGGCCCTGTCCTGGCATTGAGATAAAGCGTAATCCCAAGTGTTCAGTAGAATACTGTCTTTGGGAGGAACCAAAGGCTAAGTGTGGCACAAAAGACAAACATTCTGAAGTTTCGTATATTGTAATCAGGTTCTAGGACTCTCATACAGACTTTATACAAAGACCTAAACCCTACTTATATCTGGTGCACTGAGACAGGATTTGTTTCTTTCAGTCTGGTGATATTCTAGATTTACTTACTATTAATCAATCTGCAATAAAGACCAATGAAGTAATGATTGTGCAGCCACATTTTATATAGCTTCTACCTTTGTGACGTCCACACAAACTGCTAAACACAAAGATCCACCACTGCATCTCATGACTTAAACAAAAGACCTAGTTTGTTTTAGTTTATGCAGTGGTTTCCTATAAATATACTTCTTTTTTTTTTATTAAAGCGGTTTGTTACCTGTGTTTTTAGATATCAGCACCAGGAGCAAATAGAGTTTAGTTCAGATAACACATAATTAACGCCCATTCATTTGGTTTTGTTTTTTTTCATTGGATTTGTTGAAAATCACATAAATATAGGCTATAACTAGCCTTTGTTTTGTAAAAGAGAATAAAGTATTGTCATGTCTTGAAAGCTTTTTTCTTTGCAGCAGCAGTTTAGTCATATTTGCAACCTAACCCCAACCCAAGAGTTAGTCATAATGAAGGCCAACAGCTCGAAATCAATAATATCGAGAATGAATGTATTATTGATGAAGGCCATAAGCCTGAAGCCTGAATATTATGATAGTGATCTGTAGCTAGTTGTGTGAAGCTTGAGCCAAACCAGCCGGTGTTTTACAGCTTCAGCCTGGACGTGTATGGAGACGCCACACTGGGAGGTTTAGACAGACGTGAAAAAAACCTTTGGTGCATTTATAAGTTATGAATACCTGATGTGGAAGTTATGTTGCTGCCTTGTTCTACTACTTTACTCTATTTTAGATTTAGACTGACTTTATTAATCCTAGAGGGAAATTCAGGCATTACAGCAGCATGACTGGGTAGGTAAAATACAATAAAATAAGATAAAAAATATAGAAAATAGAATATAGAAGAAAGTCAACAAAGTTTACAAGAACATATGAGAGAGGTTTTTTAACCTCACTGACATCCCTCCGTCCTCCCCTCTCGTAATACTCTCACATTTTTCCTGCTTTCCAAAGGATAAAACATCACAACATCCTTCAGCTGGTTGACACTTTTGAAACCAAGAAGGAGTATTTCCTTTTCCTGGAGCTGTAAGTACAGCTGATGCATTTGAAAGAGATTTTTTGCGCACACTGTCGTGCACTTTACTTCTGCAACTGTGATAAAGATAATGTCAAATTCAACTTCTGTCATTCGAAACTAATCTGTGTTAACTTTGGACGCCCCGTCTTGTCAGAGCTACAGGCAGAGAGGTCTTCGACTGGATCTTAGATCAAGGCTACTACTCGGAGAGGGACACCAGCAACGTTATGCGGCAGGTGTTGGAAGCTGTGGCTTACCTGCACTCTCTGAAAATCGTCCACAGAAACCTCAAGGTGCATTTCACTGCTGACACCTAGTGAGAAGCAGCAGCACTTCACCACAGGCCAGACACAACGCTGCATAAACGAACAACCTTGTGATGACCTTTACAAACATGCAATGCTGCATTAAGATAAGATCTTTCTAGTTTGATAAACCTTTTGTTGTTTCTCATGCAGCTGGAGAACTTGGTGTACTTTAATCGTTTGAAGCACTCCAAAATTGTTATCAGTGACTTCCAGTTGGCAAAACTGGAAAATGGACTCATTAGGGACCCGTGTGGGACTCCAGAATATCTCGGTGAGTGACGTAGATCAGTTAAATTAGTTTTGCAAACAAACGTTGATCATTGTCGCATCATCACGATGCTTCAATCCCATTTTTATGTGCAGCTCCTGAGGTGGTGGGGAGGCAGAGATATGGACGACCTGTGGACTGTTGGGCCATCGGCGTCATCATGTATATACTGTGAGTGGCCAGTAATGCTCTCAAAATGATGTCATCAGAAGTACACTCAAGTGTTTCACCTAAAAGAAGTGTTGTCTTTTCTCACAGTTTGTCTGGAAACCCTCCCTTCTATGATGATGCCGATGAAGACGACTGTGATAATCGTGATAAGAACCTGTTTCTCAAGATTTTGTCAGGGGACTACGAATTCGATTCCCCATACTGGGACGATATTTCAGATTCTGGTGAGAGATAATCACGTTATTTAAGTGCATGTCTGTCATAAGCATATCACAACATAAGGTCTAAAAAAAAATCGAGAAGCAAACAAATTGCTGTTACTGACCTGTTCTCGTGGTTTCCAGCCAAAAACTTAGTGGCATCTTTGATGGAAGTGGACCAAGATCAGCGATTGACAGCTCAGGAAGCCATAGCCCATGAATGGTAAGAGAGAGAAAAAAGAAAGTTCGTAAAATAAATCAAACAGAAATCATCCGACCGGCCTTGTTAAAACTGGCAAAAAGGTGGCAAAAATATAATAATGTGCTGCAGAAAAAAGTTCTTTTGTTCCTTTTTTTAAGGATTTCTGGAAATGCTGCCTCAGACAAGAACATCAAGGATGGTGTTTGTGCACAAATTGAAAAGAACTTTGCCAAAGCCAAGTGGAAGGTAGTACTTCTCATGCACATATACCAACATTTATGACACATAATACACAAAATGATATTGTTCTGATCGTGCCTGAGGTTTTCTCTACATGCAACAACTAGAATCAAGTACAGTTTCATTCTCTTTTTAATACATTTCAGTGTAAGAACTAATTCATGACTTCATTGTCACTCCACGTCACTTCATGTGAACAAAAAATTTGTTTTTTGTGATTAACAGAAAGCCGTCAGAGTGACCACCCTCATGAAGAGACTTCGAGCGTCCGAGCAGGGGGATTCTGCGGCCTCTGGTCTCGCACCGGGGGCTGCAGCTGACCCCAACACGCCCGGCGTCACTCCTGCTGCTCCAGCAGGTGGCGGCGGCGGCGGCGGCGGCCTTCTCGCTGCCGCCATAAAAGCCGGTCTTAGTGAAAAGGCTCCTGACACACAGACTGCTAGCATGTCTGCGCTCTCCCTGCCCAATGCAGCCAGACAGGAGGAGCACCAGCAGTCACGGTGCAACGGCGACGTTCCCCAGGTGCTGCCGCCGAGAAAAGGAGACTAGGCATCGATCGAATGCAAGAAAACCAACCTACAAGCACATGCGCAGTACAGCCAGTAAATTTGGAATCATGATATCGTGTCTATGCTGTCCGACTATCCCCCAGTTTGCAGAATTATTCCACAACTCCATGCATTTCACGTTCCTGCCTCCTGTACTGATTGGTCTATTGAATAGTGTTCTCCACTCTCCCCTGTTCTTGTTATTTTGTACACAAGTCCCTTTAAAGCTTGTTGCAAAGTAGCTCTTCTGTTGTTTTTCCTTTTCCTTCGAGACTGTAAAAACTCATAGTGTAATTTAGTGAAATCAGCTCATCTTTACTCATCAGCTCATTGTATATAGGTGTGTTTGTCTGTTTCAACAAATTGCTACTTTTTAGCTTCAGATCTTACAATCCTTAGTTCAAGTCTTGTGACTTAAAATTATGAGTTGAAAGATTTGGTAATTTGGTCATGTTAAAGTTATTTAAAACATAAATAAACACAAATTTATACGAAAGCGTTCCAGAATTAACGCTGTAATAACTCCAAAACAGAAAACAGTGACACAAAGTGACAGAACTTGTCATGTACATATCCTGAATGAATCATGTATGAATATTTGATTTAAAAAAAGCCAAAATGAAAATTTTTTAGCCATGTTGAAGATTTCAAAATTGTACAATATAATACGTGTGACACTTTGATGACTGTCCATAAAATGTTTTTCTAATGACAGACTGTACAACAGGTACAGAGGGATCAATTTGACACCGTGACTAGATATCTACTGGTTTAGTGCAGTGCAACTTTAGACAACTTAGAATTTTAAGGCAGCAAGAAAAGCATATTTTTAAGTTTAAGTGCCTTAATATTTGTTGCATTCATGTACTAAAATGTTTCAAGAGGAACAACTTGATTATAAATGCTTACTTATTTCATTGAAATGGTTTTAGCCGTTTAATTTGCTCTTCTGTTTAGAGTCGTAAGCTGCTGTATTGATATTTGTGTTTTGTCCTCTTTCACACTTCATTTAAAAACACAGGAAACTAGATTTAGACATTCTATGTGGAGTGATGTTCTAGCTGTTGTTGTGTTGTAACTTGTAATTAGTAAATCCAGAGTTTATAGCAGAGTCCATATCGACTGTACGACCATGTATATTTGCATTGTATGTGTATACATGTGTATTTTTTTATTTATGTGTGTATTTAGCAACATTTAGCTGAGCTAACGGGTTGCTACGATGCTTGTGACTAAATAAAAGGAGCAATACTGTTGCTGAAACTGTGACACTTTTCTGAAGTTGTCCCTCTTTGACTGTTTTCATGACTGATCCTTGTGCAAATCACAATTTTACTTAAATACAAGCAGTTTTTTGGGCTGCAAGGTGGCTCGGTGGTTAGCATCATTGCCTCGCAGCTAGAAGGTCGCGGTTCACGAGGACACCTGGGATCTTTCTGCATGGAGTTTGCATGTTCTCCCCGTGCAGCGTGGGTTCTCTCCGGGTTCTCTGGCTTCCTCCCACAGTCCAGAAACATGTTGAGGTTAATTGGTGATCCTAAATGATCTGTAGGTGTGAATGTGAGTGTGCTTGGTTGTCTGTCTCTAAGTGTAGCCCTGTGATAGACTGGTTACCTGTCCAGGTGAACCTGCCTTCACCCTGAGTCAGCTGGGATAGACTCCAGCCCCCCGTGACCTGAGTGAGGATTAAGCGGTGTATAGATAATGGATGGATGGATGGATCTTTTGTCGTTATTTAAACTGTTAGGTTTTTGTCTGTTAACACAAATTAGATATTCGGCCTTTAAAGGTTCATATTAGAACAAAATTGACATGTATTATCTCCAAAATTGTCTGCAATTATTCTTAATTAATGCAGTAATGAACAATGCTTGCACCACATGCAGAGACACGCATATTTTCCACTTGATAAAATGAAACAGCTCTTTATCTTTGCTGTGGCTTTGAGGTTCAGTATGAGCAGGGGACTTGTATAATCCAATCTAAGGCCAAATAGAAAATTTACAGTGACTAAAGTGTAATTTATCGTGGTGTAACAGTGTGACAATACCTTTAAAGCTTGACTGACACCCACCATGCTGATCCGGTGAGCAGTTTGTTTGGAGGAGTGTCCTAACGTCACGGTCAAGCTTACGTTGGTTTGTATATGCCTGGGCAACAGTAAAAGGAAAAGGGATAGTAATAAGTTTTACACCATTTTAATAAATGAAGGCAAAGCATTTCTCCACTTATAGTGAAACGACAATTTAATATTTAAACTATGCAAAATTCTTACTTCATAAAATGCCATCTGTTTGTTAGTCAGATCTTTGACATAACAGGAATAATAAAATAAAAACATGTAGGTTTTATGGTGATTAAAGACGTGGTCATTGATTTTAACTTCTTTGGCTACAGACAGTTGTTAAAAGTGAAATACGGGTCATGAGGTGATCTTTATGGTCAGTGTAATCAATATGTTTTATGGTTTCCAGTCTGACGGGCCCGACATTAAACAGAATGTGCTAGTTGTTCTGTGTAACAACCGCCAGGTGGCAGAAATTCGCCCTACATACTTTTAACACAGCGAGGAAGAAGCTCCGTCTCTGCCGCAGAACCGTAGAAGAAGAAGGTTCGCCTCCATTTTTCTACATCACTTCGTTGGAGCCATCTACGATTTGGCCGAAAATCCTCCGCAATATCAACACTTAGCCCGAAAAACAGCCAAGGTTGGTTTTTAATGAATAAAAACATTCAAGCGACAGCGGTGACATGGAAAGCCAGCGAAGGGTGACGCTTAGCTACCGGCTAATGCTAATGAACCGTCTTTTTTAATGTTAGTTAGCTGTGATAGCCTGTGGTTCGTCTCTGATTCGTCGGGCTCAGGTTTGCCTCAATGGACTCTCGCATTCAGATGGGCTAAAATTAGCGTTTTAATTCGGTCTGTTACGCTGAATTCCTGCGTAGTAGAGTCATTTATAACTCTGGCGCTGTTTGTTTGTGTTGTGGCGTACATTTGGGAGGCCTAGTGAGGGCTATAATTAGCAGGCCACTCTTCTGTGAGCCACCATTAGCAGTCACCCCATCCACTGTTATTGGTCCCATATTTGCAGCCATCTTTTAATAATCCTCACTGTTGTACCGACACAACACATCACCATGTGAACATATACACCGTCACGTCTGTGTGGATTTAGAGCTGTGCTGTCAGAAGTCAGTGTCTTGTCAGATTTATTGTTAAGGACGTACCATGTGATGCTCTCATCCACATTCACCTTTAATGTTGTCTCCAGATAGGCACCTGACCTACAAGCATGTGGGATGGACCAGGGCCAGGGCAGGGACCACGGGGCGGACCACCACCCTTTCGGTAACCAAGCATCATTTGATCACACCCATTGATTTAGACTGACTTTATTAAACCCAGGGAGGGAAATTCAGGTGTTACAGCAGCATGACTATTCAACAAAGGGGGCAAACAAATCAAAAAGACAACACAGAATATTAGGGGAGGGTATTAAATGAAGGTAAGGTAAAATAAAAATATAATATAGAAGAAAGTCAACAAAATTTTCAAGAATATTTAAGACTAATTTCAGCTAAACAGTAAAAAAGAAATATCATTTTTCACTAATTGCACCTTAAAGCAGTCAAAATTGTCAACTATTAAATAAGTCATGAACTATTTTGGTTACTGATTAAATGTGTCAAATAATTTTAAATGAAAAAGAATCAAATTTTCTAATTCCAGCTTCTTAAATGTAAATATTTTCTCATTTCTTTAAACTGAATATCTACTATTTCTGGCACTTTATAGGCCAAGCAACTAATCGGTAATTACAAAAAATACATGACAAATTAATTCACAGTGAAAGTACCTCCTATAGTGCAAATTGTTGGGAGTGTGGCACCACCACATAATTTAACTGTGCTTTTTTGATATATTTAGTCCATTATTAGATTCTCTGTTAATTGGATTGTGTTACCTACTTCAAACTACTGAATACCTGTATTTATGTGCATGTTTAGCATGAACAATTTCTCACTTTTCTGCAATTGATGGCTCACCTCAGCGTGCATTTATGGCCAATTAAGAAAACTTTTTGAATTTTAATTTTTTTACTCTTTGTATTATTTAGTTGTAAGCTTTGTTCTTTGGTTATATGCTTTTTAAACAAATCAGCAGCCTAATGCAATCATTTTTATTCCAGTGGTGATCATCGTGGAGAAATGTTTGGGGGCAGAGATCGTCCCATGCCAGATTACAGAGGCAGAGATGGGATGAACATGGGTCCCATGGGTCACATGGGCCCGAGACCTCTAGATATACCACCCATGGACATGAGGAGAATGGATGGGCCACCGATGAGGGGGCGTGATATGGACCCACGTGACATGCGAGGAAGGGAGCCAAACAGAGATTTCTTCAGACCTGGAGATGAGCCAGACTTCAGCCTTCGAAGGCAATATGAAGTTTCCATCCGAGACAAACTTATGAATGCTTCTGGTTTCTCAGGGCCAGGCAGGAACTCGGTAGACATGGGAGGAAGGGGTATGCCACCACGAGAACCAAACAACAGGTTTATGGACACCGGAGACAGAGAATCGTTTAATTACAACATGCCACGGTTCAACAACCCCAATATTGATGGAAGAAGAGGGTTTCCCATGGACAGAATGGAGCGAAATGATGGATTTAGGGACATGCATGACAGACCTCCGATGGGCATTGGTGACTCCAATCGCTTTGATATGGACCTGCCCCCACGTGAAAGGAGACCGATGGACACTGACAGAAGAGGGGGGCCACCTTTCAATCCAAGAGGCGGGTTTGATTCCGACATGGATTTCAGAAATCGCCCCGGACCATCAGGTGAATTTAGAGGTAGAGATCGATCGCCTTTAAAATTTGGAAACAGTGACGTCCCTGCAGTGGACAGGGCAAGACCAGACATGCCTCCAGATATTCCTCAGAGGACAGAGTTCATGGGTGCAGGAGACTGTGTTGGGAAGAGAGAGTACCAAGACTCAAGCGGCAGTCCACTTATGGATTATCGGAGTGGTGAAGAGATGACACTTGCAGAAGAATGGAAGAACCGTCGGAAGGACAAGACCCCTTTTTTCAATGTGGCTAAAGGTATGGGAGGTGCACCTGAACCCAGTTTTCCTGTTGGTTTTGGACGAGATGCAAATGTCAGGGATCCACCACCATTTCAGGAGAGGGATAAGCCTCCTGTTGACTTCCCAGGGAAAGATGTTGGCTTCCACCGTGCTGACCACTTTCCTGCTATGGGTCTTCCACCAATGGGCAGCAAAGGTTCACAAGACCATCCGCTCCCAGAAATGAGTCCCCTAGCTGGCCCTCTTGGGAGAGAAAATGAGGGTAAACACTGGCTTGGAGAAAGGGACCCAAAGCATATTCAGAATAAGTCAAACCATGATGAAAGGCCCCCTTACAATCAAGATAAGAATCAGCCCTCGCATGAGATTCAGCAGCCAAACGATTGCTTTAAAGGAATGAAAGATATGCCACACAATCAAGGACCTGGCAGGGGTAAGCTGGGGGCAGAACATGATTTCCAAAGCAACAGCACTGTACAGGCACGAGACCAAGACTACAGGGACATCGATTATAGAACAGGGTCCGGAAGGGTGTTTGACTACAAACACGAAGAACTTCACGCACCAGAGAAACTCCTCAAAGAGTCCAAACCCATCACACCTTCAAAGTTTAGTGATTCTGGTTCACAGGTATGTGGGGCTTTTTTTGTCACCAGTTTGTTCGCAAGTTATATTTGTATTTTTTTAATCCTATTTTGATGTTTCACGGTGTTTCTGGAAGGATCAAGATTACAGGAGCGCATCGGTGGAAGAAAAAGTGTCCAATATTATATCCGTAACTGGTATTCCAAAGACTGCCACGATGGAGCAGGTAATCAAACAGAACAGCATCGTTATTTTTGTTTTTTATTCTTAGCAAACTGTGTTCGTAGTCGTTGAAATGTGGCTCAACTCTCACTCGGTTTGATCTTTTCAGATTCTCGGTGCCTTCGCTGTCCGTGATGGTGTGCCAATGCAGGGGATGAAAATCAAAAATGTTGTGCCAGGTAAGAACCAAGTTTCTTTGCGGGAGTGTTTGGGGCAGTTGTTTCGCTAACGTGTCCCTTCGACATTTCGCTTTTACGACATTCGAACCTCCGCATTCTTTTTTTCCTTACATTCTTGGTTGCTTGTGGTGTTGGTGGTCTGTACGAACTCGCTCAGTAAAGCAAGAAGGGGGGTTTCTGTTCTACCATCCCTTTCCATGTCTAAGGGTGTGTGGTCATTGCCAACAATTAGAGGAGATACGTAGGACTCAACATTAGCAGCTTTTGGAGAGTGATACTCAGTGTCTGTCACAAGCGATCTGTGACAAGTGACTCTCTGAACGTGTCCTTCAGGGACACTTTTTCTAAGCACTGATTTGAGAAAGGAGGTGAGCTAACCTGAAAACCCTGGGAACCGCCTTGCTAGTGCTTTGTTCATCCTGCTGATCTAAGCATCTGCTTTAGAGTGAGTTTTCCTCAGTGGATCGCTGTGCACATGTCGCCTACATGATGCCAAGCCTTTTTGTGAAGATTATGTCTGAATATTGCATTAATCTATTTAAACAGCATCACAGAAAGGGGGTGCCTTTTTCAATTTGATACAAGCATGAATTGCAAATTTTTTTCTGTCTCCATGATGCTCACCACGCAAATGTTCACTGCCAACGGTCTGGAATATGTGTCTGTTGAGGCTTGGCTTTATCAAAGCCGTTCAAGGCTTTCAAGTCTGTTATGATGTCAGTCAACAGAAGACTGACTAGAAAAAACTAAATGTTTTCCTGAAAAGGTATGTGTGTCAGTAGGGGTGTAAATACTCGCTCGCACTGATCTTGATGTATTCACGAATGCTTTCTTTTATGTTTCACTGGGTGACTGTCATGACTGGCATTGACTAACAAAAACCCATCTGTATTTCAAATGCTGTCCCCAGGTTACAGCTACGATATGGCCTATGTGGAGTTTTTAAACCTCGAGGATGCAGTCCACTTCATGGAGTCCAACAAGGTGGCCCATCCTCGTCACTCTGCGAAGGCCGTCTCTCCCATCAGGATTACGAGGGGCTGAGAGGGCATTTAGTAGATGGGGGAGGGGCTGAACTTGGGAAGGAGTCACTAATATCTTTAGCGAGCTTAACTTGGTTGAGGAGATGAAGATGTCGAATATTGACATTCTTAGATGGAAATGTTTTTAACCGTTAACAGTTGGTCCTATCTTACATGTACGTATCCACAAAGCCACGACAGTACCACAGGTTACCGTCTTAATACTTCTGAGAAATGTAAAAATATGAACGTTCAACTGTGTCTGTGCACAGATAGACATCAACTGGTTTCCGACTATATTAGCTTTTAGGATTTCAGCTGCAAACTACTTAACCCGGGAATGTATTTAACCAGAAAATGCAGACTTTTAGGGGAAAATCAGTCCTTCCATTGGACTATCGAAACAGTAAAGAGGTTTTTAATGAAGAGTTAACGATGACAATTTCATCAGTGCTTGTGGCACTTTGACGCCTTCGAGTCATAAAATGTAGGTTTGCACAACCTGTGAATATGTTTCACTTTTTAGAATGTGATATTGGTAATAATCGGTTTGTCATCAGTCGAGATGCTTGAGATGTTAACAAAAGGCTAATGGTATCTGTACTTTAAAATAATCTGGGTTGCTGGATCATGTCGCATTGCTTTCAAGTAAAAGTTCAGGCAGGTGCACTTTTTTGCCAGAGGCGTTTATATACATCTACCTTGCATTGGAGATCTTTTAGCTACGCTAGCAGCTTTGTTGGGGTTGTGGTTGACTCTGGTTGCTTGCTCCAGTTGCAAATCTCTACTATTAGGTGCATCGCATTGAAAGTTGGTGCAATTTTCATGTTCCCCAGAGGATGAAACCGTCTGATTCTGTTTGATCCTCTGACACTTCCTGTTGGAATACTGCGAGGTTGATATTCAGTTTTTTTTTGTGTGTGTAATGTCTCAACAACTATTGGTTGGCTTTAAATTTGGTGCAGTTGTCCGTTGTGTTCACGAGATTCTTCCTCATGACTTCAGTGATTCCACGACTTCTTCTGGCACCACCATGAGATGACAGGTGTGGTGCAGATACTCATCATCCTTCTGGACTTTATGGTTCACTTGACTTTCTGTCATCAGTGCCATCATCAGGTCAAGATTTCAGTTTGTCCAGCTCTTTGGCTTGTTTGGTTTTCTTTACAGTGAGCATTATGGCTTCGTGTAGACGCTTGTTGTCTTCAAGTTTCTGCTGCATTCTTTCTGTGACAAAAATGATTTCGCAACTTCCTCTTTCAGTCATCTGTGACTTATTCTCTTGATGGTATTCTCTTGAACTCATCAGTGGATTTTGGGCATTTCAGCCTTCTTCGGATTGCTCGGAGCAGTTTGTGAACAAAGTTTACATCTTGACTCACTGAACACAATCTTCAGCGCTGGCCAGATTGTTGTGCTCTGATCATATTTTTACAAAATTAGGTCAAGCACCTTGTCTCTGGGTAGATGGGATCAGTTGGTTTCTTGCTGAAATGTGTAGCGGCTCGCCTGTTTCTGCTGTTTCTTTTAAAAGCCTGGATGATTGTGTTCTACTTTATTTTCACTATTTTTTATGTTCTGCAGCTTGTGATAGGCCAGGGTAAAAATTAGATGATGCCATTAGTTGTGTGGTCGGTAATTTTGCCATCATCAAAGATTTTACCCACTTTGTCATGAGAGGTTAAAGGTCACTCTAGTTTGGGCTGTTTTTTTTAAATTTCTTTTTTATTTTTATGTTTGGGACTAAGACAGCAAATTGTGTGCTCACGTTATGATTTTGATACCGTTATTCTGCGTGGATGTAAATCTACATTCGATGCACACATCGTAACCTCGGCACTGCCTTTTTGTGGAATACATTTAGACTTACCGTGACCTTTCCTTGGAAACAACTCTTTCTATGCATACGCAGTCCAGTGCTGGAACTATGGTATCTACGATGGCACTGTTTGGTTTGTATTCGCTGAGGACGTGGTTCTAATTTGGGAGTGTGAAGTGATTTTATTTTTTCCTCCTTGAAACATTACACTGGTGAAGAGTCCTTGTAATACAGCTGATTGATTTACAGAAAAAAAATCAACTAGTTTAATGATCGATGAATTGTCTGTCATTTAAAAAAAAAATCTCTAGTTGCTGTCTTTTTCTTGTGTGATAGAGAATTGCATTTCTTTGGGTGTTGGTTGGACAAAAAAAAAAAAAAGCTATTTGAGGGTCTCGTGTTCGGCTTTAGAAAACTGATTTTTCACAATCTTCTGAATCGTTACGGACCAAACTACTTTCTTTACTGATACAGTAGATGGCAGACTGATATGAAATACATCCTACGTTCCAGCCTTAATTTGTTGTCCCCTTGAAACTAGTGTAGGGGCACGTGGCCTACGTGTAGGACGGTCATGGACCCGGGCTTTGCACACTACCATAAGTGTTGGCCCAGTTATCCTCAGCAGTAAAGAGGAGGGCTAACCCTGCCACAGTGCATGTTGGGTGTCACTGGAATTATCTTAGCTACCAGCTGCTAGTACAGTATAATGCTGATTGACATTTTCTGTCTTTCTTTCAGGGGTCCCTAAAGGTTGGCACTAGAACAACTTCCATGAAGTATATCGAGCCAGACGAGTGTGAAAGAGGTGTTCATGTGAGTGGAATAATCATAAATGATTTCTTTTTATGCCCAGGGAGCAAAACAACTACAGTCGTGACTCGATAATCCGACACTAAACGTAAAACCTTCTTTTATGTCGGATAGCAAGGCTGTCGGATTGTCAAGACGGAGGTCGAGACACAAGGAGGGCTTGATGCTTGAAGGCTCATTTGTTGTTAATTATTGTTCACAGTTGTTATAATAACTAGTATATTGTTAGAACACTACGCATCGCTGGATTTCACACCTAACTGACCGGGGTGGAAGTGGCCGGACCACACAGGCAGTACTTGGCTGCTGATGCTAGTTTAGTTAGCGCTCACACTTCTGTTTCCACCATCGGCGGTGGCAGTGGGGGAGTGGCAGATACGCTCCACCGTTACCATCCACTGAGCGCGCTCACTGCGTGTGACGTCGTCGTGTCCTCTTCTGCACATGCGGGACACTTTTGGGTCGTATGAAGTTCACACAGCAGATCACATACAAGTCGCATTTAAGTGGAAATGTGAACGAACTCACAAAAAAATCGGATTTCACAAAAAAACTGAATTGAGCATTAAGTCCTGCAGTGTGAACGTAGCCAATCTGTGGGATTGTTCAGTCAGATAATACGCCGTTATCCTGATTGGTGACATTAAATGTCATGTCGGGGTCGGACTCCAAGGCTGTCGGTATGTTAAGACTGTTTTTAATGGATTCTGTTTGTTTTTTCCTAAAAACCTGTCGGATAGCAAGGTTTAGGATTGTTCGGGGTCGGATTATCAAGTCATGACTGTAGTTGATTAATGGTTTGCTCACATTTTAAACACTGTGTAAATCGAATTGACCTGTCTCATAACAGAGGTTGTGGTAACTTGATTATAATTCCCTCAGTGTTGTTTCAGTTTCATAGCTGTAGGATATTATTTCACTGAGTTTCTCTCATAAATACAGATATCAGTTGCTCACTTCGATTCTTAGCCATTCTTCCTGAACAAATGGGACAAAAATGTGTGTAGATGTGAACACGAAACACGGTGTTGAGTTTGCATTACTAGCAAACACAACAAATGTTCTTGCTAAAAGTAAGTCACGTGTTTGTAAAACAAGGGGAAGCAGAACTAAAGGTTTGTCTCTAATCATAGCACGTCCCAGATAATAGACTCTAGTTACATGTGCCTTTATTTCTGTCTTTTTGAATCAGGAATCAGATCACAAAGTACCTCAACTCCAGGAGCCCCAGTTGCCCAGATCAGATCAACCTTTAGACGAGTTGAAGACAAACCTGAATGGCTCTAAACCAAAAGGTCCCATGGAGCCGGTGCCCCCCGGCCAGTGGCAGCGTAGCTCTGACCTGACTCCAGAGGCCTGGCAGCAGCAGGTGGACCAGCAGCTCCAGCAGCAAGAGATGGAGCAACAGGCCGAGTCCTGGAGCAACCGCAACCCTCCTCTTCACAGCTCACAACAACCTGACTCTGTGTTTAGAGACAGCAAAAGTATGTTGACCTTTCTATCTTTAGTCTGCCTGTTTGGTTTACGATTCATATATGTGTGTTCAGTTATAATTCTAATTGAGTCAAGTAAACATTATTTCTTGTCACTCTTACAGCCATGATAATAAAAAATGTGAAGCCTACCACCACAGTAGAGACTATCCTGAAGGCCTTGGATCCGTTTGCATACCTAGATGAGAGGAATGTTCGTCTCGTGAAGGCCAAGCCGCCTGGAGCAAAGTGCTTCTGCTTCGTTGACATGGACTCCCATGAGGTACCTACAGATATCAGTCAACCCATGCTCATGTAGGAGTTGTGGTTTTGCCCAGCGTCCAGCTCACAACTCTGTCTCCTTCTGTAGCAAGTGACCCGTCTGGTGGAGCTCCTCACTAAACCTAGACCCCTGTACGTCGATGGAGTCAGAGTTTATGCTGAGGTTGCAAAACCTCTTAAGAACCAAAAGTAAGTCCACCGTGTTGCAAAGGTTTTCTTCCTGGCCTGGTTCCCTCGAAAACGCTTGACTGATTTGTTCTTTCGGTTTGTTTCAGCTTCAGAAGAGATTTTGATAAACCAAACACGTCTATCCTCGGGTATCCCCCTGAGGCCGCCATGGTGGGGGTAAGTTGTGGTCTTAGCTTTGTACTGAAAGGACGTGAACGGTCAGATCTTTGAGACAACCTGTGCTCTTCTGTGTTTGTTATTTCAGCAGCAGCAGCAGCAGCAGCAGCAGCAGCAGTACCCACAGCCTCCACCGTTCCTGCCACCTCTGCAGCCACCTACTGGTCCTCCTCCTGGGATTCCAGGTGACTCTTCAGACTCTTCATAGTATTGTGTTCCCCCTCCATACAGTTTACATTATTACAAAGCAAAATGGTCTCACAAAGTCGTCTCACTGTTTTGTCACCAGGTGATTTAATGGCTGGCAGCTCTAATCCTGCTCTGTCATCAGACCCCAGCGTGAGCCAGGTAGACTGCAAACCAGGAAGCAAAAATCTAAACATCTTACTTCAAATTCACATGTTTAACTGTACCTCTTCAACGCCGTACAGGGAGTCGGCTATGTTGAAGCTCCACCAGTGGATCCGTCGTACCAGGCTGTTGCGCCTCACATGCCCACAGACTTAGCTGGGATGAGCGCCACCACAGAGGGATCACAGGCCTACGTTTATGGTGAGAAACAACTCAAGTTTGTTTTGATTTAGCATTAGTAATGATTATTAAATATTAAGAATAACACAACTATCATAAACACTTCTTTTTATTTCCAGTTAATGTTAATCATATATGTATTTGTCATGCTTCCTCCAGGCTCTGACACTCCAGACATCACCAACTACCTGTACGATGCCACGTCAGGCTTCTATTACGATCCAGAGACGACACTGTACTACGATCCTAACTCCAGGGTGAGAACGCGATGCACCGGTGCTTTCTCTAGCCCCAGAAGTGGGCAAAGTATGGAAATGCAGTGTTGTTTAAATGTGTGCTCCAGTCAGTAAAAGTAGGGAAAATAATAGATGAAGGCCAATTCTGGACTGACTTGACCGATGCAGACTTTGAAATCAGACAGCAGAGGTTTCTTTTACAAGGGATAGATAGCAGCTGGTGTTCCTGAGGTGTGCCGAGCAGAGTGGGCGAACATAGATAGATAGATAGATAGATAGATAGATAGATAGATAGATAGATTCTTTATTGTCTGTCTGGAGTAAAAACAGGTTAAGTGGTGGCTGCTTCCATTACAGTTCTTTTAATGATGAATTTAAAATATTGTACAGTCTGTCCTCCAGCATGCAAGCATTTGTTGGAAGCACCATTTATTTCCCAGCACATGTGTAGTCTGCACCGTCACAAACTCTGGACAGCAGACAGATGTCCTGCAAAATTCACATCACACGTACCGATGAAGACGCGTCTGCAGAAAGCATGAATTGGCCTCAACTGTACATCTAAGACATGACACGTGCTGTCTTCGGTAGTTTTTGTAGAGGATGTGTTTAACAGTTCCTTCACACAATCAAAACATACACCCAGTATCTCGCACTTTATTTTGGTATTTTGTCTCTTGTCTTGGTTTCAGACTGTGTGCAGGAGTGGGGTGTATACCTAAACAGCTCACCTTACCTAATCAATGAACCACCAGTCAATAGTGATAAACAGGTTCTTTGAATGAGTCCATGATCAGACAGCGAAGCGTATGAATTAGGTTTATACAAGTAGTCAGCCTGTAGTCACCATAAATGTGCTTTGAATTGTTTTTTATTCTCACTAACTTGTCTTTCTCCCTTCTCACCATTTCTTTGTGTGTGCAGTATTTCTACAACGCTCAAACCCAGGAGTACATGTACTGGGATGCTGTGTCCAAGACCTACGTCCCAGTTCCAGGAGGTACCTCTGCAGACACCCAACCTGTGACCATGACTGCTGAAGACCAGGCTATTCTTTCCAACCCAGCAGCTGACGCTCCTCTAGAAATGAAGAAACCGTTGCCACCCCAAGCTTCTACAGCTCCGGCAGCGGTCCCGGTTTCGGCCGGCGGCTCCACTTCGGAGCTCGCCACGTCCACAGCGGCTGGTGACAGAAGGGAAGACGACGACTTGGCTAAAAAGGACAAAGAGAAGGACAACAAAGACGAGAAGCCGAAAAGTCTTGCTGCAGTCAAGGTAGCGTCTGTGTAACAATATCGCCACACAAACTGTTTAGTACAAACTACTGTGGAGGGCAAATGGGTAAGAAACATGTTGTTGCAGATCATGAAAGATATGGAGCGCTGGGCAAAGATCCAGAACCGTCAGAAGGAAAGTGTCCGGGCCCCGTCTCCGGTGCTGAAGATGGGAATGGACGACGACAGGAGGCAGTCGAAGTCGGCTGATGCTGGTTTTGCTATTTTCGAGAGGAAGGTCAGAAACTCGCCTCCAACTTTAACACAACTTTCCAATGAATTCAGGAACTTAGTTCTGCAATGGTTTATTCATTGTGGTTCTGTTCTTTGTCCTAGATCTCTGGTGGAGATGATCTTTTTAAGAAGCCGCTCGCTCCTCCAAAGAAAGATGAAAAGTCAAAGGTAAGAGCCCGTTCCAGTCAGAGCACAAGTGTGTTGTGTTGACCTTTTTAATTGTACCTCATTGTCCTAATTGTCCTAGTCTTCTTATAGGACAACTCAGATTCATGTCTGCTTTGTTTCTCAGCGTCCGATGGGCTCTCTGGGTCTGCTGGCGTCCGACTATGCAGCTGGAAGCGACGAAGAGGTGGAAGAAGATAAGGACGACGGAGCTAAAAGCAGTCAGGGCAGCCAGCCAGATGACAAGGACGACAAACTGACAGACTGGAAGAAGATGGCTTGTCTTCTCTGTAGGAGACAGTTCCCCAACAAGGATGCTCTAATCCGCCACCAGCAGCTTTCTGACCTGCACAAAGTACTGCTTTTAACCTATCTGTGAACAGGAGGTGACGGTGACGCTGCAGATTTAGTCTCTAACACTTGTGTTATTGTGTCCACAGCAAAATATGGAGATCCACCTCAAGATCAAGAGGTCAAAGAAGGAGTTAGAGGCGCTTGAGAACCAGGAGAAAGAAGTAAGTGGACATGGATGGAGTGAGAATATTTGCTGAGCGTCATGCTGTGAGTTGATTATTAAACGTACGATGTGTCCTTTACAGCTGAACGCCAGAGAGACGTCGAGATCACCTGAACAGAAAAGAAGAAAACACCACCAGCAGCTGCAGCACCATAACACCTGGGCAGGAAGCTCCAGGTAATAGCAAACGTTTAATGTGACTGAAATGGGAGACAAAAGATATTCGGTCTAACAGTTTGTTCTCTTCTCTCTGCTCAGGGAGACGAACAAAGCCAGTGACAGGCCTGGTTTAGGGGCAGAATCTGCTCCGGTAAGTGTAAAGTGTCATTCAGATATCGCTTCCTGTTCCTTGTTTCTTCATTAAACCTAACATTTCTTTTCTTTTTTTTCTTCAGCAGAGGAAGAAGAAGGAGCCGGTCGTTTGGGACAACACCACCTACAAACAAGCAGTGCGCAAAGCCATGTTCGCACGGTTCAAGGAACTTGAGTGATCTCATCTGAACACACCTCGCTTCGATATGTGAATTGTTAATGACATGCTTTCCCACGTTGGCACGAGAAAATCCCTCGGACTGTCTTCTCTGTGTCTCTGCCATGGACGTCGCTCCTCTGTAGAGCCACAGTTTTGTACAAGGGACAAACGATGTGGCCTCAGGACCACGTTATGAGGTACAGTGGAGTCGTCAACGATGAATTTTGTATGGAAAGAGTCAATTCATCCTGTTGATTTAAGTATTTTCGCCCATGTTCTTTGTGTGGCCTGTATGTACAATTTGTGAACCAAACTTTTCTTTTCTTTCTTTTTTTTTTAATGACACTGGCCACAGATGCATTTTATTTTGAGAAGAATTGATTTTTACATTGTCGTTATTGTGAAATGAAACTACGTGTTCACATTTTAAGTAAAAAAAAAAAAAAAGAAAGAACCATGTGTTTAATTGTGTGCTTCTTCAAGTACATACAACGTCTGACCACTAGATGGCAGCAGCACAATGCAGTGCGGTGGTTTGTGCTGTTGGTCCAAGTGAGATTACGAAACCAAATCATCACTATTCATCTGATGTATTTATCCAAAAAAAAAAATCCCACCTCCCAGGATGTATATTTGCAGCCGGGCTTCAGCCCCCTGGATACCAGCAAAAGCCGCAAATGGCTTTATGTATTTTCTGCCTTCAGTCACATGATTCCAGGAGATGTAGCTTTAATGTCCCCCAGTTGTGCACAGCAGGATTTGGAACACGAGGCCTCCCCTCTGACCTTTACGGATATGAAAGAATCAACCCTCATCCTCCCTACGGCTACGGTTTAGTGAATGTGGAGGATTGCATGGTGTGCTGACATACCAGCTCCTCCGAGAGCAGTAACACGAACACCAGGGAGCTGCAGTCGGTGACAAACAGCAGACGCAGGGCGGGAGCCGACACCTTATCACGTGTAGAGCAACCACGCTTCTAGCCTTTAGGGCAGCAGCCTCAAGAGGAAATCTGAAGTATTAATCCTGTTTTTCATCCAACAGGTAGCTTGCATTTTGTTCTCATGCCTCCCTCAGCCGGGTCCCTTTTCCAGCAGCCTGTGGGTAAAATGGCAAAGGTGAGGGTTGTATTATTGGAGAGTGACTGACGGTATATGGAGTCTCTCTGTCTGAGCAGCGTGGTAACAAAGCTGCACAGCTCAGAGTAAACGTTGTTTTTGTGGCTTGGCAACAAAACCGCAGTGATTATCAGGTTCAGATGTTTTCGTAGTAAAACCTCAACATATCAGCTTACCATATGTTTTGTTCAGTTGTAAGGCCTTTTTCAGAAAGCCACAAAAAAAAATCATTGTTTTAATTTCTACTCTAGTCAAAAGAGAGCTGAAGTAACAACTCTGCACCAGTTTGAAATAAAGAACTGAATTATTACTAATTACTAAAACTGGAACTGAAGGGTCCAGTTCTTTTTTTTTTTCATGTGTTCAGGAAGCAAAAACTCACATCTAATTACATTTTCCTACGTTTGCCAGCATGATGTCAAACTCTCTAACTGCACATGTCTGCACTCCTTAAAGTAAAATGTAAGATTTTTCCCTCCTAATGCAACGTCTCAATTAACGGTAATCAAATAAGATACGGTTATCGTGATTTTCCGCATCATTTCCCACAAATTAACTTCGTAATGTGGGGAAAATTGTGGCCAATTTGTAGCGACGTCTTTGCTGGGTAACGTGCTCCACACAGTTTCTATCAAACGAGCAAGAAAAAGTCATGTTTCATTATCCTCTTCCTGTTTGCACGTAACCTAAAATCGAGCCTATTTTTTCCATAATATAACAGAGTGAACCACATTTACTACTATAAAAAAAAAAAGGCCAACCATTGTGCAGCCATTTGTCTTTAAAGCATATTTGTGGTCACTGTAAGTCCATGTGTCCTTGGAACAAGGACTGCTCGCATGTCTGCTGAAATCAAACGTTTGATCGTATCTTCAGACATCGGAAGGTTCTTTAAATTACTTCCATGCTCTGATTTTTTTTCTTCCTCCCCTTATCCGGCTTGTAGGTTGAAATTATCGCATATTTTCATTTCGTCGTGGGTCACTATATCCTCGGGCGTCAATCAAAAGAATACATTTTCATTACAACAGATTTTGGCCCAGGATCTGTGTATTTGCATATAAATAGAGTATTTACCTCCAAGATTCGGGCTGCGTGGACTTCACTGACAATGTTTCTTGACCTGCTAAATTAACTGTGTGAACATGCAGATGAACAAATTCAGGATTCTCAATTTGTGCCATCTTGAGTACAAATTGTCATCGGATGATCCAAAGTCGTTGCCCGTGCTAAGGTTGCTGTAGATCCTCTAAAATCCTATTGTATAACAGTGTCAACAGTATTAGTAGGTCTTAGTGTTGCGATTTTTGCAGATCTCAAATAAAGTCACTGGGTGGGGGATTATCTAGCATTTCATTTTCCGCTCCCAAATGACAGAAGGGAGGAATGTGGAGATGGTTTTTTTTTGGATGTCTCGATTCTGTCGCGAGACCCCAAAGACACCTCGAGCGCCCAGTGACAGATGTCATCATTACCCAGTGCTAATGGTCTGAGGGAATGAAAATGAGTGTGCAGGTAGTCTGCGAGGCCCAACAGGGAGGTAGGGCATGGAGATCTGTCACCGGTGTGTGTGAAGGAGAGCTTTCAGGCAGAGAAAAGTGGACAGGGGGGCCAATTATCCCAGCGTGACGTCTTTTAGCAGCAGGCAGGTGGAGCTGGAGCGGCGGTCTGGTGGACGAGACAGAAGAAGACACAGTCGGCGGGACTCTGGGAGATGTGCTGTCAGAGCACAGAGGAGGGAGGAACGCCGTTGGGTTGCTGACACTAAGCTGTTGCAGATGGATGAAGGTGCTCGAAATGTGAAAAAAATAATAAAAATTGGACATATTTAGATTTGAGAAAATTGTTAACATCTATACCGACACCCACGCCCACCCTGTTCACCGCACGCCATCCAGCTTTTGGTTATTTCTTCCTCTTAAAGAAGCCTCTGAAATAAAAGCCATTAAAGATGAAACAGGTTATTTTACATTACTGTGTGGTTATCTCCAATCTCGTCTTTGTCCGTTATGACAGAAACACGTCCCGTGCAGAACGGCTCCCTTAAAGAGTAGCATGTGTTTGTGGTCGCCCCATGCAAACAAAGAGACGGTACCCTCGCAGGGAAACCATGCCTGTCTGAACGGCTTCACCATCTGGCTTTTCCTTTCAAGTGTAAGTTGAAAAATGATGTCTGTTATTGATTGCTAATCTTCAACATCGTCTTAAAAACGTCCTCGTGATCGTCAGGCGTGGGACATGCATCAGCTCATGTGGGGGGAAACGAGCCGGTTCCCCTGGCAGACCTGTCACCGAGAACATTACAGACACTGAAAACATTTGGAAATGATGTCATGGTGCTGCACTCCAGCTCTGATGGACGAATGACAGCAGCGATAGCACTACATTAATACAGCCAGTTGGAACAGTTCCTTCTATTTTCAGGGTTTTTTTTTTTCTGATTCAGGAAGAAAAACACTCTATAGCAGGTTTTGTATAATTTACAGTTGTCTCATTTAATTATCACTCAGACGATTTGGGCATAATTATGATTCACAACTGAGCAGCCCTCATCTTCACATCTACTTTGTAAACACACTGTGAATCAACACTCGCTGTCACACAACTATGAAGCAAAAAGTTTGGTCTTATTGTCCTGTAAAGCAGCTACCATAAAGTTAAAAGTTCTGCTCTGCATCGTCTTTATATCAGCCATCATAAAGCCTGGCAGTTGCTTTGAATGCTCGTTATTGTCGTCTGACAGATTAAAAAGCCTGTAGTTCTTTTCAGTGTTAGGACTCTAAACTCTATTATAAGATTGTCACAAAACTGATTTCCCAGTTAACATATAAACAAATATTACAACACGCTAATCTGTGAATAGATGTATTAATCCTCATCTTTGTGCTTTACTGGTTCCTATTGGGTTTATCCACCAACGGTACCTTTTCATCCGGACCGCTCCAACACATGCAAACAGACACAGTACAAATATTTAATTGTAGCGCGGATGGAGACCAGGAGGATTCATTTTTATGAAAGTGGAATGTGCATAATATGGAAGCATCTAATTTGCCTGTAGGCAGCGGCAGCGTAATCCCCCCACCACAAAAGCAATAAAGAGTAATTATCTAATTGTCTATTCAGTCCTCACACACAGGATTAGATTTACGTGGCAGAACAGGGGAGCTTTCTGGATTCAGATGCTGCGTACACATCGCTACATCGGTGCAATGATTGGATTGAAAAGAAAACTGGCCTACCTTATTTTAACCTGATTCTGACTCTGGCTTTCCCACTAAGTCTTTCTTTTTTCCTCATATCAGGAAATTTAGCCGTAAAAAGCCCAAAACTAATGATACTTGTAGTTATTTCCTTTTATCCCTTAATATCAATATTCACCAAAATGTTAAATATATGTGAGTTTAGTCTATGCAGGTGTTAGTTCTGGTGTGTTATTATGGGGGAAAAAAGGGGAAAACAAGAATAAAACTGATGATTATCTTGAGTATGCTGGATGTTATTTTCATAAATTCATTTTTGCGAAAACAGCCGTAAGAACAATAAGTAGAAAACGACACAAAGAGGCAAAAAATCCACTGCTTTTAAGTTAAAATTGTTGACATTTCATGACTTATTAGAGTGTTTTACAAACAACGTTCAAAGCACACAAGAAAACCACTAAACATTCAGACAAGATTTGAAAAAGAGAAAATATAATTTAAAAGAGATGTTTTTTAAAAAAAAACCCAGATTCAGACCAAAAGTGACGGAGCGTTGTGTTTCTGTGAAAGGAATCAGTTTCTGGAACAATCTGAGAATCAATATTTACATTTAAAAGAACAATTAAATGTTGAGGAGATATGTTCATTATGTCTGATTGTAAAGACAATAAATAATCATGTCACATTTTCTGTTTTTTTTAAAAAAGAGTATTAAAGAAAATAAAGTAAAATGTGACTGTCAGCTTTGAAGGAGCTATTTCACGTTATTATTGTTGTTTTTGTTCTGAATATTTGGATGTTTATTGTGTTGTTGTTGATGCTTTTTGTAATTAGAGTCTTTTCTACATGTATTTCTTTGGGTAAAGGAGGCAGATAACCTGAATAAAAGGTGCAGCCGGTCAGTAAGAGATTTCCGTGAGCTCTCCCATCTTCAGATTCATCTCTGTCCGTCTAATAAGGTTTCTCGCGGTCAGGCACTCCGATATTTAGATTCTCGACCTTGTATATTATTAATGGCCTGTTGAATTTTTAATGTAATATATAAGGCTGAGTGGGCAAAGGGCTGAGGGGGCCGTAAGGTTGAGGGAGGAAACAATAATATACTAAGTCGGTGGAGGGAATCTACAATCTATAATAACTGACATTTTCAGGTAGCATGTCAGGATTTTTTTTTCTCCCTACTTGGCAGTAAGGTTGTTAACGTTTTGCAGTAATAATGGTAACAGTTGGGAACATGTTTAATGGCTTTAACATCGCGGCCATATGGATGAAACATCATTTCGGGTCAGTTCGCTGCCTCGGTTTATTATTGCTAGTCACATGAAGTGGAAATAACCGCCGTTGCAATCAGCCATTACCGCTATATTGTGCATCACACGTCGCCTCTAATAGTCCATCCTGATGCCGCGTTAGTGGCTTTCTATCTGTCATCTCCTTCTCATGACTTCACCGCTCTCTTTATCCAGTTTAATCGACTTGTGCATCAACGTGCATCACGACCTGGCAGCTGATCACCTCCAGCTAGACTGCACTTGTAGATCGTTGCTAAAAAAAAAGGTCTGAAGGCTTCATTTTTCTGTTTGAGACTTTTGTTTAACATTTATTCTATTGTTTGAGGTTCCGTGTGTGCTGTGAAGGGGAAATATTCATTTTTGATTGCCAGAAAGTTCAAAGTCTTCCATGTTTAAAATCCAAATGATTGTGATATCACGACGTTGATGGAATACGTGCGCACAAAAGGCAGGATGTCCGTCTGGCAGGTCAGACTGTCGACTCCTCCATTCGTCCTGTGTGCCTGAAGCCAAACACTACGCTGGGAACACCTTGAGACTTGAACAGCTTCGCCCCCGGACTAACAAAAGCCTCTCCGACATACTTGTGGAAAAGTGAGACTGATCGTCCCCTGCTGCTGCCGTACCTGCGTTTCTCAGGATATCACCAGCGTTTTGCGTTAGAGCAGCTGGAGCACAGATCCCGGTTACAGACCCCTGATGACAGAAGCATAGCTACGGTCTTCAGCCTTCTTATACCTGCGCTTTGGGCCTCTGTAAATGTGCGCTGAATCAAGGGGGTGCTGAAAGGTGCTTGCAACACCAGCTTTTTACCCCCAGAACAAAAGCTCTGCTCGGTCCGCTTCTCTCGGTGGAGGAAACCAGAGCACACATGGCTAGTTTCATGTGCAGTAGGTTTACATTAGTTTTCTTCCACTGATAACCCTATCATCAGCACAGCGTTGGAGAACAGATGAAGACGTAGCGCGGCTGCCTTTCCTCATCCACCCAACATTACGACTTGATCTATGCTAAGCTGGCTGCAGGATATTTTCATCACCGCTCTTGGCTTTACAACATTGTTTTTTTTTTTTTAACGCATTGTTGTAACACAATCACCTGCGCTGATGCCAATTTCTGGAGGGAAAATGACTGTACAACTCTGTCCCCGAGGCACGAACCAGTACAGTAAACGTTAACAGCCACTACGCCACTGTCAGCTTTGAGGGATTATAGCAATCTGTAATGTTGCCTGCACACTTACACAAATGAGAATAGATGGGGCTGGTGGGGAACATGCAAATGTTATTGTCTACAATCATGATAGGTGGGTCTCCATTTGTGGTTATCTACTGTACGTAATGGGCTTTGAAAACCAGAGCAGGTATAATGTTAATGTCTGCGCGAGGAAACGATATCAGCGCCTCCATTTGCAGCTCTATTAGAAATGAGAAGCCATCATATGCAAATGCGTGTTGACATCAACGAACTATAGGAGGAAGCCGATTGAAAGAAACACAGAGTGAAGGGAAGTTTTTGTGTCTTCCAAGTGTCATTTGTCTTTGGTTGAACTGCTTGAGGCCCTGTGGGTGACAAATGGAGGCAATAAATCATTCTGTCTCTTCCAGAAACCTACACCCCAAACTGCACATTACGGCGAGGACGTAAAGCGCCAAATCATGTCGGATAAATGCCTCCTTATGTAATACTTTGAACTGCATCTAAATAGCTTTATGTTTGAAATGACTTCATCCACCTAGCAGCCTTTGATTTGCGTGTCGTGCATCTAAGTGCCTCACACATTCAGGGCTCAGTCTGAGACACTTCCACCTCCCGGGAGACAGCGCTGATGAAAACAGGACCATTTGGGGCAGCCGGTCCCTGAATGCTGCGTAGGTGTGCGAGGAGCGCCGAGAGAAGTGCTGCAGTATGTGTGTCTTAATGGCAGCCGCTTAAACCTCAAGTGTAGCACGCATCTGCATACATGTTAGCAGATGTCTTGTGTTTTTAAGAGGAGGAAAATAATCCCCATTGTTATGAACCTGCCATTTGCATTTGATGTTCTGCTCACGAAAGCAGGTGCACTTATTTCAATTTGTAATTTGTAATTCAGATCACAAGACAGAGTGTTTTTTTTTCTTTTCTCATTTCTTTGCATCATTTGAAGAAGTACGTACAAAACAAACAAGCACCGAAACACAGAGCAAATTGTACTTTAAAAAAAAAGTGCACAGACCAGATGAGAAATCACGCCATACTTTATGAGATAACTGTTTGACAAAAGCGACAGTGAAGGTGCCGTCCTCATGTCAGTGAGTATGTTAACGGAGTTTGACATTTCTGAGAATTAGTAAAGTGGAAAGAAAGGAGGGCCACTGCTATAGCTCACCTGGTTGAGCTGGTGTCCTATGTGTAGGGCTACAGTCCCAATGTGGAGGTCATGAGTTCATATCCCGCTCATTACCCTTTCCCTATAGCTGCAAGGTGGCGCAGTTGGTAGCACTGTTGCCTCGCAGCAAGAAGGTTGCCGGTTCGCGTCCTGGTGGGGGCACCGGAATCTTTCTGCGTGGAGTTGGCATGTTCTCCCCGTGCATCGTGGGGTCTCTCCGGGTTCTCCGACTTCCTCCCACACAGTCCAAAAAATGTTGAGGTTAATTGGTGATTCTAAATTGTCCGTAGGTGCGAATGTGAGTGTGCTTGGTTGTCTGTCTCTAAGTGTGGCCCTGCGATGGACTGGTGACCTGTCCAGGGTGTCCCCTGCCTTCGCCCTAAGACTCCAGCCCCCCCCGCGACCCTAATGAGGATAGAAATGGATGGAAAGAAAGGAGTTCTGAGGGAAATATAAGTGGAAACAAGCTGTGGTCATCTGGTGGAGAAGCGGTGGAGGTCAAAGTGTTGCTGGAGCTCGGTACGTGGTGCAGATGTTACCGTCCTGACAACCTGGGTTCAGTTACTCAGTCACTCTAAGTGGATCCGACTAGAGGTTTAGAGTTTGTGTTCTTGTTCTAACTAAGGCTTTACACAAGTTGTTGCCCAAACACAACCAAACTTTGAAGTAGAAAACCTTGTTCAAATTTGTTGTACTTCCTAAATTCTAACCTCTGGCTAAACTTACAGCACCAGAACCACTTCAGGTTGTTTATTATGATCCATCAGCCAAACTTCTCCTTTCCACCGTTGCATAGCTTCGCTCAGTACATCTGCATGCAAATCTTTAAGTGCTCCTTTCAAGCTGTTTCTGTCCCGCTGCATCTCATCTCAGACTCTTACCTTTGAAATCTCAGACTTTTCCAAAGACTGCAGTTTCTTTTTTTTTTGCTCCTTAATTAGTGTCAACACAGCGTCTCACGCCTCTCATCCTTCCATATATTCTTTCAAGCTCTCTTCTCCGCGTCAGATTGGTGAATCTTTTCACTTTGAAATGTCACAAAGCAGTCATGAAAGACAGGCTGTCTGTCGAGCCGCTGTGTTGTAGAACGAGTCTTCCAACTTCAATCCAGCCGCCTTAAATCACCGATCAGATTGGTTATCAGGGTCTACGGCCTGTCTACCTGTTGTTGACAGCCCTGAACAGTGAATGATGACTGATGCAAAAGAGCAGCAAAGATCCTCCTGGCCGGCAAAAGCAGAGTTCACTAACACAGACATCGGTACAGCTACCATGTGGTTGTAGTTTTATGCTATGTTGGTTTCACAATTTTTATATCAGATCATTACTGAGAGTAAAGATCTGATGTCCAAGCATCTCAATATAGCGTGACAGCCTGCTCAACTGAGGTGCGTTAAATTGTGGTTTTCTGTTCCAACACTCATACAAAGAAGTACAGTACAGCTCGGTCTGATCCCATGTAGCAGAATTTAAAGTCGATTTCATGCCCACAGCAGATACAAATCCCACCGTACTGTAAAACCGAAGCAGTGTCCAATATAACATGCATGAGAATCTGTTATGAAAGTTCAAATCTGGGCTGCCATGATTGTCCTGTGATTAGATTAAGATGTGGGATTACTCTTTATCCATGTTCGGACACTGGAAGGTTTAGAGGATTGCGCTTCTTAAACTGGACGTTTCTGTCACACAGAAACCTCAGAACTTCATCATCTGCTGTCTTGTGTTGAAACTGAGTTTTCTCTGTATTTTGTTAGTTTACTTCAGCGTTGGCTTGCCAATACATTTAGTACCGACCCAGGTTGCTCAGAGGATTCATTTCTGTGACTTTTTCCTCTTCTAGTCCCGTGGTGAAATTCACATTTGAGATTATGAATCAAATGTTTTGACATCTATTGGATGGGTTTCAGTGTAATATGGTACAAGTGGTACAAATTCATCCAGTGGCAACATCATCATCATCATCATCGTCGTCGTTGTCGTCATCACCATCATCAACATCATCATCATCATCATCATCATCATCATGACAACGACGATGATGATGATGATCATCATCATGATGATCATCATCATCATCATCATTGTCGTCGTCGTTGTCGTCATCACCATCATCAACATCGTCATCATTGTCATCATCGTCGTCGTCACACCATCACAATCACAATCACCATCATCAACATCGTCATCGTCATCATTGTCATCATCATCGTCCTCATTGTCATCATTGTCGTCGTCATCATCATCATCATCATATCCATCATCATCGTCATCGTCATCATTTTCATCATCGTCGTCGTCATCATCATCATCATCATCATCGTCATCATCACCATCGTCAACATCGTCGTCATCATCATCGCTGTCATCGTCATCATCGTCGTCGACATCACCATTGTCAACATCGCCATCACCATTGTCAACATCGCCATCTTTGTCATTGTCGTCGTCATCATCATCACCATCGTCATCATCATCATCATCGTCGTCATTATCATCGTCATCATCATGTCGTCATCATCATGGCGTCATCATCATCGCTGTCATTATCATCATTATCATCATCATCGTCATCACCATCGTTGTCATTTTTATCGGTTCGATGATTGAGCTATGTTGTGTTGTTTTTAGTGGTGCCCTTTGTTCAGCGTTTCAGTGTGTTAGCATGCTGAAAGGCTAACATGGTAAAAATTATGTTTGATAAACTTGAGCAGATGTTAGCATTTAGGCCGCTGGCTCTGTGTACATCAAACTGACATGATAAACTAAGCATCATAACAAGCAAGATGAGGTTGTTTTTAATGATTCTCTCTCTCAGACTCACAGACACGACCTGTCCACCTGCCTTAAATATCAGTTTACTTTACATAAAGGTAAAAGCAGACGTGAATGTCCAGCAGTCAGACTTATGCAAGTATATGTGCAACCAACAGGCTTCTCTGACCACCGACTAAAGACTTTAATAAAGTCGTGGCTTGCTCAGCCAGCTCTGTTCTATGCGTGGATGACCTCCAGCAAGCTTTTCCCAGTCTCTGTTCTTCCCTTTCACATGAACTAAATCACCTTCATCAAACTGCGTCTGGCTGAATGACAGCAGAGATCCACCTTTATGCTGCGTTTGTGTCAGACCTGGCTGCAGCTGTTCATGTCATAAATCAAACAAGGCAAATCGACGAAGTCTACTTGAGACCATGCAGGTTGTGATAAGATTGTGTTGTCTGTCGTTGCTAACAATAGAAGAGCAACGCTGTTTCTCTTCAGACTGTCAACTGTCAACATAAAAATGACTTTAGTGAATATCTAAGAGCTGGTGCTACGATGTGAACTTCTCTACTCGAGTACAATGACGCAGAGCTTGTTTTGTGTTACACTACGCTCTTCTGAAATCTTAGAAGGTGTTTGATCTGCTGTTCTGCATGTGTCCTGGACCATTATATGTCCTTGGCATATCAAATGGTTCAACTGAGGCATGCTATCCCTCTGGCCTCCACTTTCATTTGAATATCATCTGTCAGGGAGCACAAGAGGAGACCTGCTCCAACCCAAAATGCCTATAGCATCTGAAATTACACAGCAATTTATATGTCATCTGTAATCGTTCTGCATCCACTCTGTACCCCGTGACAGCCAATAATTATCAGTACTTTTTGTCTCTCTGCTCCTCTGCTTTAGAAACCTACCTGTGTTCGGTCACAATGCAGGCTTTGATATTGGAGACGGCGCTGATAAAGGTGAATAACGTCACACTATAATAGATGTGGATATGATTTCAGGGCATCTTGCTGAGAAAAGGGGAGTTATTTGATGCGCTTTGAGGTGGTAAATGTGAGGGACATGCTGTAGTGTAGCGATGGCTGTACAGTTAATTGAATTATCCTCTTAAATGGAGGCGCTGCAGAATTTTTTAGCCATAAAGGAGGCAAACTGTTTTCATTTTCTTATGTCAAACAAAAGAACAGTAAGGTATCTAAGTTAAGAAAAATTCCTCACAAAACTCTGCCTGTACATGTTAATAAAGCAATTAAACTATATGCTGCTCCCTACAACAGAAGCTATATGACCACATGCTTATATCTAAATCAGAAAAATTGGCATCTGGAGCTTCTCAGCTATTTTGATTGTATTTTAATTTATTTCACTAAAAGATTAGTTGCACATACTGCTCATGTGCTCCATTTAAGGACAGTTATAGATCATGTAAATATCTAGAAGTTGCAGTGATGCATCTATAATTTCCTTTTTTTTTTTTTTTTTTTTAAACCACAGTCCTATTTCGGGTGTATTTTTCCAACAGTCACTGAAGCTATTTGGGATATTTCCACACATGAATTTCTCTGTAATAGATAGAAGAAGAGAAATCCTTCCATTTATAATCAAAAAGGCAAAAATTATGATCACCGTATTATGTCCACTCAGAATAAAGGTTCAGGAGCCAGCGCTTGAAACTTTGATTCCACGTGAAGCTCTTTTGATCGCAGCTTAAGCTCCTCAAATCACCCAAAGACACAGATATTTCTCAACTGGGGAATATATGCAGTTTCATCCACTGCTAAATTCTCCCAACTAGCTAATATTTTTGTGTCATCCGTTTCAGCTGTCCTAAAAACTGATTTTTATGTCACACAGGAATCACGAAAAACTCTGCAGGCAGGTATTCAAAGCCTTAAACAGAGTCATGTTATCCTGTTTTTGAGTGTTTGTGGGTTGAGAGATGGTTCGCTGGCCTCAGTTCCACCTCAACATCAACGGCTACAAACACTAAAAGCACTGTGTTCAGTTTTGTACAGGCCAGACATAAACGAGATTATCTTTAACATGATTATCATAAACATGTTAAGAGTTCAAAAGTGCAAATACTATTTGTTATATGTCAAAAGAAGACTCAATAAAAAAAATAAAACAACAGAAGAAGTGGACAACTCCCTGAATCCAGCATTTCTCTTCAGCATAGAGCAGCTCCAATAAAAACAGCTCCGTGTGGTCTGTGGCTTAGTGTTTAGGGAAAGACCGTAAAAGAACTATGAATCAAATTGCATTTGCTTCTATAAGATTACGGTGAGAGCAGATTTCCCAAAACCTGGATAAATGAAATCTAAAAAAATAAAAATAAAGGGCAAGATTCCATGTGAAGTGAGAAAATATATATATTCTTTAATTTGAAAGACCTGAACTCATATTATTATTTTAAAAATCTGGTACAAGACAGAGGCTGTCACATTCCTCATGTCCCACTGAGGCGTATGGGAAATATTTGAAGAAACAAAAAAGATAATTGGATAAATCAGGCGGCATTTCTCCCTGCTGCACCAGATAATCCTCGTGTCTGTAAAATTACTTTTTGTTACGGGATCTCTTTCGCAACAGCTTAATACACACACAATCAGCTCATAGGAATGATGAGTAATTAGCCATATCTCTGTCTCCACACTGCCGCTCAGTCGACTGTCCTGGCCTGTGAGTGAACTTTCCGAACGTCTGACATATAAACCTCCTGCGCTGAAACAAAAGAAACAAAAGATTAGCGACTGTCCTGTTAAGTTTTCATGATTAACGACAGTATTTATCAAACACTGGCCAAAACATGCAGCGTAAATGACATATAAATGTGAATTATGTGTGTCCTACAGTGAGCAGAGTTTCGTCAATAACCCAGTTTATCTGGCATTTTTCAAATTGCGTTTTTATATTCTTCGTCCTCCAATCCATTTGAAAAGTTAAGTCGTGGACTGTTGTACATAAAATTTCTGATTTCTCTGCAGACTACCGGCTTAAGCTCCAGCATACCTCGAATCACTACATCTGTCCAATCTCTGCTCTACATCTGACATCATGCAGCTGTTGCTAAGGAGAGCCCTGACTTCTACAAATGAGCTTTACCACAGCTTACACATGCCAACATCGTAACCAGTAACCTCATTCACAAACGCACCCTCAAGCACACTCACGGGATTGAGTGTCTTTGGTTGTAAAAACCCAGAAACTGTCAGATACCTTCTGTAAAAATTCAGTTATTAATTCTATTAATTAAATTCTACAGCATTGTTATCAGGTTTATGGATCTGTACAGTGTCTGTGTGGCTGAAAACTACAGTTATATGTACACATGATTTACATAAATCTGTCCCTAAATAAGCATCAAAACTGAGGAGGTAATAGGACATATGAATGACCAACGTATCCTGTTTACATGCGTTATAGTAATTAATCATAAACAACAAGACATTCAGCACTCAGTGACAGACAAACTTTTGAAACCGTTGGAACACACTGACTGTTTTGTATGTAGTTTATTTTGGTGCTGAGGTAACAAACTGAGAAGAACATCATCACACACTGCACATGGCCGAGCATGTGCAGAACGAGTAAACATGCAGGCCGTTCCCATCCGGACCACAGTGCACGATCAGAGGAAGTGATTTACATAATAAAGCTTCATTATACAAAAAAAAAAAGAGGAGATATTACAAAAGGATTATAAAGTGTTTACAGGTGGAAAAAATAACATTTAACCACTGAACCTGTGGTGGGAGATGCACCTCCGTTTCAGAAAATCCAGTTTGATCGAGCACCTGGAGTCCACAGCTCTTCTCAGGTCAATGCGTCAAACTTGGACCTCATCTGGACCACATCTGGACCTCATCAGGCCTCTGGCCAGCAGAGGGGGAGGCGTGAAACAGCCTCACACAGAGCGCAAGGGTGCTCTGCAGAGGAAATTAAGGAAACAAAGGTGTGACACCTGGGTGAGTCAGGTCTCACTCCATTTAGGTTTGCCCAGATGAGTTCAGACTTATCTTTAGGTTAACAAACAAACACTGACAGAGTATGCACGAGTTATAGATTTATTTGATGAGAATGGACTGCCTTTGTTTCACTGCTGCTCTTCTTTGTGTTTAACGAGCTGTGACTCCAGAAGACTGATTCAGACCAGCCTCGATCACTTGGCGTCAACAGATACACATGTTGACAAATTCCACAGCTTCTTTGAGTTAGTTTCAAGTCTTATAATACTTCCCATATTTCAGAGTTCTGCTCTTCAGGGAAGGTAAACCAGATGGAAGGACGGCATCACGGTTACCGAGTATACTTAATACATGTAGGACAGCTATTTTCTTCTTTCATGTCGTGATATCATCCACACCAAACTGCAAATGGATCCAGTGACCACTAATCCTTAAATTGCGTCTTGAAACCATGATCAGAGGCTGTTGGTACATTACCTTACACAGACGTCCCATAAACGCTACCATGAGGCTGTGTTATTGCCACCGATATGTTCTGTTAGCGGTGGGCTGGTTCCTAAATTAGATTATCAAATATACTTTATTAAATATAAGTTGAATTCTGTCACTTTCATGCGGGCAGGGTTCGGTGTTATTTGAAGGACAGGCACTCAACTTCCTGTAGAGTTGAACAAACTTTTCTCTTCCCAGCGGGACTCTTGTCGGCCACTTGGCCCTGTCCAACCTGTTCCCGGTTAGCGCGTTGACAGTATATTTGACACAAGTCTTGCTCCTACTTCCTCACAGCCATAACAGACCCGAGGGCAGAGCATGAGGCAGCGGTACATTTTGAAGGTTAACTCTGCTAATGAAGTCAGGCTGGCCAGCGGGACCCTGTGGGGGTTTTTGTGGCAAAGTCGTCCATGTGCCACTCTGCAGGAGAGCTGGGCTGAGAGGGTCCTCGGGCTTGTTACCAAAGTCTCTGCAGGCAGCGCAGCGGACGGGCCCAGAGCACAACCGCCGGTAATGAGAACTGACCCCTTCAATTATTACTTCTGTGAGACTGCAGCTGATCAAGCTCGTATTTAGCCACTGTTACGCAAGAAACTGTTGAGGAGACAGACAGAATCACTGGAGCTCAGTCAAATTACTACAGGAATTTACAGTTTTCCCTTTGGTTTCCATCTTTAAAAGTAGCCCTGTCGTCTTATTCCACACTGTTTTATGATGTTGTTTTGTCTATGTGAACTGAGACATTCAAACTCAAGAGTTGTATTTTATAGCTGCACCATTCAACTAATGCAAGGAACCATCCCCTTCAGCAAACCTGTCAAAGTGTTCATCGTGCCCAAACCTGCCCGACGCTGAAACAAAACCACTGGAGCTCCTCAGAGGATCTCAGACGGTTCTGGTTCTGGACTGAAGGAAGACATCAGTTACACTTTCAGCTGGAGATTCACAATAAATCAGAACCGATCAGCAAAATTTAAACCAGTTTCAGATTGTAAATAACGGTCCAGTCGTAGGAAACAGAACATGTTTTTACTGCAGTCTGTTATAAAGACAACAATGTGATGAAGATGTGTCTTGCGCCCCATCTCCTATTTATTCCCTATCATTCAAACAAAACAATTACCCATAAGTGGGTTTAAACATGACCAATTTGTATTTAGGCAAACCAATGAAACGTGTTATCGGGGATGCAGATAAGCGCAGAACGATGTCTCATATGAGAGACTCGCACCAGTCATGTCTGGCGTAGAATCGAGTGTTTTACGTCTCCTTCTGGTCTTCTGGGCTGCAAGAAAGTGACAGAATGTGAAGGATGCATGAACTGGAGTCAAAGGGTCATTTTACTCCCCAAACCAGCCTCATTGAGGCACAACTAATGTAGTGTGACTGGAAGTTTATTGTGATGAGGTGTTACAGGACAAGAGTGAATACGGATTCAGAAACAGGGCAAAGAGCTAATTGATAACAGAATGAGATTGTATGAAGCTGATGTAGGATTTGTAGCAACAGTGTGGAGTTACCGTGGTTCTGCCCAGAACTACCACACTTCAAAGCTTCATATGTACCTTCTTGGTATCACAGAAATGTCATTGTTGATTCATTTACAGATCCTTCGTGGACAGACGGTAATGAGGTGTCTGTCCGAGGTCTGTGATGTGCTGGAACTTTCCTTCTCCTTGGCTAATGTTTCCCCTTTGGTCCTTTCCTGTTATGATTTCCCTCGATACAAACAGCCATTTCGTTCTGTGTTCACATCTGGAAATACGCTGGCAGATGAGGAGCTTATATACATATACTGCCGTCTTCTCACAACACTGCCACACAAGAAATGTTTTATACACTTTAAATCGGTCTGGTATGTGCTAGTGTGTGTATATTCTCTAATGTATGCAATGTAAGTGCGTATTTATGCTTGTGCATGAGTACGGTCCTGGCCGTGCATGTTTACTGTCTCTGCTATACACTGTGAGTGACAGAGAGCGAACCGATGAGGGAAAAGAGAGGAATGTAAATCTGGTGGTCTCGTGATTACTGTTGCTAGTTGACATGTAGTAGTGCTAACCGAGGCTTAGCATTAGATCGCATCTGCTGTCAGTTTATTCAACATTTCATTGATTTACAAGCCCGTTCTCGGATCTATTTCAAACAATTGGATTAAAGTCTGCTTTTGGCCTAACCCAACATAATTTATGCCCCAAAAGCAAACTTCTGTCACATTGCTTTTAGACCCATGACAAAAGATGAAAAAGACTTTCTGAGGATTTAACCTTAGTTCATGTGTCTGATATAGAAGATGGGGGTTGGGCTGGGGCTTGAAATGGAAACTAATCCGGTGTGAAATGGGCCTCGAGGCCAATCCATTGGACCCGTCCAACAGTAAAACATATCACTGATGTCATCGGGATCTGGGAGAGAGAAACCTGACATATTGTTCGCTCAAGTGGCTGTTGACAGCACTTAAATTTATCGTCCCCTCATTATTTTCGTTCCATGATGAGGTATCAACAATCTCAATAAGGGAGTCAGAATAACAGCCGCAGCACTCATAAATAATGCAACTGCTTGAATGGAGACTCCACAGGCTACAAACCCAAAGTGAGCTCCCAAAGAGACCTCACAGAATGAGCTTAGGGAGGTTAAAAGGCCTGTCAACAACATAAACAGCATTCTGAGCAGAGAAAGAAGGGGCCCTCTGGTGTTTTAATCCTGCTTTTTTCCCCCTCTTGCTTTCCTTCTTTGCAGCTTTCACAGAAATATGTGGTCGTTCTCCATTTCCCTGCCCGCTGAAACAAAAAAGAACTGTCTCCTGTTGCCAAATTCTTCTACTGGTCCTAATCCTCATCTGAAGTGACTCTCCAAAGAGCTTAAGGCATCTGAGGGGTCACAGGCAGGCTTGTTTAACGCCAACACAACAGCGGTCAATGCAGCATATTGTTGAAAATTAAAGTTGCAAATGCACAATTGGAGGGAAATGTTGTGTCACATCACACGAGGAGTTCATGTCCGCCTTGTGTTTCGAATAGCTTTCTAAAGCCTTTAATTCTCAGAGCTTCCAGGAGTTCTTAAACTACAGTTGAATGATCTGTCAAAGCATAGAAAACACACATTGTCTGTGTTATTAATTTAAGATCCGCTTATAGGGACTGGACTGGCGTGCACTTCTTGATGAGTTGCACATCTGGATTTGGTCCATGATGAGGCCATTTAATGCTCTTCTGTTTTCACTTCATACTCGATCTCCCCTGCCCAGTCCATCTCTCCGAGCTAACGCCGCTCAGCCAACCATTGTGCATTAGCTGGATCCTCGCAGAAGAATATGATATCGATCGCTAGATTTCTGTGTTATGATAAATTGATGGCGGGCTGCGGGCCTCTCTCGGAGGCTGCCAGCTCATCGGGTTTCTGATGTTAGAAGAGCAGAAAACTCATAACCTACTCAATAAAAATGAATAATTGATGCGAGTAGCACTTATTACTCCATTTAGGGCTCGTGAAAGTGCCAACCTTGAGTTGTTTATCGGTGTAATGGCGGTTTGTAATGGCTTTGGTTAATTCTGCTGCTTGGTTGCACTACTCGCAGCTGTTTACTGTAAACTTTTATTTATCCCACAGAGAGTCAAATTATTCTAGTTACATGCGTAGTGTCTTTATCATTAAGTACATCAGTAACTTTAAAGCTTGTGTGTTTGGAACAAATCCAAAAATATCATATATCACAATATGAACATGTACATGTAGACAGAGACCTCGACGGTTTGCTTAAATTGTACTTCCAGAAGCTTGTGAGAGACTTTTAGATCACAGAATGGGTCTAGATCCACATCTCCCATGATGCAATCTGATACCATATTTCATTAGACTCTCCCTTCCTGGCAAATTTATTTTACAATTAACACACCTAGTTGTTAATAAATGTTTTTTTTATGGAAAGGAAGAAAGAAATCAGCCCCCAAACCCCAAAATAAAGCCGATCGCTTATTATTTCTGACTTTGATCATTTCGGATCCACCCAGAACATAAATGAAAATCCATAAAAATAACTCTTCTCAGATACTCCTGTGTCGACTTAACTGATTCCGATGTGTAAAATTGCTGCCGTGCCCCTTTGCGTGTAAGCTTGTCAAGCACGATATCTTTCGATTCACATTCGGGCTGTTTTGGCAGGCGGACAAACAGCTTTTACACATCGGGACGCATTAAGCTCAATGAGAGAGGCTCCAGTTCACAGTAGCTAAAGGGAGCCTCCTGGTCCCACAGTGTCCCTTTATTTGTGCTAGACCGTCCCTCGAGACCCTCATTAACTGTGCGGCGATGACTGAGCCTGAGTGAGAGCTGTGTGGTAGAGATCCGCCGGGGGCCTCATGGTGGGTGACCGTGCCAATAAGTTGGTCTGGGCAAAGAGGACTTGAAAGAGCAGGGGACACGGTGGGTGCAGAGAATCTCTCCAGCGGCCCTTTTAGTCCATATCAGGTGTCATCACCGCATGCCAGAGTTTATATAGCATCGGGCAACAAGTTGTGAGGAAACATGATCCTCCGAGAGGCGACTGGTTGGCTTTCCTCACACTCAGGCAGCCCTGTGGCCGGCCACCGAGCCACGGTTTCCCTACTACTTGGAGGTGTGCATTACCTCTTCAACAGCGCTAAACCATCCCTCCCTCACCTCTTGCCCCCAGTGTGAAGTCTGTCCAGCAACTCTCGGGTTTCACAGACACCGCTGGTAAAGCCCTCTGACGACAGCCCTGTCGGCGGCGTATGAAGCAGAGAGAGGATCATCTGACGTGGGCCGCTCCCTGGATCTGGTGTGCATGGAATGCCCTGCAGAAAGAAAGGAGGACATGGCCACTTCTAAGAGGAGGACACGGCTACTTCTGATACTCTCCTCATCTCTGCATGTAACTCTATATCAACTCATACTATGGTGGTGTAGTAGTCTCCTTTACTCAGACCGAACTCCTCCCTCCACCACCATCATCATCTGACTCACTCCTATCAATGTCTCTCAGGTCAGAGCAAGCTCGCTTTATCGCTCCAGATGAACGGGGATGATAAAAACGGATCTGAATTTGTGGTGAAAACGGAAGGCGAATATAATAGAAAACACTTGACTCTTCATCGCACAGACAGTTACTCATCTTTTCCTGTAATGGTGCTCACTCTTTATCTCACTACTGACCCGTACTGAGACAGAAACGCTGCTCGTCGTCTGGCACTGGTACAAGAGGTGTCCTGAGGAGTCGTATCTTCATGCGCGACTTAGTATAAACAAACAGAAGCACTAACTATGTTTACAGTGACCTTAAAGATAAGATAAATGCAAGATAAAACAGAGAGATTGCTCACGCCAGGGCACCATCATTTAGAAAATAAAGGAGGATTTAAAATCTTAAAATTGATTTATAGGAATGAAGAGGGGAAAAACTGTGACTCTGGCCCAAACGCTTTGCCTGATCACTCCGAGCCTGGTTTCATCATAAAGCGAATATTCCCATGATGCTTGGCTGTGTGTGAGCTCATTCTGGATTGAACCGTTTTGCTGTTTCTCCTTGGCGAGGCATGTCCCGATAACAGGAGACGGATGAGCTCTGTCTCAAGTGTGAGGATAAGTCTTCTTCACCCCTTATTCTCCTTCAGGAAACGTTGGCATATGTAAGACATGAACATTAAACTAGATATAAAGTCTGACTTTTCTTTCAAGCCCCATCCTGTTTTATTGGTGCGCATTATGTTATCAGCTGCTCTGTACCAGGCACCCAAAGAGAAAATGTCTTATTCTAGGATATGGACGCTTTATTAACGCGAACTATTAATAGTTTTATCTGATGACAAATGCTTTCGCAGATGCCGTATATAGCTCTGTAGAACCTCCTCTGTTCCTGTAAACAATCCTCTCATGTCTGACAGCATTTCTGGCAGGAAGCTTGCTATTTGAAATCCTGTAAATATTGCTTTAAAAAGGTTTACACGTGGAGGTGAGAGTTATTGGTTTATGCAACGGGAGGTTAGCGATGTGGGGCTCAGAATAGGGCAGAAAAGTCAGTCAGGTGATATTTTATCCCACCTAAATATTTGTTTCTTCCTTTTGCCGCAGCCTTCTCTTTACTTTAGACTGTAAAACACTTCAGTGACAAGTGCAGTCCATGAAAACTGAACAAAAACCCGTGTGTGATTTATCAAATCTTTTACAAATACAGAGTAAGATGCAGTCTGCCTTCGGTTAATCTGTCTCATTTGGCTGTAGACACCAGGAGAGCTGCCTCATCAATCCAAATTATTTGTTTCATAAGCGATGAAATGGTTTTGGAAAACATGCTTGCTGCTTTTTTTTAATGAAGTTTATGAGAATATCAGCTCCACATTTGCACGAGCCAGTTAGCTTAGCTTAGCTCCACGGTGACGAGAAGAATCCAGGAAGTAACTGCACCCAGCAAACAAATAATTTGCTATAAGTTTAGCTGTTTCCTCCTGCTTCCAGTCTTTACTTAAAGCTAACAAACTGTAAGATGTAGCTTTATATTTAGCAAACACCATGAAAACAGTGTTGTCATCTACACACCCCGTATTTTTCAAAATGTTGAACTGTATCTTTAAATCAGTCAAAGAATCAAGAGAAACAGGAAAACATTGTTATAATCCCCCCAAAAAACTGAACAACAAACCAAGCATCAAAGTGAATAAACAGACCAAAACGCTGTCTTAACACGCAAACAGTTTGGTGAGGTAACCATGGCGACAGATGCGAGAGCCGGTGCCAAGGCGGGTCATGCGTAACTGAGTGGAGATGATAACCTCAAACCACATAGCGTGTCGTCTCCTCTCTTGGACGTTACGTCTGCGGCTGGATTCCACCCAACTCACTCGGAGATAAGAAGTCTGAGGAAATCAAAACAAAGGCAGCAGATCAGATCCCCCCCTGCAGTCTGTCAGCTTTGCCAGAATGGCCACCGATAAGGCCGGTCCATCACGCCATAAAAAGCAACAACATCACCGAGCTGTCTGTCTGCAGGAGCCTGCTTTCTGCTTTCCCAGTTCCTCTTCCAGTAAAAGAGTCAGACAGATGGGAACGCATGTGAAAGAGAAAACACGAGATGTATTTGTGGATTTGTTTGGTATCGCATATGCTTCCCATAACACACTCAAGACGGTGAGTTTGAGGTTTCCCTGTCAAACTTTCTCAAAAATAATAATAACCATATCAAGATCCCGGTGCGGGCAACTCTGTCAGCATGAAAGAGCCTTGCGTGAAATTAAATCTGGGTGCTTCGAATGTTATCCAGGAGATCTAACTCAAATACCCACATCCCCTCCATGCAGCAACAAAGGGACGCTCTGCTGATAATCTGTATTCCGTGCACTGACAGTAAAAGGGAGGAGGAGGTAGAGGGGGGACGCTACAAGTGAGTTGAAAGCAGCGGGAGCATCTTTAGCAGCTGTTAGCAGACAATGTTCTGAGGGAAGAGTGACTTTTGTTTGAAGTGGGAGATAAGAAAAGCAGATCAGAAAGAAAAAAAAAAGGATGAGAGTCCAGCAACAGCCGTGAAGCAAATATAGCGTGCAAAGCAAAGGCAAAACAGCAGCGACATGGTCATCACAACGCATGGAGGCTAGAATCAGATATTAAATGAGACGGGACTTTAATCATAATCCAAATACAGTGAGACCTGCTGGTGGAGTGCATTAGAGCGTAAAGACAGCCATGCCTTGTTGACTGCCGTGATTGCTTTTGGGTCATTAATAAACATTTAATCTGAGACAGTCAAACACACATGGGTGCAGTGAATGTGATTTTTTTTGTGTGTGTGTGTTCTGTAGCTGTAGGGCAGTAGGCCCTTATTCTAAATGTCACAATAAATGATGACAGATATGTTAATCAGTGACATGTTTGGGGAATTGGTGACAGAGCTGGTGAAACACTGACGGAGTGAGTCACATTCATTCGTAGTTCAGACTAAACAAAAACACAGTCAAAGGTATGGTTTGGGTTTATTAGTAATATGCTTATTTGCTTTCTTGCCAAAAGTTAGATGAAAAGATTGATATCATCCTCATGTCTGGAAGGTAAATACAAATCCAGCAGTGAGTTAGCTTTGCTTAGAATAATGTTGGCAGTGTGGGGGGGAAAAGAGCTGTTCTGGGTTTGACCAAAAGCAGAATAAATAAATAAAGATGCACATTTAAACTACAGTTAATGGTTAAAAAAAGATAAGATCCGTTTGTGCAGATTTTTATTCCTGCAGGTAGAGCTGCTGGTTGCTCCGCTACAGAAAATACAGCACACAGTTTAGGATGAAAAGGAAAAGGAAAAAATTCTAACAAAAGCTCTTCTGTACACTCGAAACAAAACTGTGTAAACAACAACAACAAACAACAAACTTGTGCCACAAAAACTCCAGTCCGAGCAGCAAAGGCAGCGTTATGAGAAGGGTTTCACTTACATTTTGCATTTTAAAGCACAAACACAGTGTAAAATATTTGAATGAATCCATCATGTTTTATTTGTTTGAATTGTTGGTTTCCTGGTTTTTATGGGAGGTTTTAAATTCGACATTTCTACAATGTTAAACAAATGCAATATAATATTAGTGAGCCTGTAACACTGGTCAGCACAGAGCCAAACTCCAGTTCCCTTGTTTCTTGTAATTATGCTAAGCTAAGCTAACTGCCCCAGCTTTATAGGCCTACTTTACATATGTAAGGGAGGTATTGCTCTTCTCGTATGCATCTCACCAAGACAGCAGCTAAGCATGCTTCCCAAAATGTAGACGAGTCTTGTAAAAATCCAAATTTCTTCCTCGCTGCCACACCAGGTAAGCACTGTGTTGCAGATTATACTTCCACAACTAAGCCGTGACTGCCAACAAATGAAGTGATGTCTCATTTCATAGAGATATGGGAGCTGGGGCTATAAAATCTTCTCATAAATTCCTTTTAATATATTGCAGCTTTTTTTTTTTTCATGCAACCTCAAGTGCTGCAAGTGACATTATAGGTTTCCACAACGTTATCCAGTTCTCAAGATTCACTTGAAAGCTGAGCAACAGTTGCCAGAGACAAGAGAGAACTCAAAGCCAAGACGGGGGGGGGAAAAAAAAAAGACCCGTCCTCTCTCTTAATGCACTGAAATGATGGGAAGACCTCAGAGGGGAAAAAGGAGCAAGAGATTATTTGAAGAATGGATGCAGGGTCGTGGGAAGTTTCTGTCATCGCGGAGCAGATATGTGCTTCAGAACTTGAAAGTTGTCATGAGAAGCTGTTACACTGAGCAGACGAAGAGAGGGAAACGTTCAAGGGCTTCCAGAGGAATATTCTCAGACTGCTATTCCATGAAACTTTCAGTGTTTCTCTGTTTTGACGAGAAACATTCTGACTTTATTTGAGAAAACAAAGTCGCTGCATTTGACACATGGAATCCATATTTTGGATTTGACAGGATCGCATAACTCGCAACCCTTTTTTTGGCTTGCAGTTATTTATTTTACACTGCCATGGTAGGGTTTTGTCTTCTCAAAAGTATCTTCAAAATTATGTCCATATTGGGCTATAAGTTTATAAGCCACAATTTAGATCCAGCATTCAGTGCCAGTGCAGGAAGTGTGTCCTTTATGTACCGAGGCACAAAGTAAGACTGACTGTAGCTGTGTGTCATTAAACGCAGCAGGAGTACCGATGCAGAGGCCTCTGGCACAAAAAGCTCAGGGTCATTATGCAAAAACATTGAACCAGGCTCAACTTTTGCCATCTGGCAGAGCTGTAGTGACCGATCAAATACGTTAAAACGTTCCTGCTAGTGTGCAACGATGTCAACTGTTACAATCCACCGTGGTCATTAATCCTACAGGTTTCTGTGTATTATGAGGGAGACGTTTCCTGATCATCATTTGCAAATTAAACAGAGGTTGTGTCGCTAACAGAGAAGCTTTATTTGAGACACATTGTAGTTGCATCATGGGAAGTGCAATAGATCTTTGTCGGCACTAAAAATCTCCACAATTAATGTAATATCTTAAATATGTTTTGACCATGTATGTTGTCACTGGGGCTGCACGGTGGCTCGGTGGTTAGCACCGTTGCCTCGTAGCAAGAAGGTGAGAACACCCGGGATCTTTCTGCGTGGAGTTTGCATGTTCTCCCCGTGCAGCGTGGGTTCTCTCCGGGTTCTCCAGCTTCCTCCCACACAGTCCAGAAACATGTGGAGGTTAACTGTCTGTAGGTGTGAATGTGAGTGTGCTTGGTTGTCTGTCTCTAAGTGTAGCCCTGTGATAGACTGGTGACCTGTCCAGGGTGTCCCCTGCCTTCGCCCTAAGTCAGCTGGGATAGACTCCAGCCCCCCATGACCCTAATGAGGATTAAGCGGTGTATAGATAATGGATAGATGTTGTCACTAATTGAACAAATTCTTTATGGAGAAATCACTGACAGTCTGAAACTTTTTTGTAAACCTCTAAATCATGATTACAATATGCACACTCAATAACTGCTCATACAGACATGATGACATCTTTAAATTGTAGGTCCTAAAGATAACAATAAACAAAGTAAAGTGTGCCTATACCTCATTGCAGCAACACTATATTGTGCTGTACTCTGCAATAAGCCTTTTCTGTATATATAATTGTTCATATACACTGCACAAATGCTATCTGGAGAGGTTAAAATGAGTGGACACTAAAATGAGCACATACAGCAACCTGTTTATTAAGATGGCATTACTGTATATGCTTAAATATCGAGGACAACAAACAGTCCTGCAGCGATGCAACAATGCAATGCCTGTTAACACTGACACCACCTTTAGAAATCAGAAAATGAAAAATGAGCCACCCACGTCTGAGGGGTTCTGAAGTGTCGACTGCTCCCAGTGAGGTTCTAGTGGGGGATCTGCAGGCTTAGAAACACAGTCCTGATTTATACGGTCCACACTGGATGTCTGGATGTGGAATGATGATGGGGAATTCAATTAGAGACAGACCTTTTGGCTCTGAATAATTATTCCATGCAATTTTCCTGTGCGGAGGCCTCGGCTCACTTACTGCCGCTCTGACTGACAGGCACCCCTGCAGACAGCAAACTGGCCGAGCCAACACACATAACACACACACACACACACACACACTGACTATGCAGCGGAGACAAAGAGCATTTTGTAGTAAATTCATTGTTCACTCTTCATAAACAATAATTCAGAGCTGTGGTTGCCTTTGAAAATAAATTGCTAAGTGAAATTTGGGTCATTTTAACTATATGAGTCATTTTATGCATCCCTGTATGCATTCAAATATGTAAATGTTGCCAAAGTAACATTCTATTTAGGCATAATGGGTTTTTCTTTCCTTTTTTTTTTTTGTCTTCAGGCGTTTGCTGGGGTGTTTTTTTGGGCCATGGCTTCTCATTCAGTTTAACAAATGGGGGCTAAGACAATTGTGGCACCGAGTCAACCTTGGCCTAGTTTTGAGGCCGAACAGGCTGTATATAATACCACATAATATGATGTCAAAACACCCAGCCATAAAATGGTAGACCACCAGTTTAGTCAGTATTTGTGGGACGTAAAAATTCTGGGCTCCGTATAAAAGCTCAGTGAGGCACATTAACAAAAAAAAAAAGAAAAAAAGACCAAGATGTTGGAGCCGCAGTCACAGCCAACTTTCAAATATTGTTAAAGTTCACCCAAGTCAATTTGTTTTCTCTCACAAGGAAAGTTTCATCTTTCAGTGAAAGATGAAAAAACAAGAAATGGCAGTTGTTCATACTGGCGCACACAAAGGCAACAAGATGAGCCATGCACGTGTGTGTCCCTGTGTGTGTGTGTGTGTGTGTGTGTGTGTTGTCTGGATAATACTCTCACTCTGTGTCTTTGCATTGCATGCCTGGCACTCCAACTATCTGTCTGCTTTGGCTGTGGCCCGGCTGTTGTTTCTCTGCAGGCTCACGCTCTGGAGATAAGGACTGGAGAGGAATCGAGATAAGGCAGAGGCCCAGACGTACACCCCCCATAATCCCCGGAGAGCCAACACTGTGATAGCCTCATTCCAGCCATGATTTAGTGACTCTGACACTACATAATTACCCTGTAAGCACAGATAATCACAATCTATATCAATGAGCAATTAGTGTAGACATGGGCTGAAGGCTCTCGTGGGGATGCCAAGTCGGAAGCCTGCAGGGAGGCTCGGGAGGACCGGTGCTCTTACTGCAGCTCTGAAAGACCTCACGACAAAATGCTGAGCCACAGCAATGTTCCCTGTAAACAACACTCAGCTTTATCTGTCATTACAGACATCTGGTATTGAATAACAATTAATGTGAGGCCATTTGGGCCTCTCGTTAACTGCAGCATCACCTCAGTCCGTCTCTGGCAGCGTATGTCATCCAGTCCTCTGTTTTGATGATTGCACTGGACCAGCTGGATGCTCCAAACAAAAGGGAACTTGGCCAGTTTCTTAAAGGCTAATGAACTGCTGTTGAATAAGCCTCTGCAAACAAATGCCTGTACGCTCGCTGCGTTGGGTCTGTTTGTTTAATGGCAGCCGTGTCAGCAGCGAAGTTCAGTGGAGAGCAGCAAGTAAATACTGCATACTTGTGCAAAATGTCAAACAAACACATGACATTGTTGACAGATTGGACAAATCTGGCCAGCTGGCCGGCTCATAGACACTGAAGTGATCAAAACACAACGAGGTGCTTCTTTTTGCTCACAACTCGGAATTTCCGGAGAATGCCAAATTTCCGCTTGTTTGGCGTATCCTACTGTTTATTCCTGTCTCTGCCAGCTGACAACCACGTCCAAAGTATGGTCTTTTTGGTGCTTTGATGGCTTCTGTTAGCGGCATCCGTGTGTTTATCACCTCCCACAGCTGTACTTTTCCCAAATTCCATCTCATCCCTCTCATCTCTGCTTTGTACCTCCTCCCGTCAGCTCTTTCTGTCTCGTCAGCGGCGTCCTCAGACTCCACGACCCCTCTCCTCGTTGGACGAAAAGACAAAACCCAAAAAGTCTGTTTACGGCAGCGGTCAGAGGTCGAGCATTTTAGACGACAAGTTCGCTGACATGATCGGCTTCTGCTCTGGAAACTGAAGATAGTGTTTGATGTGTACAAGTGAACATGAAGGTCACTGATAAGGTGGTGGAGACCGTGTCTTCTCTCTTTTTTTTGCGAGACTTCAAAAACAATCACAAATCCATGGTTTTAGGTCCCTTTAGAGATTGTAAAGTTTATCTCTGTAGACCAAAGTGTCTGTTTCAAATATGTGAGTAAATATCAAAGTAAAAGTCTTATTTTATTTTGTAAAATTTCTCATTGAGGCAGTAAAAACTGGGTTGATGATTCCCAAAATAAAAAAGAATATTAATTTAATCGGGAAATAAAAGAAAGCTGAATCCCCTCATGATTCTGGATCTCTGGTAGGAGTCCAGGAAAGCCTGATCTCACCCCTCCTTCAACTTGCTAAAAATATTTGACATGTATTTAACTGAGGCAACACCCAGCCATTTCTATTAAACTGACATTTATTGGCGAAAGGCTAGATCTGATCCCCGCAGCCTCTTAAGACGGCATAATTTAATAGTTAAAAGGCTGCACCATAATAACCATTGGCTTTATTGTTCCAATCTAATTGCCTTAATTTTATTTTCCGAGGGGAAACAGCGTGTCAGACCAGGCTTTACTCCTTTTGCTTGCGTTCTGCAAAGTCGCACAGCTTTAAATCTAAAGCTCCATCAGATTACAGATTCTGACCCAGGGGTGGTTTTATTATTATGAACGCTTTTGCTGTCGAGCCTTTACAGACCTCACTGCAATAGTTAGAATAGGAGCCCTGAGAGTAGTTTCCTCCTGAGGTTTTGAAACTCCCTCACTTCTTCTCGTCTTCCCCAGCGGTGTGTCTGACAATAAGTGGAGGCCTGTTAAAATAAGTAATCATACTCCAACAAGGGCAAAACAATCATAACTCAGCATGGCAGAGAGTCAGAGTTCAAGAGAGACATGTTATTCATTTTGAGAGAATACTCCAGGGTCTTTTGAGAATTTGAGTGGATAGACTTTCAGTCAGAGAAAAAAAAAAAGAACGCATGACCCGACATCGCTGATGCGCTGATCCGTCAGGGCAGCCATGTTTTTCCACCTGACTCCCCCAGAGACGGGTTACAGCTCCCCTCAATCCGTCACACGTAGTGTCAAAGTTTCACAAGTATTCAGTGTGTGCTGTTCTTTTTTATTCTAAACTAAACTTGGTGATATCCTATATGTTAGTGGACAAATCCCACAAAGCCAAAGCTGAACATTACTCCCCCACAGACCTCCATTTTTGGCCAAAAATATCATGTTCTTTCAATTCCGTGAACGCTATGCATCAAATCCACAGCTAAAGATAGCCCTTAACAAATAAAAATACAATGCCCAGCAGCTTCAGTCTCTCTGGAAATAAAACTTTACTTTTCTGATTGACATTTTTTTCCTCCAGAAGCACAACTGACAAGCCGGGAAAGTCAGACAGACATAAAACACATTGTCGGTTTTAGTCTCTCATGTGATTTATTGACAGATAGAGTATCTCTGGAGATAAAGCAGGTCTGCATTACAGTACCAAATGAGTTAGAACACCCAGACCAGCCATTTGTACAACAGATCTCACCCCTCTGTAATGTTGGAACAGCATAGAGCCTGCATTGTCCACAGTACTGCTGTGGTGTTAAGATTTCTTTTTTATTGGAACCAAAGCACACAAACGGCTCACTTTGTCCTCACAGTGACCACTTGATTCTGTTCTGCTGTTAAGATATCTCTCAGCGTTGTTATGCTCCTCTATTCGGCTGGACTGATGATATCTGGCATTTCCAGGTAAACATGAACTCAGCTGTGTTTGACCTTTCACCTCCCGCTGCTGGACCAGTCTCTGATGACACTGCAACAGCTGTGGCTGCTATTCTATCAGCTCAGGGGCCTGTGTGAATGGAGCATCATGTTTGAAGCGTGAGGGGTGAGCACGGACAGTATGTGAAGGACTCTGTAATCAGAGACCCTCTGTGCGTCGGGGGGGGAGAAGTCGGTAAAGCTGTAAACACTTCCGAAGAATATCCCTCTCCTTTAGTCTCCTGCCAGTGCGTTTAAAGCGCTACAGTAAACATTGCTGCCCCTCTGCTGGAGCTGCTTTTAAAGACGCTTCCAATAAACTTTCAAATTTAAATACCCACAAGCTGCGTGTCGCCGTCTTGGCAGTTTTCTCATTTTCGGTTCCAGTTTACTGTGCTACACCCCCCCCCCCAAAAAAATGGCTCCCATCTGCAAGGTAGCAGCGTCATGATGAGTGAAAAGGTATTTGTTTGAATTTCATGCATGTGCAGATTTATGTGCGTGGGTTGCCCGGGTCTGTGTCACGAAGGTTGATTAATTCTGACACAGGTTGACAGTTCTTTTGCAGCGGTGATATATTTCACCACACATGTGCAGGGGATTGGAGGGCGTTTAAACTGGTCACCTTTCCTCTGTGAAAGTATCCTTTTAGCTTGACGGCTGTGAAGCAGGTCTGTCGCTCCTAATATGTCAGAACGGGGCTGAAACGACTCGTGTGATCGTGGTAGCCGAGTCGGGATGTAAAGTAATAACGGGCTAAACGGGAAACAGGCACGGTGGTTTGCCTATATCACAAAATTGGAATTCATTCTAAGCAAACAGTTTATTCAGATTGGGTCCACTTTAGGTAGAGAGTGGCTCCCTGTTTTCATCCTTTACACAACTTCTTTGGTCACATTTTATATGTATAAATGGTGACACCCAGGAGGGAAAAGGCTGTCTTATTGGTAATTTATGATTCACTGATAACAAACACATGCAGAAGACACATAAATTGCCGAGGAGGAGATCAGGGAGGCAGCCAGGAGGATATGATGGCAGGCTTGAGAGCAGTTTATTCAGAATTAGGCAGCAGAACATGTTGGGCTCAAATAAAATAATATTTGATTTCACTGTTACTTCATGTTGTTGGGTTTCAGGTAATAATGATCCTTTAGGAGTTCAAACCACAGCAAGATTAAGGGACAGGATGATGAGAGAACATCTAGTTTGTGTTTTATTTTTAATAAATGAATGCATGAATTCACATTGACCCTCTCTGATTTGAGTGATTAACTCAAATATGATCCTTTGGGATTACGGAGCATCAACACGATGCACAACACAAAGTAAATATCTGTTTTAACTCATCACCAGAAAAATACGGGATTGAAAAAGGCTTAAAAACAACTCCCAGACCCAGTGCTGTTTAGGCAGATTAATACCTCCCACCTAAAATTCAAATTCCCTATTCAGAACTACCCTACAGGGTCGTACATTGCCATGAGCGATAGTCAGACTGCTCCGCACTGCAGGACTGATTCTGAAGGCTAACAGATACCAGTGGTGTGCTACCTGCCCCCCCCTCCCCTGCAAGCTGATTAAAAGCTCCAGACCTCCAGGTGGAGTTGGTGCACACACAGGCCATTTAACTCTCAAAGGCACAAGGGGAGACAGACCCCCAGGTAATCCCATTAATCCTCTGTTCTGTGACATCCAGACCCAAGAGAGTAAATAGTGCAACAGCGTCACTGGTGATCTCCTTAAACGCATGAGGCAGCTCATCAGGCTTTGATTTATGGCGTTACCCTCTGTGGGACAGAGTAAGAAGAAAGTAGAAGATCTACAGTGACAGCAGCTTGAATTAGGCACCTAAATGCATCACAACAGCCTGGATGTGCTGGATGAAAAAGTTAGCTGCTTATTATGGTTTTAATTTGAGGGTGTGGATATAAAGAAGCTGAAAATCTATTTGCACCTACACATATTGAATGAGAAGTTTAAATCTACAACGTTGGATAAAATCTGAAAAAAAATATTCCCCTTCAGCCAAAGTGTCTTTAGAGTTTTCCCATCAGTTTATCTGTTTTAATCTGCTTTTACGGGTTTTTTTTCTTTCTAAAATGTCTGGAAGCCTTCATGAAAGGAGCAAACCATTTCTCCAAATGGGATGTTTCCACTATTTATGAATATCATTTGGTCACATTTGACAGTGCTGACGCTATAACATGTTTCAGGATCAAATGTAAAAGAACACTGCGATGCTCCGGTGTGCCAACTGTGCCTCCCTGCTACTCTTCTCCTACCAGGCTGTGTGTTGAAGGATCCAGGGGGATTATGAGATGCTAGGAGCACCAAATAGTATGCCATCATGTTGACAGACACGTTAAGCTGTCTACATCTGAAGCTGTAGCTGGGCGTAAGTATCACATGTGAAACAGTAATTGCTCACACTTGTTCCCTGCTGGCTGGCGTGCAGTAAACAGCCGACGCACTGCATCCATGCACGTAGAAAGAAAATAATAAACTGATGATCTGTAAGGTAGCTACACTGCTGCTGCAGAAAGGAAGACTTAATAATGTTTCGACATTTCAAACAACATGAGACTTATGTTGGGGTTTTTTTTTTAAACAGAAATGAACCCTAAAGTAGTCCAACAGATGTGGATGAGGTCAATCATTTTCTTCAGCTTTTGCTTATTGCCCTTGAGGTCCTATGACCTCTATCTGAAGCTTCTTGTTGCAGCATCTCAGACATTAATTACAGGCAATGCTAAACATGTCACTGAGCCTGAGTGGATCTGGAAAGGAAGAACGTGCCGTTTAGGAAGTGGAAATCTCCACACAGTCATCAGTGGTGAACCATACATTTATGCATGCAACGCTCAAGCTGCCTGGAGGCTGCTCAACACTCTCCAGAGCAGATGGACTTCCTTAAAGGTGCAAAGGGCAGAGAGTTTATTGAGCAGAAATCCTATGGGTGTCTGACTGAAAAGGAGGAAGTTCATTCTACACAAACACACACGCGAGCACATGCGCTGCATTTTCCAAACAGGGGGAGATGCGGTTTTCAGACGTGTGGCCGTCGCACCTGGGGTCCGTCGTCCTGGTCTAGAAGAGGGCCTCCACTTCACAGATGGCAGCGCTGACGTGGGCTGTGGACTTTCTGCTCGGGGTTTTTCATTACATGACCTGGTTTCAGCGCTTGAGAAAAGGTGTGGAATGTGGAAAAACAGCTTCTTTGACAATGTCCAGCTGGTTTCAAAAGCAAGAAATCAATTTTCTCTCCATATCTTATTGAGAAGTGTGACCTTTTTTAAAATAAAGCACAATTTGCTTCATCATTTAAGCATTTATTGACTGGTTGAACAGCAAAGGCTACCTGAATAAAAACCTCTTTACTGTGCTCCAAAGTTAAGGACTCTTTATGTAAGAGCTGCGTCAAAACTTCCTGATGCAATAGATTTGTATTTTTTTGCAGGGTCAGTTGTATAAACCGCGTTGGTAAGATGTTCAGAGTCGGTGAGAAACTGGGTCATTGATCCGACACTTTTCATCACAGTCACTGCACTCTCCTCTGGAGGCCATTAGATTAACACGTGTTGCTTTATTCCATTGATCCACTCCCCTAATACACTCCCACATGTCATTGTCAGCACCTCTAGGTGACAAACGCATGCCCTTGTCGGACACATGCATGAAAGTGTGGGACTTAAATGACCTGCACTAAGTAATTGAAAAGGCACACAATATATAAACATATATAAACATCATTGCTAACATTGTTCATATGATGTTTCCGTAGTGAAATCCAACACTGTTTTTTTTTTTGGTATGGCATGTGACGTGTTTTGCATTTTTTTATTTATATATTTCTCCTCTGACCAATGAAAAGTATTTGCTTGTTGACAACGAAGCATGTCCTCAAGGTTATGGACTCGGTGAAAATCCTATTTTAGCAGCCAAACCAGCCATCTGCCTTATCTCCACTGTTAATTGGCTGCAGGTTCACTTGTTCGCACAGTTTTGCTCCTGTCTGCCTCTTTGGACACACAGTTTTATAATCCACCAGGTCTGACATCCCGAACTGGGGCCAGAAATATTACTTAAAAGCTTAAAAGTTCACTTTTTGGCACACTAACCAATATTTATATATACATTTTGGTGCAGTTATTGTTATATGTGGGGGTTTCGACTCTCGTCCTCTCTGCTAGAGATGAAACCGGAGTGCCAGCCAGCCCAAACACAGCCGTAATAACCCAAGAAGCTGCTTCTCATTATCTAATGATACCTGGCGCCCATATGTAAACACACACAAACACACACATATTTGCACACGGAAACACACACACACACACACACTACCTCGTTAGTGTGCTTGGTCTCCATGGAAACACCAAACAGGTGACAGTATTCCAAAGGGGAAAGGTTTGAGGAACTGACAGGCTACCATGCCGCATGTGTATCTTGGAACGAGTGTGTGTGTGAGTAGTTAGCTGTGCTTCCTGTGTTGGCTGTGAAATACAGGACTTTAGCTGTGATTGCACTCAGGCTTAACTGTGTCTGGAACGGCAGGACAGCGCCAGGGTCACAGTGACAGGACGTGTCAGCTGCCTCCGTCCGGTGACGTCCTCGTACTTCAGACTCACGCTGAAGGCAGCTCAGAACACCTTCACAGCGTTGTATCAACACACACCTTCTGAATTATTCAACACACAAAAACAGAGAAGCACCACCAGGCTGCACTTCCTAGCATGGCTGCTCTCTGGGGAACGATCTCTGGAGATGCCAGAGTAGAAAGAGACTATTTACATCTGAGCTTGTATAAGATTAGATCTTAGTAATAATTTAGGATTTCTGCCTCGATCATTTATTATGAATATTGTCAAGACAGTTTTTTTTAAAAGAGCATAAAACAGCAAATGTTAGCTTATGTGATTTACAAAGTGATGACACTATTTAATCAAACATAAATTTGAAAATCATTAAGGAACACACATCTGGCTAGCACAGACAGCTAATCATTAACAAATAGTGTGAATGCTCATCTTTTCATGATACCTACCAAAAGGCTAAAGAAAAGATATGAGTCTCATTATTGCTACAGAAGGAATGCAAAGAAAGAACACAGAAAAAAGCCATTATTTAACTCATTTTACATTAAAAATACATATAGCTGATGTACATTTCTGCAGCATCAGTGCTCTATTTAGGCCATATTGCAACAGGATTATCACAAAATTATGATGGGCTCGAGCTAGATTGATGACTGATGGCGGTGAGTTCAAGTCCAGGAACTGGCGGCTAGCAGTTTAATCAGCCCAGAAGAAACAAAAATATAATACTTGTATGTTACGGCATGCCTAGACAGTCAAAAATGTCCCGAGGCATCTTTTCTTTATGTCATACCAGACCAGAGGAATCCACAGCGGATCAGCCGACCTCTTTGTAAATAGCCTTGTTACCACAACAGATAGGGCTGTTTGTGCGCATAAGGAGGAACAACCAGAGGGTGGTCTGATGGAGTGGGTGCAGGGATAACCCCAATTCAGAGCGTGACCACGTTAATATGTAGGGCAACCTTAATGTCATGCCTGTGGGTTGATGGTAAAAAAAAAAAAAAGGCACGGCGCGCTCACTGATTTCATGTGGGGGTGCGAGTTCAGAGTTCGTCACGCTGGTTAGCAAGAGAAAACCTTCACGTGCTGTAAAAGTGCTGCAAAGGTTAGAATGATGATGTGCTAACTCCAGACCATCTCTGACAAAGTGACAGAGTTAGTGGTTTAAGTAAATACTTTACGTTTGTTTATTTGCAAATTACGACGAGGAATTATGTCTCTTGTTCATTAAAAGGAGGCGGAGGAGGAGTTCAGGGAAGATGGATGGGTCAAGAAAATGTTCAACACAATAGACCTCTGTTTGTTTCTGAACTCAAATACGAGTTTGTTTAAACAATAACCACAATCATTCCCTCTGGTTGTACTGTCATTGTAACCATAATGACAAAGGTCCCGTAACTTAAACAAAGCAGTAATTTAAACCTAATCCACAATGTTTGTCTAAACTTCATTTCATTTATTCCTTCATTTCATCGACTGCTTGTAGGCAAACAAAAACATAACTGTAAATGAGTTAGCCCTCTATAGGTTCATTTTCATCACCTTGGCCAGCAACCTTCAATTAGAATAAAAATGGCTCGACACAATCAGCACACATAAAGGCTACTACCTCGACCAGAGCAAGCACCCCGTAACTTAAAATTACCATGGCTTAACACTACATACAAAACAAAACAAAGATCAGTGACGAACAGAAAGAAAAAGGATTACAGGAAAACACCAGAGAAGGTCAACTGGTGTTTTAATGCTCAAAAGATCATCTGTCCTCTCTCTCCTGCGTTTGAGCTGTGACGGCTGGCCTCTGATGTGTCTGTTATCTATTTGTAATCCTGTTCTCTCTCCTCTTTACCTTCACCCCAACCAGTTGAGGCAGATGACCATTCACCCTCAGCCTGGTTCTACCAGAGGTTTCCTTCCTTTTCTTCCCACCGTTGCCTAGTGCTTGTCTAAAGGGAATCAGTTTTCACCTTATGTGTGAAATGCATTGAGATGACGTATGTTCTGAATTGGCACTATACTAATAAAATTGAATTTAACTGAATAATGATAAGTAAATGATAAGCAGTGATGCACGATGTTACAACATCTGGCCGATCCCGATATTAAGGTTCCTGATATCGACGATAACCGATATCACCGATGTCGATATTCAATTTTTGTTCACACACAAAAATGAGTGCAAGTAAGCACTGTGAGAAAACTATTCAAAAGAAGCCCAAATTAGACCACATAGTCCTATTTATTTAAAAAAAAAACATATTTAAACATATTTTAATATATTTAAGTCCAGGACCATTTGAGTAAAAACATTTGTGAAATACCAGCAATATCAAATGTAGAGACAAAGGTGCTGATGTTAGACAATCACATCAGCTAAATTTGTTCATCGGACCAATAGCGATATATTGGAAAAAAAAGACTAAAATCAGCTGATACCAATGTGGTTGCCCTAATGGTAAATATGAAATACTTATTGTAACCCAAACCACAAAATTTCCCCAAAACTAACCAACTTATTTGGGCCCTAATCTATGAATAAAGCAAACTTAACATCACAGTACAAATTCATTTTTTTAACTGTATTTCATGATGGTTTAGAAAAGCCCATATAAATCATGTCATCATAGACTGTATAAAAGATGGACGTAGCAACCGGCCCTGAAAAATGAAGCCAACCCGCAAGTGTCAAAAACCTGCAATATCACTACGTCTTTTAGTCCTGGCTCCAAAAAGCCCTGGCTCCCATAGAAATGAATTGGAAAAGAAGTGATCACAGATCATGAAATACTGCATTCCTACAGCTCAGGATTTTTTTCTTATTAGTTTTCATGGTCAAAACCAGAGATCATGTGGCCAATCTGAAAATAAATCAATACTGAATTTTTAAAAAACCGTCAACATTTTGCAGGACAAGGGGCGTGGCTGGCTTGATTGACAGTCGGCAGCGACCATACAGACGAAGCGAGCAGAAGGCGGTAAATGTGGGCGGGCAGAGAGGGCCCGCCTCTCAATCCGTCTGACCAATCGCTGCTCCTATGGCTCCGCCCCCCCTCCGATGATTTTTGCATCACTGGCTCCAAAAATCCAAGATGTCAACCAGGAAGTAGCAAAACCCTGGCTTCATTTTCTCAGTGCAGAAACCAACGGGTGACGTCACAGTAGCTACGTCCATCTTTTATACAGTCTATGCATGTCATCGGCTAATAGAGCATAAACGAATGTTAGATTTTCTATACTGCCTGGGAGGACTTATAGCAAAATTAAAGGCCTTTGTGCAGAAGATAGCGCTAAAGAAAGAGAAGGGGTGTTACTAATACAGTTAAAAATACTGAGGTCCTATACAAGTGCCCCACTAAGCTATGAGAGTCAGACAGTGAGCGAGCATCCAGATGAATATTAGCCATCATTCATTTTAAACTTCTGCTTGTCCTGGTGCAGTTCAGCACAACAGCAGCAACTAGTTCATATGAATTTCTCTTTATGCCCCTAAAGTCCATGCATCGGTGCAGTCCTGCTGTGCCTGTGGACTTGTTGCGGCATCCCAGAGAGTGCTGTACACTTTACATCACCATGGTAACAGAATTCAGTTGGGACCGGAGGGGAGGAAATGATAATCAGGCGTGTACAGTAGATCCAAACGGCGCTACAGGTGAGCACACATCACCCGGCATGGGCTCTGACACGCGTGGCTTTCAGCTGACAGACGTGTAGGAAGGATGAGGGAGCGACCAGCGCCGAAAACATCGGTGTGTCAGCAACTCTCTCTCTCTCTCTCCGCGGTGGGCTGTCAAGACATGAACGAGGTCTCCCTCCCTTCCCCTCGCTCTTACGCTGCACTGCAGGTGAGTGTCAGGCTTAAGCTTCATTAATATTAAAAAAAAGTGAACCACAGCTGTGCCTGAGAGAGCTCATTGTGGGTGAGTTGGAGAACTCTTCCAGCTCCCTCCAGAAAGAGAAATCTGTGAAAGACTGTGAGAGCCGCAAAAGGCCGGTGAAGCTTCAGGGACAGTCTTTGTTTGGAGTGTCAAGAAAATGATCCACTTAGGCGCCAACTGTCACATATAGGACGTCAAGCTAGGCTCATTTAGAAATAAATAAAGAAATAAAATGTAAAAAAAAAAAAGCAATGCAATAGGAAACACCCAACTGGAAGGTTTTCGACAGGTCCCTGTGGATGTACAGTAAATGAGTGCCCTCCTCTCCTACCTGACTTCCTATGTTAATGAGAAGTGACACTAAAGATGTGGCTGATTTCCTACACGGCCCTGGAAGTCGCTTTGCATTAGCCGGGATGACAGATGATTAAAGGGAGAGGCAAAGAGTGGTATCTCGCTGAGTGACAGTCAAATGAGGGAAGTAAGGCAACAACCTGCAAGAGGCAGGAGCTTGATTACTTGATCGCTGCATCTCTGCGGCTGCTGTGAATACATGCTTGGCTCCCCAGAAATATTTAATGAGAAAAAGATGCAGATGTAGATAGTCCAGCTGAGTGTCTATTAGCACTGGAATAAAACATCTACACGTTGGAGGAATCTGGTGCCAACATGCTGTTTAATTTGCTGCTATACCTAAAATGTGTTTGTGCAGTGAAGGCAACAACATTTAACACCTCTGAGGAGTGAGACAACTCTGCCAATTATAGGCCTCTATCTTTTTTTTTTTGCTGTTGGCATTCAGTATTTGTATCTGACATTTAATCATCGGAAGAAAAAAAGAAACCCAGTGATTGCATTATGCCATTGTGTGCCATCGCTGTTTGCTTATTTCTCTGAGGAAACCACCACAGTTTGTTGATTCTGAGTGCACAATCTTTCCCATTTTCTTGAATTAAATACCCACAGTTGCAGATGGAAAGTCAACTCCTACACTGTTCTGCATAAATCCACAAACCGGGACTTAACACACAGCCCTGCACAAAACACCAGGTCGGCTAATTTGCAGAAAGCATCCCACCACCCTCCTTTGCTCCATCAAATGACCGTTTCATGACATTTAAATGTCTGACAGTCTTTGTTTGGATAATGAGGGGTTCTCCACCGAGCCTCCCCCCTGAAATTTACCACTGGGATGTCAGTCCAGAGGGGACCAAAGAAATGCGCCTGCTGAGGGTCTTTGTGCCTCGGGGAAAGCTGCATGTGGGTTTTTCCCCTACTGTTTTCAGGAAGGGATTAGTACATTTATTGTGTTTACTGCTGCATTGTCCCGAGCCTCTCCTCATCGGCTCCTGCTGTATGGAAGTCGCTGCTGCTGCTGCTGCCAAGGCATCCCAGCCCTCCATCTGAACTGAACCCACGTCACACCAAGAAACCTCAACTACTGTAAATTCCGGATTATGAGCGCACCTGAATATAAGCTGCATCCACTAACTTTAAAAAGAAAACCAGTTTTGTACATATACAGGCCACACTTGTCTACAAGCTGCAGGTGTCCACGTTGTAACATGAGATATTTACACAGAGATTTTTTAAACTTTTAATTAAATACGTAACGCTAACATACACAAATACGTACCGTAAATGCTTTTTTTCTTAACAGTGCCTGTGACACGGCTGGTTAAGAAAATAAAAACTACAGCAGCCTACCAGGGAAAGTCACTGATCGCTATCTTTATCTTCCTCCTGCACTAAAACCACTAAAGTCGTCTTCTTCAGTGTTGGAGTTAAACAGCCTCAGAGTTACTTCATCACACACTTCCTCAGTCTCTCTGTCGTTGTCGCTCTCAATGTCACTTTGGTCTCGAGGCAAATTTGTAAAAATCAATAAATTATCCGCATCATTGTTTAAGCTGGAGTGTTCAAAGCGTGTGGAAAAATTAGCAGCTTATATTCTGGGAATTACGGTAATTAATTAAAGCTGCAAGCAGAGCTGGACGGGCCCCTTCACTTCCATGCATGTCGGACGTGGTGCACGTCGAGGTTGTTGCAGAAATGCACTCTTTGCAAAGTGACAATCACCTAACCGTAACCCAAACCACAGCTGAAGTTAATGTGGACAACTGGCTAATGATAGCTAATACAAGTGTTAAAGGTGTCCTTTCCTGTTGCCAGAAGGTGGCGCTATGACTGTGAATGGATAGGATTCTGATCCAACATGTAAAGTTTGAGGCAGAGGGTTGGGAGGCAGCAGTTGGTCCTTCATGGTGAAGCATCAAAGTTTAGGGAGCCGCCATTGGCCGTTTGACTATTACAGAAGATTTCAGCTTAATTAACGTGTTATTGACCACTTAATAAACTCATTAGGGTTATTAACCTTCATTTTTAGGTTATTAGGACACTTCA
>NW_007577741.1:1792071-1801007 GCF_000690725.1 Stegastes partitus
TTGGATGTAGGTGAAACGTGCTGCCCGTAGAAGATGTTACAAATGTGGAAAAAATGTAGGGGGCGCTATGGAGCCATTTTGTACGTACGCAACGCCGAGAAAATATCAAAATTTCTCACCAGTTCTGATGCGTCTGCAAATTTTCACGAGATCTTGAGCATGTTTAGGTCCTCGAAAATGCGACTGTTCCAGGGGAATAAGAAATAATAATAGTTATAATAATAATAATAATAATAATAATAATAATAACAATAATAATAATGGGTTCCAATAGGGTCAGTGCTCGCGCCCTAATCACCGTGTTTGACTCAAACGAACACGCTTCGTCCGGTCTCCGACACATTTCAAAGTAAAACGACGAAGCGTAACATTTCCCATACATATCGGATTGCATAACATCGGTGAGGTAAGTGAGTACTGGAAGGTGAAGGGTCGTGTCAGAGCCCGGCGACCTCGGTCTCAGGAGGGAAGTCCCAGCGTGGCGTTCTGGAGTAGCTCATGTTGCAACACCGTCCAAAAGTCGTAATCCGTCAGGAAAAGAAGACTGATATAACATCCACCGCCGAGCCCTGCTGACCTCTGAGTCGACGTGTTGAAAACTTCAAGGCCATTATTGTCCCCTGGTAGCCTCTGAATGACTAATTCCCACTTTGCCATTTTCAAAACATATTGACTGATTGTCTTTTTTATCAATATCCACTCACACGTTCACACCAGGACTTTAGGTTGTTCCACTGCATTGCTATACCAACATTTTTGAGTATGTGCACCCTTCAAGTACGAGCATGAGCCTGCCTGCAAGGTTACCACTGTCACATTTTCACTTACCGTGGGCTCAGTTTTCACTGCCATACAAAGTCCTGTGTGGAAAGAGCATCAGCCTGGCTAGAAGCAGAGGGAACATGTCTTCTGTGCAGTCGGATCACACATGGCAAGTTTATGGACCGTTGAAAATGTGAAAATCTGTGGATTCTTTCTGCTTTTACAGTCTCTAGCTCTGACGAAGTGGTGATTTTTAAAAACAACAAATCCAGGTTTGGGGCTCCAAGGGTTGAGCTGCATAAACAATTTTAATTGTTTTACTTATTGTGATAATAATCTAGCAATTTACATGGCTGTTGCACTGCATCATGATCAGCAGAAATAGCGAAAAAATGAACTACAAAATTATTTAAAGCAAATAAGTAGGATTAATGCATTAACAATTCTGGCGAGCGTGTGAGCCTTACAGCCCCCGAGAGATGTGTTCAGGTTCAGACGGGAAATGTCAAAGGCAGCAAGTCTGCATGAGAGCTGGTATCAGCAGCATCTGAGTCGAGTCAGGTTAAGTACAAGCATTTTAAGTGTTGAACAATCTCAGTATCTGGCACATACAGCTACAGCAAACCCCCGGGGAAAGAAATTGTGTCAGTCAGTCACTGTGTGGATCAAGCAAGCTAGACTTTGTTCCTCATTGTTTTGGTGAGTTTGTATTAATTAAGGTTGTGAAATTGCTCCTTGTTTTGGGAACATATAAAAGCTGAGAAGAGAAAGTGGGAATGTGCTCGGCTTTGGGAGCAAAATGTACCCAAAGTCTCAATAGAAATCCATTGTTTAATTCATACTGATGAGTCTGAAGGGTGGAGACGACAACGCCTCGTATCTCTGTTAACTACCTTTGGCCTTTATCATCCAGGATGCATAAAGCATGACACACTGCATGCTGGTCAGACTCCAGCATGGATTAAATGTGGGATACTTCATATATCTGCAAGGTTGTCACAAACCAAAACGCTGATGTGGGTTATTAAACACGGACGCATTTCCTTGCAGCCATCCTGGGCTCTGTAAATAGCCCAAATTATTTCCATCTTTTGCCAAAACTATTTCTCAATTTTACCGACCTCGGATTTAGACGTAATTCAAATGGACTTTGTGTTACGTCAGCCGGCGTGTCGGGGATTGTTGGGAATCCATATCTGCTTTGAGTGAAGCTAGCACAGCCTTGACTAGCATGCTTGTCAAAGTGAGCCATCCACGGCCCCTGTCCTGGGCATCATGCCACAGGTCTATTGCTGGAGACATGAACTCTTGGGAATGCTGGGATAAACAGTAGGTCACTGTATGATTACTGCACATGTTCTTTTTTTCTCTCAAGACAACAGTAAAAAGAGCGAGAGAATAAACAAGGACAAGGCCGTAGTAGTTGTACATGTTACATCTGACAGTATGTGGAAATCATTCAGAAATTACAGTCGTGACTCGATAATCCGACACTAAATGTGAAACCTTCTTTTATGTCGGATTGTCGAGACGGAGGTCCAGATACAAGGAGGGCTTGATGCCTGAGGGGTAGTTTGTTGTTAATATTTATTTTTTTATAGTTTTTATAATAACTAGTGTATTGTTAGAACACTATGCATCGTTGGATTTCACGCCTCACTGACCGATGCGATTGTGCACAAACCGGTCGGTTCACATCAAAGGTTCAGACAGCAGGCTGAAGTGACCCAAATCCAATTTTTTTGCCCCGACACGACCCGTATCTGGTCTTTTAATGAGAGTCTGAACAACACAGATCCAATTAATGATGAATATCAGAATATTCGGCACGGTCAGGGGACACCTCCATCCTGTCGGAGCGCTCCGACGGGGTGGACGTGTCCGGAACACACAGGCAGTACTTGGCTGTTGATGCTAGTTTAGTTAGCGCTCACACTTCTGTTTCCACCATCGGTGGCGGTGGGGGAGTGGCAGATACGCTCCACCGTTACCATCCATGTTTACCTCCATAAACACTGAGCACGCTCACTACGTGTGACGTCGTCGTGTCCTCTTCTGCGCATGCGGGACACTTTTGGGTCGTATGAAGTTCACACAGCAGATCACATACAAGTCGCATTTAACTGGAAATGTGAACGAACTCGCAAAAAAATCAGAATTGAGCATCAAGTCCTGCAGTGTGAACGTAGCCAATCTGTGGGATTGTCCAGTCAGATAATACGCCGTTATCCTGATTTGTGACATTAAATAATAAAAAGTCAGAATCCAAGGCTGTCGGTATGTTAAGGCTGTTTTTCATGAGTTCTGTTCATTTTTCCTAAAAACCTGTTGGATAGCAAAGTTTTCGGTTTGTTAAGGGTCAGATTATCGAGTCACGACTGTAGTTATTTTTCCCAAAAGCAAGAGAGAGCCAAGCATTGCGCTAATCATGCTGTCTAACGTGAGGACATTGTTGAGATTAATATCAGGTTTGTGCAGCAAACATGAAGCTACAGGTCTGTATTAAAAAGAAACAGCTGTCGTCAATGAGACTTTAGGCAGGACCAGCTAGCCAAAGCTGACGCGTAGTATGTTATTTGTTTCATCAATACAACAACCAAACATTTAGCGGTTACAGAGCGGTTTGCTGTATGTTGTATTTCTTGGTCCAGCACATCGACTTCCTTGCATCTTGTTGCCATGCCGCCGTTGAACCAGCGAATCCAAGGAGGTCGTGGTTCCCAGTCAAGAAATAACTCTTCATAAAATAAGTCCAGTTTATTTTTCCCCGTTGAAAATGTGACATGCTTCTCAATTGTGCGGCTTAAATCAGTTCACTTTGACAGAATGCAGCAGCTGTGGAGCCACGTGTTGTTAACAACCACAACAACAACGTGTTTTGGATTCTGTTACTGACCGGCTTCTTCTCCACAGCAAGGTTAGTGTCGCTCCGTCTGCCAGACAAAACATTATTTCTCAGAAACAAAGTCAAAATAATTGAAGCTAGTGGTCATAAGATAAACCCACAGAGTCATTATGCTGTCCATTACGTTGTCCTTTGTCTCAGTGTTGATTCACATGAAGGAAACTGTTTACAGAACGGGGGGAACGCATCCAGAACCGGGCCCCTCCCGCTTCACAGTCCGACAGGAAAACCCCATAAAACCACAGATTGTTAATTAGTGTTAATTAGTGAGACAGGCTTGCAGTTCCTCCTTATTTCCAGCCCTAATGCTAAGTTAATCTAAGCAGCTGCAGGCTGATGGCAAAGACATGAAAGTGGCATCCTTCTTCTCGTTTAACTCTCCGCAAAGAAAAGCGAACAAACATATTTCCCACAAAAATACCAAGAGCACTTTGTTCGTTATGCATTACAAACTTTACTCCATCGACTGATGTTTTTGGAGCGAGAATGGCTTGTTTAGAGCTGGAAAATGAAATAAATCACATCATGTAGTTTCTGGGGCACGAGGACGTCCATCTATACAAAAAAAAAGAAAAAAAAAGGCAAATTTCAATAAATAAAATCAATTCTATGTGCAGTATACAACACAGCAAGCATACCTCATATATCAAGCATGCAAAAGGTCACATCTATATTGAGGGACAACTATTAACAAAAAAAAATACAAGGAATATAAATTTAATCAATAAATATTGTACAATTTGGAGGAGAAAACACAAAAGATACCGTCAAAGCGACATCATGATAAGAACACGAATATAACCTGTGAATAGGATGAATCATATGCAGGATATCAAAGAGGAAAAAAAGTCAAACCTAACAGCAGGGCTACTGAAGCGGCATATAAGCAAAACTAATAGCGCCTAATCATAAATGTTATATCACTTCAGATAGTTTTGTTACCTTAAATGTCAAAGCACGTTTCGTCTAGGATCGGTGACTTGCAAATGTAATCATCAAAAGTAAAACGGCATTATTAATATTCAGTTTAAAGTAACAGGAGAGAGGCAAGCGATGTAGTGTGTCTATCCAACTGGCTTCTGTCTGCTTATGTCAGGCTATTGAAGGAAAGATTTAACACGTTCAGTACCTGTAAAACGTAATGTCCCTACTGCCAGCTAATGTCAGCCTCATGTTCTGCAAAATCTAAATTCATAACACTTTTTTTTTGCCCAAATTAGCCAGATTGATCAGTTCTAGGATGAAATAAGTCATTTCATAGATTAAAATGTTTTAATTTGTTTGTTTCCTGCAGTTATTGTCTTCTTACAGCTTGCACATATTTCTCAAACTGTCAGACTCTATCTTTAAGCGTAAATCTTCCCTTTTCCCTCTTGCTGTCTTTAAAGCATCTCTGCTGAAAGTTTTACAACTCCCTCAGCGTGTATTTTCCTTGCATTTTACTTTCTTGGAGTCAGGGGTTGCAGTTCAGCCATGTTTTTCTGGTCATGCTTACATGTTCTTCTTCTTCTATTTGTTCTGAGTAAACCGCTGTTGCCGCTGCCAGGACTATAAAATGCATCGGTCCGACGTGCAGACGATGATTCACAAGGAGAGTGTTACCAAAGTGTGTCTGTTATACTGTATTTCAGCGATAGAGACATCATAAATATGCAGAGTTACTCCACACAAAGGCTGTGTGAATTATGTTATAAGGGTTTTGACAAATGCACGTGTGTCAGAAAACTGTTTGGATTGTTCAGGTTCGTTGTCAAAGTGTCAGAACAGGAACAATTTTTAGCTCCTGTTAGCACCTTTCCTTAGACACATAAGCTCAGTGTTGTCATTAGCATGCTAACATGCTCACAGCAGCAATGTTAACATGCTGGTGCAGGTATCATTTTAGCTTAGCGTGTTAGCATGCTACATTTGCTAATTAATCAATCAAGAAGCACAAAATATAGGAGAATCTGAACTTTTGGTCCAATGTGATGGCCTTAAATGAAAAGTCTGGCTGCTGGATCACACCCGTAGTCATCACCAAGTTTTGTGTCAGAAAACTGTTTGGATTTTTGTTCCAAACTGTCAGAACAGGCCAGAGGATGTGGCCTTTAAGGCACCAACAGCCTGAGAAAAGAACAGGTCTGCTACCACCTGCCTTTTAACACAGCAGGTGTTTTTTGTTGTTGTTTTTTCCTTCCCTTAGAATTTGAGGTGGATGTGCTCGTTTGTTTCTGAGCCAGAGGTGAGAGGTTTGACGGAGGCTGGGGGGGCGGCGAGAGTCCGCCTGGACCCACTTGGTATGCTGTGGGCTCTCAAGGGGCAGAGAGAAAAGGACGAGGTTTCAGTCGCAGCTAATCTCGTTGGCAGATGACTGACGTCTCCCCGTCCATCAAAGTGTGACCTGGGGCATACTTTTAATGAGATCCATTCCACATGACAGGCGCCACCTCTCCCTGGGCTGTCTGTCTGATCGCCTCCTCTGTTCCAATCAGATCGCCGTCTACATGTGTTGCTGCTTTACGCGTGTGTGTGTTGCGCTGCTCGGGGTGTGTATTAAAATGCCTCAGAGAAAGGAAGTGATGTTGAGACCTCCAACAAAAATCAACTTGTCAAACTCAGCGCCGACCTGTCAGCTGCTTCTGCTAGAATCCACCCTTCAGGTTCAATGATGTTTCTGGAAACAACTCATTTTTACTTTGAAAATGAGCTTGTCAGCTTCGTAAAACAGCACGAGTTTACAGTCAGCACAAACCTCTCACACAGACCGGAGACGCTGAGCGGTTTACATTGTGCAAGAAACGCGTTTTGCTATTTATTCAGCAATCGAGTCTGTCAGCTTCACTACGAGCGCATGTGCTAATGTGGAATTCATGTGCGCAAGCCAGCATCCATCAGACGGCCAGAAGAGGACTGCTGGAGCAACTTACTGCTCATTTGTATCAGAAACACATCCAGCTGGGAGGTTGAGCAACCTCTGCCACACATCTTGAAAAAATCCGCAGATTTAGAGGGAAACAATGAAATAAAGCATATATACACAAGGGGGGGGAAACACATGGGCTCTGGGATTCTGGCTTGTTGCTCAATCTATTCAGTAACTATTTGAAGCTGGTATCCATGTGGTCTAAAACAATTAAATAAATGTGACTGCTCGAATGCAGCATGGGCCTAAAATGTGCCAGTGGAGAAAAAAAAAAATCCATTAAGTACAGTAAAATGTAAAATATCGTATCAGTTACTTCACAAACATCACACTTGGGTATTACAACATGCTGACAGTTTTATGGTCAATCACTGGGGATGGAGGCCAGCCTCAGACAGCTGCCAGTAATGGGCACATCTGGCCCCGCGAAGAGAAGCACTCAGTGGAAGCCAAAGAAAGCTAACCTCGCCGCGTTCTCCGTGTGAAGATGTCAGCCAGATCATTTGTTGGCTATTTCCAGATCGTGCTGCTGTTGTCCGCTGGATTTAAATGAAATCAGACTGCATTTGGTGTGCAGCTATCTGTCGTCTGCGGAGATTCCTTCCGTTTGTTGCCTCTCAATACGGTCATAGTTTCAACATGAATGACTAATAATCCGTCGGTGCTGAATTTTCTGTGAAATGTGTGGGACCGACTGGTAACTTGAGGAGGAAGGAGCGCTGACGGGAAAGCAGACGGCGATAAGACTGAGTGACTTTCTTCTGGGATTGACTGGGGAGCCACTGGCAGTTGTGACATCCCTCCAACAACATTTCCACAGTTAATTAAATTGCAAGCTAAGCCACAGAGTGAGACATAGTTCAGAAAATGCTCTTGATCTGCCACGCTGTCTCCAGACAACTTACTACAGGATCTTTTGCAACGCAACTGGTGCTGGAAACTCTGGGAACAGATGTCCAGACAAGATTTGCGCTCTTTCTGCCGCGCCGAGAGAACTTTTTGTCCGGCCCCATTGTTCGCTGTGTTCAAACGGCTTCTTGAAAATGTTCGTCTTATCTGTTTCAGATGAACTCCGAGAAGCCACAGCCAGGAATGTTTTTTGTCTTGTGTAAACCGTCCAATCTGTCACCGCTTCCAGCTCTTCATCTTTGATGCCGTGGCGTGTATCAAGATGGATTTCATTAGGTTTAATCTAATTTAGGTGCATTCTGGCGATGCAGCGAGAACAATCTGAAGTAACTAAATCGGCATTTTGTTTGTTATTCTTGTGTTTGTTTGGCCTCTCACTTTCTTCTTCTGGCTTTCATAAACACACAAGCAAAAACCATACCTCCATTCCTCTCTCTCTCTCTCTCACACACACACACACACACACACACACACACACACAACTGTTTGGTCTCCATCTCTCCTATGTCATTTTGAATTCTCGAGCCACCTGTTTCATGGCCTCATCAGAGCGAGCGATGACAGGAGGATGGGATGGGGAGGGGCGGGCGAGGCAAAGGGTGAAGGACAAGGGACTCGGCACAGTCCAGCTAGTGCCGCGGCAAAAGCAAGATTAAATAAAGACAGGCATCGTAAATATAACATTTAAACACTGTGCGACCAAAAACTTTGAGCCCTGCATGAGCGTGCACGGCCCCGTCCACGTCGGCTCGACGCTGTGAGAGTGTTCAGCCGCTGTGACGCTGTTCTCTCAGGAAAATAACGGTTCTTAAATTGTCCCTCAGAGTGCTTTGTTGCTCTTCAAAGCGTCGCCACCAACTGAAGAACCTTTTTGTTTCAGGAATGGTATATGTGGTTCTTTAAAGTACTAAAGAGCTTTCATTTTATTTTTATTGGAAGTATTTACATTAAATTACAGCTGCAAGAGTTATTTTCATTATGCAGAAACTTTTAGCAATTAATTTTTTAATTATTTGAAAACCCATCACAGTTTCCCAACCTGTTGCTTAAACTTTCTTTGTGGGACTAAAATGATTCTTCTGTGGCATCACAAAACAACATGCAGAGCTACTCCACACAAAGGCAGTTCACTGTGTGAGTTATTCGCCTATGACTAATGCATGTTTGTCAGAAAACTGTTTGGATTGTTCAGGTTTGTTGTTGTACCAAAGTGTCAGAACAGAGCATGTGGCCTTTAAGGCAGCAAAACAGCCAAAGAACATTTTTTAGTTCTTTTACTTAGGCTCATGGATCTTTAAGCTCAATGTTGTCATTTGCATGCTGACATGCTCAAAGCAGTGATGTTAACCATAGACTGTATAAAAGATGGACGTAGCAACCGGCCCTGAAAAATGAAGCCAACCCGGAAGTGTCAAAAACCTGCAATATCACTACGTCCACTAGCTGCTGGCTCCA
>NW_007577741.1:1801687-1871432 GCF_000690725.1 Stegastes partitus
TGTCCTGTGGCCCTTCCAATCTTTTCTTGGCCACCTGATTTCCAACACCCACTTGCTCACCTGCTCCTCATTCCCTCATTAGCACCCCGGTGTATACACCGATGTGCTTTCCCAGGTTGTCTGTGGTGCCTTCCCAGCCGTTGTGCCATTTATCCAGCTTTTACAGCTTCCTGTTGTCGGCTCGCCTTGATCACCTGATGTCTGCTGCCTGTCTTTCCCCAAAGGGAAGAAGAAGGGAAAGGAGATGTCGTATCAAAAAGGATCTTAGTAAAGCCATGTTTCAGGAGCAAACAGTCATTTTTAACTTTGTCTTTCGGCAGCAGAAGTAATCTGGAGAAAAACAACCATAACAAGAAGGTTTGTCTCTCTGTGTGAGTAATTACGACTACGGTGTAAAAGTCCCATGTATTCCCCTATCAGACCACAGACTACACTAGCAAAGTTGACCACTTTGAGTGCAGCGTAGACCAAAGAGCAAAGTCATTTCCTCTCTTGTCTGCAGTCTCTCGCTCTGGCCAGAGACCTGCGGCTGGATGCCAATGAAGAATGACAGTGACAGACCAACCCTCGGGAAACCCACGCCAACAACGCCGCATACGAAAACTATTACCCAAACCGCTCCCCCGCCTCCTCAGCCAACCACAGGTGGCATGGCTGGGGCACCTTCATCCATAAAGTCATGCTAAATTTAAAACCATTGTTATTGTTTGCAGCATACTGCACTGTGAAGAACAAAAGACATGAAGGGAGGGAGGGGGGCAAAAAAAGAGCCGTTATAATATAATACACGCTCTGCTCTGCTCGATGGGGAGAATCCAGCGAGCGAGCGGAGGACGGGATCAGACCCTGTGGAGCCTGTTAGGAAACAGCTTTAATTCATACCAAATCATCCCACCACAGCTGCCCTCCTCCTCCCTCTGTTCCCAGGCAGAAGACATGTGAGCCAGATACAATGAGACAAACTTGTGTCGTTTAAAAAAAGGCAGCTGTCCCATTTTTAGCCCCGCAAAGCTCCAGCTGAGTCATAGTCAGCCTCCCTGACAAAAGACAGAGGAACAAATACGAGCTGAAAAATGACAATCAGCCAGTGTGATCTGGATGGGAGGAATATCAGCGGAGAGAGAATGCCATTAATCTTTAGCATACAGCTCCAAAGGCGAGGTATTTGCGAGCGAGTAAACGAAGACGAGCACATTCGCATCGCGGCACAAACATCTAATTACGGCATTGCAATAACATCATCCTGCACATTTATTTGCATTACACTGAGACTATTGTTTCAACATTACAGCGTCTTGACTCTTTAATTGTTAAAGTCAACACCGCTAGCATCGTGCCAGGCCAACACAAATAGCAAAAAAATCCAGTTATTTTTCTAGTTTGGGATCCCAAACAGTATGCGGTTTGAATGGGGGTCTCGAAACAGGGGCTGGATGTCTCTCCTGCAGGCATGAATGTACTTCAAGAATAATAGACAAATATTGTTGTATTTATTAAGAGAACACACAATGAGGCTCTAATAGTCGCAAGAAAAAATATCCGAAACCGCTCCAAAAACAAGAGACTGGAGTCAGCGTTTTTAGTTTTTACGTTTGTTTTTTTTGTCCGAATACCACGAACAGAAAAATGTCCACGAATTCCCAATAAAACATCTTCCACTAGGAGTTTGCATGTTCTCTCCGTGCAGCGTGGGTTCTCTCCGGGTTCTCCGGCTTCCTCCCACACAGTCCAAAAACATGTTGAGGTTAATTGGTGATTCTAAATTGTCCGTAAGTGTGAATGTGAGTGTGCTTGGTTGTCTGTCTCTAAGTGTAGCCCTGTGATAGACTGGTGACCTGTCCAGGGTGTCCCCTGCCTTCACCCTGAGTCAGCTGGGATAGACTCCAGCCCCCCATGACCCTAGTGAGGATTAAGCGGTGTATAGATAATGGATGCATGGATGGACATCTTCCACTAGCAAATGAAGCTGTACTTTTTTGCACATTTCTAGTCATGTTTCTTCCTGGGTTTCCCATCGACATCATTGAGTCTCCAACACTCCATCGCAACAGTTATGAGCATAAAAGCAGAACAACACAACTTTATTAATAGGACGCAACTATTTTCAGTCTCAGGTGTCTAAAAGCAGCCAAAGTTTTCAGCGTCTGATTCAAGTTTTCTCTCTGTCAGCCGGCTTTGTGATGGAGGTATGACTCTGCGAAGTGCAGCGTTATCTTTTTCCCATTTAAATGCTAATGAGCGTGCTGCCATACCAGTCAAAGCGCTGCAGAAACAGTGTGAATTTTTAATATCTTATCACACCAAAAGGTAACAGCTCTCCCGGTGAGGTGGAGGGATGAGTACATGTTCCCTCATTAAATTCTACACAATCGATGTGTCCCTCGGAGAGCGCCGGGGGCCGTTCTGTGTGTCGCAGCATCCTCGGCTGTGTGTCGCCGTGGCGTGGTGTGCGAGGATGTGTGTGCGCTCACATCTGTCCGTGCGGTTTGGATGTGTGCACGCATGCAGATGTGCACAGCGGCGCGCTGCTGCACTTGTTTCTTCACCTCATCAGTAATGAACAGCTGTTAATTGCCTCCCCATCATGTGGTGAAGCCAGAGGACGGAGGTTAAGGTTGTCGCAGCCTGTTAATAATTACTTTCCATGGATGGTGGTGTCATTGGTGGCAAAAGGTTAGAGGAGAAAAATTCATTGAATGTAATGAAACTCATATTAGAGAACGACCTCTGCTCTCGTGCTGCCTGGAATTTGTATTCCTTCCCGGCACCTGTTTCCATGAAAACCGCCACCAGTGTAAATGTTAATGTAGCTGCAGATTATTTTATTATTATTTGTTATAGTGTTGCAGTGAATACATAAATGTATTTTTTAAATTTTTTATTTTTTTAACCGATCCTTAGAGAATCCAGTAAGAGTGACAACAATAATCTATGCAGCGTTGCCTTCGTGTCCTCCAGGAAAATGACAACATTTTTAAATAGACATGTTCAAGTAGGAGTCAAACTCACATTGTGAAACCTGGCAAATGTAGTATGGCTGTTACACAAGGGAGAACTAAAGCAAATGGATCTAATAAATGTGAAAAAAAAAACTTCTCAGGAGAACGAAGAATAAAGTTTCCCACCAGCAGTATTTAAATTCACATTTCTACACCTGGCTTCTCGTCTGAAGAACAAAAAAAACCTTAAACATCAGATTTCACAAAATCTCTGTGACTGTCTCGCCTCTGTGGTCTGGCACCCAGTGGTGATCTTTGGTTTCTACATTATCTTTCCTATTTTACTCATCAGATAGCTGCTACAGAAAGCTAGAGGAAAAACTGGAAAGCATGAGGGACTTTTATGAAGGCAGGCGCTCCTCAAAGCCAGGATTCAATAATTGCTTTCCTCTTGTCTCACGCATGTGACAGATGGTGAGGCCACCAGAGGCCTGAAGATGGGAATAATATTGTTGATTAAAAAGAAATATAGGAAACAACATGCAGCTGTTGGCTAAGAGACAGAGGAGGGAAGACGAGAAGAAAGAGGAATGAGAGAAAATAAGAATAGATGGAGCTGGGAAACAAAAAAAAGGGGTGGCAGTAATGACACAATTAAACTTGGCTGGTCCACACACATTCTCACTGGAGGTTGTTTGAACTGCTGATGTGTGAAGTTTGGGAGGGGAGAAAAAAAAAAAAGATGCTTTCACGGTTTTATTCTTGGTGAGTCCTGCGGGACTGGGAGTTGTGTTCCAGATATTTAGAAAAGTTATTCATTTGGTGCACAGACTAGCCGTCAAACATGGACGCCCACCTGCGTACCTTCAGCTGTGTGAGAGAGACGGTCTTTAAGGATATATCTCCTGCTTTGTGTGCATGAGCTTGTAAGTGTGGGGGTAATTGTTTCTTGGAGCTTTTTTTTTTTTTTTGTGCCCGTATCAGGGGAAATTTAACACTTCTAATGGCAAACGCTGATGCTGAGCGCTCCTCCTTTCTCTGCTACGAGCATCAAAGCCCGGAGTCACGCTGCTGAGCCTCTTTTGCATAGACTAATGTAATAATTGTCTTTACGAGACATCTTTCAGAGGATGGAAAACTCAAAGTCACAGCCAGAGATTCGGTCTCTTTCTCCTCAGAGGCCTTTTTTTTGTAATGAAGACAGCACAAAGGTGACGACAAAATGATAAAACAAACGTGTGAATTTCCACATCAGCAGCATGGTTATTTAACACCCATCAGGTATAGCGGTTGTGAAGGTTTCATTGTCACTGCCACCACCAATGAGTTAAAAAGAAGAAACTGCAAATGAACATCTTTTATCCTCCAGATTCCCGCCTAACTGTACACGATTGTAAGGCGATTGTAACGTCCCCGCGACTGCATGAAACCTAAGCTACTGTATTTATCATTTATAGAATAATAAGCATGCACACTGGGCGTCAGCTGTGTTGTGCGTTGACTGGATAAGAAGCAAAATAAGCCAGTGTGATCAGGGGGGGGATCAAGTGAGATTAAAAGATTTAAGGCTCCATTTGCCCATGAATATCTGATGCCTATCTGAGGCGAGAGCCAGTGATCCTCTGTCAGGTCGCCGAGGTGTTGGAGGAAATCTACCTTATCTGCATCTGGCCGCCGCTTATATGAATAATATGCAGACATCCTCTCCTCTGGAAATGTTTTGTTTCTCCTCTGCTCGAGTCAAAATACATATAAGAGATTCATTCAAAAATCAAGCGCTGTTCCATACGGCGGCGCTGCCAAGACAAGCAGAAACCCAACAATTGTTTGGCTCAAGCTGGACATCTGAAAACTTCTCAGCACAACTCCATGCTGGCTCCAGTCAGTAAATAAAAAATCAGTAGCTGGCAATCACGGGCTAATCAAGCTGTGAAATGACCTCAGTCCTGTTTTGATTCTGGAGTGGTCCTGTAAAAAGAAAAAACATGAAGCTTCATCTGGATGACCACAGCAGTAGTTATCCTCCTAAAAACCATCAACCATAGAGCTGCAGAGTTCAGTTCCTCTGACCTTTATTGTTGCCGTTTGGACGCAGTTGGCATAATTATGAAATGATCGTTGCAAAATACTGCCTCACTCAGACAAAATATAGCTCGCACAGAAGTTCCCAAGTCTCCTGTTGTACACTCACTATGTGTATTATTCAAAGTTCATACTGCAGTAAATCACAACGGGAGTATTTGAATTAGAATGAATCCACTGCGTGAGAGCTCCACGGTGCTTGTTTTATTCTAATCTGGCTTAATGTTCATGCAAAAATGTCTATTTTTTTAACGAATAAATGGAAATTAATCCAGATTCCAACCTACTGGGGGTCATAGGTTTTATTTAAGCATTTATTCTCAACACTCTGGGTCAACTTTTGAGAAACAAACACGCAGTAAATGTGTTTCCATCTTCATTGTAAGTAATGAAACCATAAATCTCCTGAAGAGTCTGGCCATATGGAAGATGTGATGTGACAAGTGCTGGCAGTGGGGAACACACCATGACCCTGTACATGCAGCAAAAATGATCTGCTCCAAAAGGCAAGTCATTAAAAGGAGATTTAGACTATTGGTTCCATTTTTTTTATTTTTATTTTTTTTAACGAAAATATTTGGTGTTGTGGCTGTAGCTGAATACGTTTGACAGCTCGTCGTCTTAACGCTGAAGGGAACATGGCATCTCCACATCCCCTCCTGCTGCTCACATTTCCTCTTACTTTAAGCCTACAGTTGTTCTCCTTTACGCAAGTTTTTACTTTTGTAGCCCCCTGGAGTGAGCGAAGACGCAGAGCATTTTGTGTTAAAATTTTTGGGGAGGGACGGAGCGCAGGGATGCGAAGGTAGGTTCCCTCCCCCATGGGTGTGTCCACAGCCGGGAGACCTCAGTCTATCCACCTGCAAAAGCCGCTGTTCCTGCACTACACACTTGAGCGCCGCTGCGCACGGCTGAGCCGCTCGTCTCCAGGAACAACTCTTTTGTTTGTCGCCTCCTTCACTGGAAAATACAGAATCTGTTGATGCGATTTAGAGATCACTTTAAGTTAAAGCGGCTGCGTCAAGTTAATTTAAATCCAAGCTTTGTTTGGCTCTGGGATAATCGCGCAGGATCTGCTGCGGATACACTGATACTCCTGCCCGCGGACACAGGAGCTCCAACAATCTGGGTGGATGGTATTAAACGGTCACCAGCTGTAGCACACTGTTCTCTGGACCTCACTGGAAGGTAAAGCGAGCGTTGCTTTGATGCATGAGTTATAAGTTAGAATGATCATTTGTGGTGTGACAGATGTGCGCTTGAATCAGTAGAAAGCCACATTTGGTGGAGTCGAGCAGGAATAAAACCGGCGCTCCGTGCGCAAGCTCCAAGAAATGGAATATATGCGTATTTGGTAAAGTTTTGTGAAATAATGTGATCCAGAATGTTAGAGATGGATTGTTTTTAGCAATGCACTTCAAGTTGTGTGTATTCTTATTTTTTGGGGTGTCTGTCTAGCGTGTGGGAGGTCATTTTTAATGAGCTATAATCTCAAATACTATTTTGAAATATTGCAAGAGCCAAGAGCAGTGAGTGTGTGTGTGAGTGTCAGAGGCATTGAAAGTTTCTGCTGCATGTGATGCTGTAGCCTTTAAACTAAACTGTAAATGTGGTCCTCAGCTGCTGCTTTTCACTGATAAGGTTTAAAATCCCACGTCCTGTTATAAATGACACGTGGTTCATGTTCATGTCCTCATAACTCAAAGAGCCAGTCAGGCTTTATTTTGGTTAACGGTCTGCTTTGGAGTTCTGCCTTCAGGGCTCAATGTGGAACTTGATCTTAAACCCTGACTGACAGTTTGACCTCAAGACTCTGATCCACGTTTACAACTAGATCAGTGACATGCAGGGATAATTACAGCAAAGTACGCCCTCACTGAAAAATCTTTTATTGTTTCCAAACCCCTTCCAAAGTCACTCCTTAGAAGTTTTCTAGGCTGGCATTAGGCACCGTCCTGCCACCTTACTGATAACTGGGAGAGTTCTGTCTTCTTTTTTTTTATGAGGATTTTATCTTCAGCTCTCTTTGTGGCGGATAACAGCATGTTGTGATTTAATCTGCCATTGTGCGCCAGGCTTCAAGGAGCAGCTCCCCTCGTCACTGGTGGAATTCAGGTCTCGCTGTAGATTTAACAGTGAAAGCTGCTAAACTCTTGACCGTTTGTTTGCAGCTTTCTCAAATGCATTTGGTGGAAAGTGAGGATCTGCAGGGAGAGGGAGAAAGCGGTGGCTTCTTTTGGCTCTCTCAGCTGGAAGGAGACTCGTTTTACACAGTTTCCTTTATAGCGAGCAGAGGCAAACACCAGCAAGAACAATTGTGGGCGTTTAGGAAAGGCATATCACAATGACAGATTCATCAGAACATCCAGAAGCCATGGTGAAAACCAAATTCTGAGCCAGCACACTTCCCATCCAGACTCCCTTACGGTTATGGGTTATGTTGCTTGGCCTATATTACACAACCCATGGCCAAAATCTTTGCCAGAAGCACAGCATAAAACCTGATCCAGTTTTTACCTCAGTGTCTCTCCCCCCCTGCTTGATTCTCTGTATTCTCAGGTTTCAGTGCCATAAAAAAGCAAAGACTACACAATGCAGCAATGTCTATGTTTGATGCTCATCCCTGTCTGTCCCTCAGCTCCTGGACTCTCCTTCTCCTCTGTTAACAAACAGAGGGACAATGTTGTGGGACAAACTGTGCTGGCTGCTGGCCCTGCTGGCCTTATCGTCTGGGGGGCTGCCCCCTTCCAACGAGCCGATGTCCGCTCCCAGAATCTTCCTGTCCTTCAAAGGTAAGGCACTTAAAATAAAGCTGTGACCCACTTTGCTGTGGTTCTCTGCAGGATTTGAATATTGGTGTAACAATTACTCGATCTTGTTCAATAACTGGAGCGGGGTTAGTTATTGGCACCGGCTGAATTCAGGTTCTTGGCAAAGCCCGGCGTTTGTCCCCTCAGTGCTTTACAGTGAGTTTGATTGTGTGATTGTGTACGAGAGGCCTGATGAGAGGGATGAGGAGATGTGCTGCTGATTGTCCTGAGCCATTCAGGGGCCTATAGAGAATATGTCTTCATCTAATCGCCCGGCCGCTATTAGTTCCCCAAACAGGCCTTTGTGTGACCTCAGCTCCCTCCTGAAATCAAGTCAGATTTAACACTTGGCTGGGCGCACACTCAGGGTGCAGATCCAGCATGTTATGAATGCTAGCCAGTGCCACATGAGACCCTGAGTGTGCGTTGAACTGTCCTGTTAAAATAGGTCTCGGCGGTGCAGTCTCCGCCGCTTTCATTCCATTGTCAGCAGTCATTGTGTCGGCGACTGAGGTTTTATAGCACCTGTCTCTGAAGACGGCTTTAATAAGACTCTGTTGAGTTTCGTTGCCTGTCTTTTTATGAGATCACCACACTTCACTTCTCAGCTGTGTGTCTGAAGTTTGTTCAAGTGTGAACATCTGGGAAAATCAAAGGTATCGCAGATGAATAATGCATGCTGCTGTTAAAAATCACACTTGTTATATTGTCGAGTGTTTCTGTAACACTTATATTAAAAAAAACAAAAAAAACAATCCTGAAATATAACAAATGCCTTGTTTGCCTTAATTTGCGTTTCTTCATATCGCGGTTTTCATGCTAAGCTGAGCTGAGGGGCTTTGTCTGCGAAGGTTTCTCAGTCTCGCCTCCTCTGATATTTTGCTTATCTGTTTGTTTTCCCTCCCCTCATCCCTCTCATCCCATCTCTTCCTCTCCGTCTTCTAATCGAGTCGGATTTCACACGCTAATGGTCTCGCGTTTGCTTGCTAGAAAAGAGTTCATTTATTTTCTACTTCTTTTAATTGAGTTCCTTTTTGTTTTTAATTAGTTTTGGAGGTTACTTTATGCCTCACAGAGCAACTTCAGATAGCTGGAGACCAGAAACGCACCTAAGCTGTGCATTTCCTAATTGTATTGGTTTTGCAGCGCGCCGCTGGGAATAACTTGTGTAATGTGCTTTTATTCATTTTTTTATGTGCCGGTGTACTCGAGGAAACACTTGGCTTTAGGCCTCATAACACGCTGCCATGCAAATATAGTTTGGTAAGAGCCTTGTGATGAAATATTCCTGTTGATGTTCTTTCAATTTGATGATAAAGGGAAACAAGTAGACCAGAGCTGCTAATAGAATCAGTTGTGTTTGTGGTACGTTGCTGAATTTCCAGCCGGCCGTGTTTATCCATAAAGGTTACCAGTATCACTTTTCACTGATTATTTGCATTTTATGAAGCTGGCAGAGACGAGTTTTGCTGCGCTTGGCCGAAATCCAAGTTTGTTACCAGAGAACCCACACGTTCTGTCTCTGCGGTTCAAATATTTGCCCTCCATCAAAGCAACAGACAGCGGGTCAAATACAGTACACACATAAAGAAAAGCAAAGAATCTTCTGATATAAATACAGTATTAGGGCTGTGTTTGAGTGGGATTATCTTGGAAACCCATTCTGCATATACTGCCGTTTATTCGTTCTGTCTGGTATTGAGATATTTATTTACACATTTTCCTGAAACTCTCCAAAACTAAAAATCGGATTAAATAATATTAAAAATCACTGTGACATAATGGCTCAAAGACTCCTGCATTTTGGTGCCTAACTCTGACTTTATTGCCTGAGCTGTTTATTTTTGTACGAGTTGTTTCATCACTTCTCTTTCATTCAACTGATTTCTATCACAGTATGTTAATAATACAGGATCTCCATCTTCTAAAGCACAGTAATCCCGTCAGTAAGTTTTCAGTACCAGATCTTGTAGAAGCGGGTTTACAACCTAAACCGCCACCGTAAACCTAAAGCTGATAATTTTGCCTAAAGCAGCTACTGAGTATGTTAGTACAGGCTGAGTTATTAACTGTGATAAGGACCAAGTGAGCAAACAGAGGCTAAGACCAAAGGAATGTCCATTCAAAGCAGATCATCAACCCAGACTTCAAAAGGACTGAGAAATAGCACACACACACACTTAAAAAACACCAGACAGCAATGCATCTCTCAAACCAAACAGCGCATTTTCTCCAAAAAAGGAGAATTTAACCACAGCATCTATTATTCTGCAGCGTAACCCAAAAGTCTAGTCGAGGTTTTGAAAATATTCAGATAAGGTTGTGAGTTCTAACAGAAAAGGTCACGTTTGTGCAGTTATGTAGGTGTATTCTTTCTCCTAAAAGACTGACCGGGACGGGCCCGGATCAGCTGCTGAGAACTCCTATATTTACTTTTAAACAAGGTCTGTAATCACATGCTATTTTAGTGCGCAGGGCTCTGCAAGGTTGTGACCCTTCAAACAGAAGCCAGTCACACCCGAGGTTAACTGCCCTCAAACTGTGGGAGAATGGCACCGTATTAACAAGTAATAGCTTGTTAGGCTAATCCTCAGGCACATTTGAAAGTGTTTAACTTTGTTTTGCTTCGGCCTCTGGAACACCTGGGCGCGAGGTTAGCTCTGGGAAGAGAGCCTGGAGAGAAAAGACAAAGCCAGGCAGTCCTGTAATTGGACTTATTCTCAGGGAGAATCTTAGAGTCGCTGCAGCCTTTGCACTCCCCCCCCTCCAGACGGTCTTCTCGTCCCGCGTAATGGGTCGACGGTTGTCACGCCTCAACAAAGACTTTGCTATCTGCTCATCTCTCCTGACACTTTTCAGGGTTAAGATCAGAAACGGCGACGTGTCCTTCATCTTTTTATTCTCTGAATAATCAGGAGCTGCTACTGAGTTTGAACTTTGTTCTATTTCTGACTCTCCAACAATAGACACTTTCCACAGATTACGTGTTGTGCGCAGATTTATGTACATATGGGAAGAGACTTGTGCCTTCCACATGTTACACCGGTGTGACATTCCTCCATGTAGGTGGTCCTGTGCTGTTGGCAGCTTTTTGTCTTCTCTGGTGAAAGAGAAAGCCGTATTGTAATAACTCTTCTTGACTGGCCATGACATATCACACCTTACCAAAGCAAAGTTTGCACCTCAGCCAACTTGCACACTTCTTATACGAGTCTGACGCTGGAAACCACGCCTTAGCAGTCAATGAGCTGCTGAGATCTTATCCACAGTTAACCTTTCTGGGTCTTAGTTCTAGCCAGGCAAAGTCCAGACAGCCTGCGATTTTTCAGTAGATGTAAAAATCCCACAAATCTCCACCACTCCTCTGCTCGCTGCACCAATTGTCTTGATCTGTCTCCTTCAAACAAAGGCGAGGAGGCTGCATGAAACCACCGTGTTCGATTTGGCTAATCACTGGGGAGATGGCAAACGCATTCAGTCTGCAAGTGTGTCATTCTCATAACCCAGAAACCTTCCTGCTGTTCAGCCACAAAACTAATGTCATTAATTAGCTGTATCATTAGAGCACATTACACATCACAGAGGGTAGTGTTATAATATATTATGTTACATGCATTAATCAGAGATGTTGGACATAATGAGGCATGCATTGCACAGAGAAACATACTGGTACCAGTACAATGTACTCACAGGCCTAATGAATAAATGTTATTATCATCTGTAGTGGAAGGTGCCAGTGGTGTTACTTGTGATAATTGTGTGCCGTATGTGGAGTTTAACTTGCTCAGAAGATGCTGTTCGAATAGATTTTTAGTGCATTTTAAGGACCTTTTGTTGGTATATTTTCTGTAGCTTCACATGAGGAATAAGACAGCTTTGTACTGATTGTCTGATTTGTTGTGCTGCAAACTTTTTTCAATGGTTTTCCTTTGGTTTGCTGTCATTCTATATAGTGCTTTCACAGTAAAACCCTTCTCCACATCACTTCGTCACAGTTATTTGAAACACGTCTGGGTTGGAAAAGGCAGAAATGTTGTGCAAACAGTATCTCTAATTTCTTTGGTCAGTATGGACGAGTAGAAAAAAATGGACTAATTTCCAGCAAATAGCTGTTGTCTTGATTTTTGATGATAAGGGAGCAATGTTTAAGTTATGAGAAGAAAGCAGTGCAGCTAATTAATGCTTCGGAACATAAATGTCACGTGTTCGCCACGTTTCTTTATTTTATTTTTCAGAAACGAGCAGTAAGTAGCAGACGCACCGATCCGCTGGGTAATAATCCTTTTGCCCTGGGTAAAGTTGGCTGTGCAGTATTATCTAATCCACATCCTCTGTGGCCTTCTACCTACCAGCAGTGCATGTTTGCTTCTTTCCCAGCAGATAAACATCATCGGTACATGAGGTTCACAAATTTGTCACAGCCTTTTGCTGTCTCGACCCACATGAAATCCAATTCTGAGAAACTGCAGAACAGCTTTTCTAAACGTCCTTTGGTCATGTTTCTGCTCATGTGTCCACACCACTTGGATGCACTAAACCCTCTTTGTGTGCGACGTCGTACCTGTTGGCAGCCCGCAGTCCAAAATTGCCTCCTTTTTTCCTATTATCTCCATTAGAGAATGTCATGGCACTGGAAATGTTTCCACAAAGTAATGCGCAGTGGCTGTGGCACGCAAGCCCCCAGCAATTATTACAATACTTTCTCTCTAGAGATGCTGCTGCTGCTGCTGCTGGTGGTGGAGGAGGAGGAGTAGGAGTAGAAGGAGGAGGAGGGGACGGGTGGTGCATCCCAGCAACCTCTGCTCTGCAGGATGCATTCTGTCAAACTATGATTATTCAGGAGAGAAAAACAGAAGGCGACAGCTCCAGCGCTAAATATAGTGTCCTTCCTGTCTGTTTCTTTCTCTTTTTATCTCCCTCTCCTCCTCTGCCTCGTCATCCTCCTCCTCCTCCTCCTCCTCTGCCTTTACTCTACACCCTCTCTACTTGCCTGTTGATAAGAGCCTGGCAGTGCGAGCTGAGGGAGGAGAGCGCCCAGTATGCCGCCCACAGCAGGGGCTCACTGTTTTAGCAAAAAGGGGAGAAAGGAGGGGGGTCTCTAAAGTGGCCAGACTTTCCTTGAGATGAAGGAACAACAGTGAGGAAGCAGGGGAGGAGGGGGGGGTCACGTCTTTACTTACCAACATGCTGTAAGTACAGCGCTAAGTTCAGTCTGAGATGCATCTGTGTTGCGTTTAAGCTGTTTTCGCTCTACAAATTGCCGGCGTCCCACGTTTTAATGATATCACAGAGAGTAATGCACATACAAATCACTGCTTCCCATGAAAGGCACTGGATTGAAAAGATTTTTACCCCAATTTAAATATTTCTTTTGAGCTGGCGTGCCGAGCCTAAGCACTTATTAATGCTGGAATCTCCCCCTGTGGTGATTAAAATGCACAACATCCAAATGAAAACGTAATCACCCCGCTATTTATTATTCCTGCTATTAGGCGTTTTAATCATAGATTTAATTATTTGTACTGGGGAGGAGCAGGTCCTCTCAGCCAGCTTCATCAGAATCAACTTATTGAGCAAGCTGAGATGCTCCAAGCGCAGTAAAGGCGACCAACATCTGGGTTGATCGTTTTGCATTTGAATCATTTCCATTCGCCTCAAAACAGCTGGATGAAGCAGGAATGGTTCAGTCACCGGTTCTGCGTGTTATCCACCGTCCACGCCCCTTCTTGTGCAATGATTTAATCACATCAGCTGTTTGTATTGGGTCGCTTAACTTCTGATATTCGACTGATTGCATTTCAACGAGCATATTGATAATAACGTCATGGATTTAATTAGGAAGCCAAAGCACACAACCAAGTGAAGAAAGGAGAGCTCTGGAACTCGGAGGAGGTCAGATTTGCAGCGAAAAGGTGGTAGTCAACGGTGCGAAAACCACTAATGTTAAACTAATAGAGACACAAAAAAGCCTGAAAAAGACAATAAAAGTAGTCAGAGTAGTAGTCTCAGTTTTTATCATGACTACACTGATTCAAATGTAAATGTAGTCATATTTTTGTTATGTGAATGTGTCTGCGGAGAAGTTTTTTTTCCCTCTTTGACACACATGACCCACAAAAATACAGTTACATCATTTTATATGCTTTACATAGCTGTTGAAGAGGCTTTTGGTTTGGGAGTTTAGCATTCTCCTGGTTTTAAATCGGCTGCAAGGTGGCTCGGTGGTTAGCACTGTTGCCTCGCAGCTAGAAGGTCGCTGGTTTGTGTACTGGTTAGGACATCCGGGATCTTTCTCCCCGTGCAGGTTCTCCGGCTTCCTCCCACACAGTCCAGAAACATGTTGAAGTTAATTGGGGATTCTAAATTGTCCGTAGGTGTGAATGTGAGTGTGCTTGGTTGTCTGTCTCTAAGTGTAGCCCTGTGATAGACTGGTTACCTGTCCAACCTTCACCCTGAGTCAGCTGGGATAGACTCCAGCCCCCCATGACCCTAATGGGGATTAAGCGGTGTATAGATAATGGATGGATGGTTTTAAATCAGTGTTCTTTTGTGATAAAACAGGTTATGACAGTCCATTTATTTAAGCATTTATTAATATTAAATTCTTGTGTTGTGAAGAAGCTGCCGTGTCACTGTATTTTAGACACACTATTTATAAATACAACATTCATGACCACGATGAAGTCAGACGACCTCTTCAGAACCCAAAACTAAAATTTTCAAGCTTGAAACTTTCCTAACTAGAATGCTCCGTGGTAGTTGTACTTGACTTGTTCAGCAGGTTCAGTATGAAGCCCTGTCAGTTCTCTGTCTGCTGTGCAAAGGGAGGCAACGCTCAGCAGGGGCTGAGAGACAGACACACTGTGATGGATGTGGGAGTGTGTGTGTAGGTGACTGACAGACAATGTGTAGATCCTGGTGCGTTTGTGTCTCCCTGTCCCTGCTGCAACCAGTTTTTGTAGATCGAAATGTGGCAGACGAGATAAAAATAGATGTAAGCCACAGTGGTACGTCACACTCATGTCTTTTTATTCCCTCGCGTTTGAGGAAAGTGTTTAGTGTGGCCTTTGTAATTGTTTTCTTTTGTGCCTCGAAGCACTTTGTAGAGCCCGTGATTCTTGAGGTGCGATTTTAATCGTTGTTCGGGGCAGATTGTTATGCAGGCAGTGGTGAACCTCTCCACCTGCAGAACAGGGGCAGCAGGGTGGTGGGGGGGAGCTGAGGTTGGAGACGGAGCCAGAGAGCGAGATGCTAATGGCTTTTACCAGTGGTGGCTTTTCTTAAGATTCAAAGTGACAGGGAGGAATGGGAGAGAGAGTCTTTTAATATTCATTTCAAGTCCATGTGGTTATGTCTGCATTGTTTGTTTGTGTGTGTGTGTGTGTGTGTCTGTGTGTGTGGGTGCTCGCATTCTTGCAGAGCATCTTCTGAAAAGAGCTGCTATCTGTGACACCGCTTTGGTTCGGTTGCCATAGCAGCGTCTACCTGTCACTCCTCACAAACTGAATCGGGTTCAAATGATTCTCTCCGCAGAGAAGAGGTGGGATGCAATCACAGCTTTGTGCTTATTTCCCCAGATGTCTGCTGTCTCGCCTGCTCGCAGGAAATCCTCAAGCAAAGCGGCATCGAGTCCTAGCCAAGACAAATGCGGAAAGAAATTTACTAAAACAATCGACTCTGATGATGCCGTGGCGTGATCTTGTGGAGTTGGAATTTAGCGAGCGAATAGATGAAGGATTGATCTCCGGCCGACTGGACGTGCTCTCCAGATGTGTCTGAGGTGTGGGAGCCTCTCGGGGGTTTGCGGCTCTAACTGAAATTAAGGAGACAGCGGGTCAAGGGCACCTCTCCACTTGTTTACCTTAGACAGCTATCATTCATTTTCATTTGTCTGTCAGTGTCGGGATCTTGTTACTGCAGTGTCATTGACCTCTTTCATATGGTGGCCATTTTGACCATGTGGGGTTGTTCTCAGGATGCATACACGGCTGTGTGTTGGTCTGTTTGTTGTGTTTGCATCCAGTGTTATGTGAGTATATGCTGCTGGATTTTTAGCTCCCACAACAAAGGAGTCATATTTTAGTTCTTAGGCTATGAGTCCTTTAATCGCTTCATCCATTAAAAGGAATTGATGGCAACACTTAAAACATTTCTTTAGTTAAATCTTTCAGTCCAGCGATTTCGATTTAACTTTCTCCAAATGCTCTATCACTGCAATTTTCATGAATATTTTAATATTGGATGCATTCATCAAGCAAAAAATACAAAACATTTGCTTTTACCAGCTTCTCAAATGTGCTCCTGGGGCTTAAAATTGCTGTTTACTGGCTTTTTAGATCAAACAACAACTCCATAAAAATACCACACAGAATAGCAACAGTCCAAATATATTTCATCTGAAGTCTCCAAATCACTGGATTGATTTTTTATTTTTTTTGTGTGTGTTTTCAAAGGGTGCTGTGAAGTGTAGCTGCGAGTGCTTGAAGTCTTTTGGCACACAGCATATAAATGACAATCGACTTGCTCTTTCGGGGATCGCGCTCAGAGTTCAGTAACTATGTGAAGAAGGTCACCGGTCTTTGCTTCTTCTCTAGAGGCGGAATAACTCGATAGCAGTCTTTAAATGACCAGTCAATCAGCAGCACCCTAATCCAAGTCAAGCAAAAGCTCTTTGTCCAGCCTTTCCACCCAAATAGCTTCTGTTTGCCTAATTTTAAATCAGTGCAAGTTAAAAATGGACTGTTTGAAGACATCGCCTTGGGCAGTTTTTCTTTTAGCCTTTCTTGGCATTTTAAAGAACAACTGTCCGGCTGTCCTATCAATAATTACAAGTGTGTCTGAAAGTGACTTTGCATTACAAGATACAAGCTGGAGAGTAGCTATTGATGGAGCTTTTCATGTGTCTAAGAGGATTTTTCTGCAGCAATTTCTCTGTAATGTTACCTGAGGTTGACTTGCATGACTACAACCTTGGTCCCACTGCAAAGGCACTGATAGGTTTTATTATTATTATCATCATTTGCAAGTATAATCAGAAACAGAATGGCACAATAAACCAAACTTCTACAGTTGAAATGCTTAAAATGAGAAGTAACAACTGTGAGTGGTGCAAATATCTTTTAAACTTGTCTCGCTCCAGCTCAGACATCTAGAAGAAGGAGTGAGTGAAGACAGAGACGCAGAGAGACAGAGTCCGATAAGGGGCGAGAGAGAAATGAGGACTGTCGGGAAGATGGGCTGAGAGGAGGGAAAATGTGAAGGGAGCAATAGAGCAGAATCCGACGGGGCTCTGAGAGTGCTAATGGACTACAGGGCATCAGTGTCAGGTTTGCTATCTCAGTCAGAGCCTGGATATATGGAGGGATTTGAGAATGAAAAGGAGGAGAGGAGCGTGGGTGCACAAAGGCATACTCAGGACAAATTGTGTGTCTGCTTCCCATTAGCTGTGTGTAAGTGTTAGATGAGACGGTTTGCTTCGGCGAGCAGCCTCCACAGGTCAGCGCCGCGCCGATGCCCCGGCGGTAACCTCGCACCGTAAGGTCCGGCGTTGGAGTCAATGAAAACTGCTGACGTTCTTCACACTTACATATTGTCACACAAATCGTCTTAGGAGGAGTGTTGCAAGCGATTTGGCACGGGGGCACGTTTGGACCGAAGCCCGAAGCGCGTTTCCAACCATACGTCTCTTTGCGGACAACACGAAATAATGAGAGGCCGACTTATACAAATATTTCTTTCTGCGGAGTGTTTATGCGATCAAAGTCTCGCACTTCATCAGTTTGGCAGCGTTTTAATGCTTCCTTTCCTCAGTGAGAGGTCAGAGTTGTTTTTAGGCAGAAGCTGGTCGACCTCAAACACCCACAACCTCGAGGAATTTTTCAGGTGTTGGACTTTTAGTCTATCAAGTCTTTCTGTGTGAGTGTGAGTGTGTGTGTGCGCGTTGGATGAAGGCCAAGTAGCTTTCTATGTGATTATGGCAGAAACGAGGCCTGTGGTTGAGCCTGCCCATGATCCTGTGGGAGGCTGCACTACTGGTGTATTGGATTGGATTAAAAAAGCCGGAACATTCCTCCTTCTCCTCCTTCTCAGAGCTGTGTTTCATCATTTAGTTAGTACCCCCCTCTCCCACTTTCATATTCTCTGCATACGTTCTCCCTGCGTGATGCACAACTGGTGAAAACTGAGCCTCCGTCAGATGCTAACGTCGTTACAGGAGGCTACCTTCCAAGTTTGAGATGTAAAGCTTGGTAAATAGCAAAGCCCTCCTTGTCAGATTGATTTCGCTTGAATCGGATTTGTATTCCCCGTGTTCCATTAGCCGCTGTGGCTTCGGGCGAGTAATGCCTCGAGTTTGAAGGTCAGACCTCAGAGTGAGATCACGCCTGTGTGGCGGAGAAACCCCCCTGAACCCACCTCGTCCTGGGAGAACAACAGAGAGGAGCCGGGCGGCGGAGGAGGGAGGGCACAATGTGGTGGAACATGAGGTTTCCAAGCCTTGTTTTCTGAGTTCGTACACTGATAATGTGCTGATTGTGGAGGGGAGGAGATGGCCTCTCATCCCTAATCATTGTGGCGGTTGCATTGACGTGATGCCAAGATTTTCTTCATGCCTGCCCCGTTCACGCCTCCGTGCCTCCGAGCTTTGTTGGTCAGCCCTGTTCTCAGGAACCTTCTCTAGGTGTCCCTAATGGTATGTTGGCAGTGTTGTCCGTGGCATCTGTGCCATATGTGTGTGTGTCTGTGTCGCTGCATACATATGTATGAATGAGAAATCGGAGTAAGGGCCTCCTATGTTGCTGTTGTTATTGTTGTTGTTGGTGTCGACGCCTCACTCATCCCCGTGAATGGACTGCTTGGTCTCAATAGAAGAGGGGCGTTTGTGTGGGTTGGGTCCATCATTCATTTACTTCATTCATGTCCCCGGGGAAGCGGAGGGGGAGTGGCATACAACATTGGCACGGCATTAATGCTCAAAGCATCTCTGTCTGTCCTTTGCCTTCCTCCGCTCGCTCTCTTCCTCTCTCTGTCTCTCATCATTCTCGTCTCTCACTTTTCCTCCTCTTGGCACTAATGGCGCAACAGTCATCACTCAAAGCTTGGCTATGATCCTGGGCTTTCATGTTCTGTAGGATTTCATGTTAGATGAATTGATGCTCCTCTGGACCTTTTGCTTCAGCGCACTACAATGATGGAAGACCACAGACAGCCTTTCACAGAGCTTATAAGAAGCAGCACCTCCTGGCACAAACACAGAGGCACAAACTTTTTTTCCCCTCCATGGCTGACAGATCTAGTTTTAATGTGGGCCGAGAATCCGACAGAGGAAACAAAAAAAATGTCTTTTGACACTGGGAAGATCTCCAATCCAAATGACGCTTTGTTCAAGTGTAATTGCATTTAGGAAGTATAGGATGCTTGGAATTCATTAGTCTATGGCTTTGATTATTCCAGTGTCATTAACAAACAGGATTGGTGCACAGCGTGAAATTTACCTTTTCACCGCCGTGGCTGGATTACACTGTCCCATTAAACCATCTATGCATGATTAATTAGTCACAAATCATTGCAAAGCATTATGAGCAAATTAGGCCGTAGACACGACGGGAACATCGCATTTATTTCAGCTCCTACGCTACGCTGCGTGCTGTAGTGTTTCACTGAATTACCGTGTATTTTGTGTCAGTAGAAGCTGAAAAATGTTGTTTTATGCAAAGCATGTGCAAACAAGCTCAAGTCCCACAGATTAGTCTGCCTTTGGACAAGCTCTAGTCATGCTGCTGGGGTTGGTTCTTGACAAACGTATATATTCTCGTGCCCGGCATCATGCACAGCAGCATTTTCAGGTACGTCAGGTGTGGAGTTACCTCAGTTTTTTATCATTTGCAGGGCCTAAACTACTGCTATTTGAAAGAGTTTTTCAAGTTTTAAAAAAGCTCCATGAGGAAGATGGCTGGGTGTTGGCAGACTAAGTCACAGACCTTTCATCCAGGAGGTTTGATTATTGTGTTGGACTACGTTTTTACACATTTCCACTTGCTGCTTACACTCACTGGTTAAATTTAAGGCACCAAAACATGGTTACTTTTACACCTTTTCACAAAACTGAGCACACGTCGCAAGGCAAACCTGTCAGTGACAGTGATGACACCAGCAGGAAACATTTGGCTACAGACTCGTGGCATCTGTTTGTGGCATTTGTGGAGTTTTATAAGTCTTTCAAACTACTCTGCACGTTGAAAAAGGATGCTCCAGGGTGTGAAGTGCACCCAATGTGACGCCAAGAGGTCCTAGCAAAGTGATTGTATGTGACAAGGAGTGAGACAAAGTCAGTTTTGTTGAAGATAGTTCAATGCTGTACCGCTAAACTCCAAAATCTAAATGTTCATTGTGTTTTCTGTACAATACACAAAATCTGAATAATATAGCGTGACTTGCTGAGAAGTATATTTTCCACTTATGTCAGAACCTGCTTTCTAAAAATTTTCTATGTGCTACGAGTGTCTAATATCAGCAGAGACTGGATCATTTCTTCAACACCTCTGAAAGCAGTCCTGGTATTTATAAAGGTTATCTCAACCCTAAACTTACTCTAATCCTTTTTCAATAAACTCGCGGGATAATTCATCAGTCTGCAAAAGAACATAAACTCCTAAGATGAGGAAATGGAGATAACTTCTGGCCTCCTCTACAGAAGAAATGTCACCCTTTAACCACCCTGTTCCATCATGGGGCTTTATACACTTTTGGTATTGCAGTAGCCGTCTGGCCGTGAACACCTTTGGGCACATTCAGTATCTATCGCTTTGTTGCTGGAAATGTATTTTACCGATTGCACGACAATCAAAAGATCATTTCTCAGCACTCCCAAGTCGTTCTTCTGCGAATGTTGCGAAACATTCATTCGTTCTTGAGATGATCATAACCAGACTGCTGGAAAAGCTACAAGAGGAAAATATGGCAAGCTGCAAACAAACAAGCCCCAAATGTAGTCCAAAAAAAAAAAAAAGTAACTTGTCTGCTGCTCAGATCTGATGAATGAAAAACAGATAATGAAGATAGGAGAAGGGAGTGTGAGAGAGGATGAGAGAGGCAGCTCATAAAAGAAAAAAGCCTCTCTCCATTCCTGGTGGGGAGCAGGCCATGTTTGGGTGCCTTATCAGTGCAGAGCGGATGGCTAAGCGCTGATTTATGACAAGGTATGACAGTGTAAGATAAGAGGGCTTTTTAGCCTCCATGTGTCTGTGCAATCACCGGCCTCCTTCAACGCCCAACGTGAGGACGGATGGAGGGTGGCTGTGACCAAGATTTCCAACTGTCACGCATGTTCCCTTCCTCCAGCTGATAAGACTCCTGCCTTCCGTTCAATTTTCTGCCTCTCTTTTTATATGTATCACTATCTTTCTCGATTGCACAGGTACTTCCAACTAACACTTTCTTTTGTAAAACGCTGCAGATGTTGTCGAATGTTGCGACGTGCCAACCTGCACCCGGCTAGCTCCTCCGGATTTCTGAAAGTATAAAACTCGTATGCAGGCGGAGGCTTTGTGTGTTGACTGTTTTAAGTGGTGAAGAGGTCATTTCAACATTTCTTATCTGTCTCTGCTGCACACTCAATCTCACTGAGCAGAACCGCCAACAAAAACATACCAGAGGAGGCTTCACCATTTTCTAAATCGCTGTCTTTTTGTTCCACTGGTTGAATGTAATTGATAAAGCCAGGAATCAGAACAGGGAGTTTGTCTCTTTTGCCCCACTTCATGCCTGGACTGCAGTGTAGTATTAACATGAAGGGTTTATGTGACAGACAAGCGATCTTGTGTCACGTCTTTAATCCACTCTGAACGCTCCTCAGGTTTGTTATTTCCAGCTAATTTTTTTCTGCAAAACCTCGCTGTTTAACATCGCAATTTAATTTTATATTAATATGAATCTGACACCACGTCTTCTCCTCAGCGCCGCTAAGCAGACATCCTCTGAATTGCTGACCCGTGTGGTCACGGGGTGAGAAAAAGGCCACGGGGGTCACGGGGTAGGATGTCCCAGCTGTCTATCAAACATGAAAGCCGCCAAATTAACAGGCGCTGGTGTTTTAAAAAGGTGAGGCCGAGTGTCAGCGAGAGAAGTAAAGGAGGGAGGAAAAAAAAAAAAAGGCCATGGATTACACAGACAGACAGTAATCTATAGGTCTGTCAGCCTCGTCACTCCGCCTGACCTTGGGTAGCTTTACTTTAATTGCGGGGTTGGATAAGAGAGCGGGGCCCAACTTTAGCAGACAATTCACATCATCCATTAAAGATGTAATGGCTGCCAACATGTTTCATCTTGAATGACATTTTTTCGCTTTCAAAGCACATATTTAACCTATTGGAATGTAAATGATCATTTTCAGCCTGTAATTATTTTCAAGCGAAGCCCCTTCATTTTCGAATGATTCAGGCCGTTCGTGTTGGGAAGGATCACAACATGCAGCATTCCTCTGCTCACGTACTGAAGTTAGCTTTGTCAGAGGATGCTTGGGCAAAAGTCTGATTGCAATGAGGTTTTCTACGAGATGAATTCACCGCCTGTCTTCTGCAATTGTCTGAAATATGTCGCACTTTGAATTACCACTTTCATAATCTAGTATTTTTGCCGTTTTATGGTCACTTAGAGATGGATGTATAAGTTAAAAGATGCAACTATTTCCATAACAATGTCCTATAGCATTCCCACTGTCTGCCTCCCCTCCCCCCCACTTCTTCTCATTTTGCCACAACTGCCCCCCCTCCCCTCCATTCTCACTACCGCCACGTCCATCATACAAGCACTAAGAAAAAAAAATGAATGCCCTTGACTGACGGTCATCATCCCCCACTTTGTTTTCTCCGCTCATCTCCTCTCATTTATACTGAGCAGACAGACGGACAGCGAATGGACAAGTTAACATGGACGCTCTTTCACTCGCACCATCCAGTCAGCTAATTCTCCCCAGTTGGTCTCCCCTGCTTTCCTTTTCTTCCCGCCGCTCTCACCAAACTTTCCTGCTGGTTTTCATTGAACGTTGGAATCGCGTCTCCCTCTGCGTGTGCTGCATTGCGTGGATGTGAGGCTGAAATAAATTGTCTTGCTCTAAAATACAAAACCGGTTACTGATTTAAAAAAAGAAGAAGACGAACACAAGACGGTTGATGAAAAGAGGCAGTGGGGATGCTGGACGTACTGATGTTGCCTGCAGACAGAATATCAGTTTGTCTGAAGTTGTTGCAGAAGGAGAAGGCTGCTGGACGTTTCACACAGACATATGCCGCCTCTAACCCTTTCTATAGAGGATCCAGTTACTGCGATCCATGAAATATAACTCTAGAAAATAACTCTGTACATTTTTGGGGCTCAACAGCTCTCACCCAAACCATAAGAAGAAGAAGAGATAATATTGTTCCTATACACTCCTCCCAAGTAATAACAGCTCAGGTGTTGCCTCTAATAACTTGTCGGGGAATATCTGTGTGTTTGTTTGAGAATATACTCAAGGACTGTCTGTGTGTTTTCCTCGTTAATTTGTTTTCCTTATTCAAGCCTGTTGTTGCAGGGCTTAAAAGACGGGGAGACGGAGGCTTTCTCCGAGTGTAATTATCTTCAGAATTATCCGCTGAGGTCAACGCCGTATTGATCTGCTGGCTGACCGTTGCACAGTCGGGCCACTAATGGAATGGATTACTGAAGGAATGCTGGGTTTGATCCGTGTGCAGAAGAACGTGTCTGGAGGGAGCGCGCTTTGAAAAATCTTGACCTTTGTAGAGGTGTCAAGCAACTATGACTTCTTGTGGCAGCTGCATGACTAAATATTTATCTTTTATTGCTTATCCCTGTAATATTGGAAGCAAATAATTCAGAGGAACAAGATTTATGGCCATGCTCGTGGCACTGTGCGACCAGCTAACATGGACACACTGCTAGCACATATATGTTCACCACGTCCATCGTCTTATTTTACCATTTAGTACCAAATAAAAGGCACAGTTTGGAGGTATTTGGTCATACATAAGTGAGAAATAAATAGAACCAGAGTTATTATAATCCATCCTGACACAGACGTGCAATTTCATGACAGCTGAGCCAATAGTTGTTGAAAAGTACCACTAAAAAAAAAATGTGCTCGGAGGGGATATTCCACTTGTGAGTTCATTTCAACTCGAAGAAGTTTCCACGTCTACCGCCTCCGCCTTTGTAGGAGATTTCCTTCCTTGTTTTCGCAGCACAAAGCCTGTCAGACAAATGAGCACGTCCTCGCTGCAGGCCCCAACTCCCGACACCCCGTCTGAGGACCACGCCGCACTGCTCAACAACCAGCCGCCCGATTGTCGAGTATTATCTGGTTGTCCCTCGCCTGTCATACGGCATTAGTGCACAAGGCCCGACTCGGGATCTGTGCTGACACGTACCTGGTTGGGGGTGACCCTGCCTTTGTCCGGCAGTGACGCGGGGTCAAGTGGGTGCATGCAGCAGCAGGGTCTGCAGCATTATGTTGACCGTGCGGAGGCAGATGGGGATTCTGGCGCTCCCCCTGTTAGTGGGTTGTTGTGTGATGAATTCACAGATGTCGATGACCCTGAAGCTCAACCCGCTGCCCTGTCTGCCAATTTAAGACTGAGGCCAGTTTTGTAGTCACTTGACAGACCTCAAATCTGTCATCATCCCATTTCACACCTGATACAAGCTCGACACCGTTCTAAGCAATGCAGCGCGATGTGAGTCACCACGAGCAGGCTCCACTGAAGCTTTTTTTTTTTGGTGCTTTTCTATCCACTTGTATTAGTGTATGTTTTGAATTCCTGCTTTAAGAATGAGGCACAAAAAAGACCTCAAAAAGTTTTGTCACTTGGCTAAGGTCAAAAAAACTGTGTCTCCCCAGGTGGTTTCGTAGTCTAGGACACGCACTATACCCCCAGTCAACTCCAGCCAGAGACCTTTGTTGCTTCCCGTCCCGGTTTCTGTCTCCAGGGTAGCTGACAAAAACGCCGCATGATGTTTGTGGACAGAGGCGACACAGTCATTCATTAAAATATTATAAATGCCATCTTAGCTGGGAAGCCGCAGTGAAATCCCATCATGTGTTTGAGTAATTATGCAAAACACAAGCCAATGGAACCACATAGCATTTTAGTGGTTTCTTAGAAATTTGCTCCAAACAACTGTAGGATCCACCATGAAAGCATAATCTCATTAGACGTGGCACATGACAGCCCTCTTTATTCAAGAGTTAAATGCCTTTTTTTTTAAAGGGTGAAGCCTGACGGTCGTAGCAAAAATACATCATCACTGCACGCATTTCCCGCATCGCCCTGCTTCTTCCACCTGTGGCATGCTGGGTGCCAAAGAAAGGAGGGAATGAATCAACAGGAAAAAAAAAAAAAAAGCATCTGTTATCTCAGCGGACTGGTATGCAGACAGAGGCTAGTGGATGCTGGCAGGATCAGACAAGCCAAGAAAAAGGAAAGGTGTCAGAGGAAGCTTGATGACAAATGAAAACAGCATTAACCAGGCATGATTGAAGATAGATAGGGATGCTTTGGAGAATCCACATCACGGTCTGGAGGAAACGCTCTGCCTGTGGAGGGTGATGGAAGATGATGAATGATCTGTAGATATTTGTTTCCTCATCACTCCTCGGTGGGAGATAATTCAGTTTTATTTTGCGAAGTAGAGGAAGCATCATTTCGGTTATCTGGCTTTGGCCATCGTCTGAGGATCGTCAAAATGAATGGTTGGCTAAGATGATTAAAAAGAAGAAAATGTTTTGGCCCGTTTAGTGTAAGAGGATTTCACGGAGGATTGAACCCTGACATGTTAAAGTACAGCAGGTTCTCTTTTGGCGATTTTCATGCATCACTTTCTAGGAAGGGAAGAACCCAGCAAATCCTTTACATTACATGAAAGCACACATCATTTGTGCTTTTTCAGATTGAGAACGCAGCGCCAGAGTCGGTGCTTTACACGCAAGCTACTGTTAAAAATCCATTTCCCATCGGACACCGATATGGTAATATGTTCTGTCAATGCACAAAAACAGTTCATGGATAAGAAGTGCAGTTTCCACAGTCGGTCTCCTGAGACTTCCTACCCACTCTGACCTCTCTCTTCTGTGGCCTTTGTGACTTTTGAACAATGTCGCACTATTTCCTCCTCGAGCCCCGCAGGACAAGAGCTGTAATTCACAAGACATTTTCGTCACTTGAATGTAAACGTTTGGGACCTGAAACAACTGTTGTTTTCCTCGGGGTGGACTGTGTGTCCACCGTAAATTCTACATCGGCACAGCCTTAGCATCCCTGACGGACTGTTCATTCCTTTTCCATCTGCACCAGGATCACCAGGTTACAGTTTCTTCCTCAAAGCTTCTCTTCTATCATTGTTTGAACTGGATCTGAACTGCCCACCAGCACACACTCCACCTAATGCAGCTGTTCCATGAATTATTTGGTTAAACATGTGGCGATGAGCGAAAGCCAGCAGAGAGCATCTCCTCGGTTCTGTAGTAAGATGCTTATAAAAATGTCGCATGCAGTCCCTTAAATGTGTTTGCTGTTTGCAATAAAGGAATATATTTATCCTGTTGACTACAAGCTCTCGGTAAACATGACTTTGAGGAACTCTCGCCTCCTCTCTCTCCCCTCTTTTTTTCTACCTAAGCTGGCAGCTGAGATCTTAATCAGGGTTTTTGTGTATTTGGGCACACAATCAGGGCGTTTTTGTCCTCACTCCAACTCCTGATTAGAATTGAAGAGACTCCGTGTGCCTTTGTGAGCCTCTTTTTTTTTTTTTTGCCCCTCAAGCAGCAGTGGAGGGGATCTCAGCCTCTTTCTCGCTGTGTTTGGCTGCACAGAGGAGCTCTCTTAGAGTTCGACTCAGAGTTTCCATGGCTCTCTCCGGCCGGCTTTGATAAATGGAAGTTCTTAGGTTCGCTGTCAGGCTCCTCTACCCCCGGGACTCCTCCCTCCATTCTCACTCCTCTACCACCACATTTGCTGTTGTGGGTGAAAAATGACCGCGGGGAATGGAGTGGGTTCCTGGTGCTGGACTGGAGAGTGGAACACCCAGAGAGGGTAGAGGTGGCTGTTGCCCCCAGTGGAGCCTGAATCAACACTTGCTGCTAATGGTCCCTCTAAATTTACCTTCTAATTACCCCCCTCTTATTGCCCCCAGCTAGCAGCACACTGACCATGACCTTGAAGCAAAAAAGAAATGCTAAAAGTCACGCTGGTTAAAATAATAGCAATAAGAGATCTATTGACAGCTTGGCTCAGGAAAGCTGCAGATTTTTGAAAAGCATCAAAAGAGCTATAAATAGGAATGAGGAGATTCCTTTGAGACAACGGTGTACATCTGGCTCTGTGTTGGTGCAGCTGACGGAGAGGGAGAGTATTTGTTCTAAGTGCCAGGTCAGAGGTCAGCCAGGGAGAGGAGGATTTCTCCCTCATTCACACCCGCTCCGTCTCATTATTCAGCCCTTTCCAAAATCCCTCTAAAGTGCGTTGTCACCACTGACCGCCGCCGCCGCCACCCCTGCGAGCGACAGCGCAGCTACAACAACAAACACAGCTTCGTCATCATTACAGCGGCTTGCAGCATCAGCATGACCTCCCTCCCACGCGTATGTACACACATAAACATTGGTGCATGCAAAGGGCGGCCACGAGCCCAAACAGAGGCTTGGGTTAGTAACCAAAGTAAGGAGCCAACCAGTGATGTTCATGGTCTCTAAAGTCCAGAGATCAGTGTTGCAGACCTGCACGCTGCTTCCTTTTAACGTGTGACAAGCATGACATTTCATTCCTGTGAAAATACGACAGTATGCTGGAGAAAGTGTCATTTATGATTTATCTGGTTTAGGCTATTCTTGATCATGTGTAACAGAGCATCAAATGGGATTATTAGAGTTTTATGAAGAGAAACATGTTGTCTCCTAACGGTATAGGATTTTAAGTAATTATTTATATTGTTAAATATTCATTAATCTTATCTTGTGGTTTATAAAATGCCAGAAAGTGTTCGAAAACACTAAAAAAGCTGATATGTTTCAATTAACCAAACAGTCCTTTCAATAATAGTTAATTATTATTCATAGTACAACCAGGTCATTTGTGGGGGGTTTTCCCACAAAAATTACCCAATCAGCAACTATTATTTATAACCCATTACATTTCTGTTGATTAGCGAATCAGTTAATCAGCTGTGTTGGTTCATTAAAGTCTCTGCTCCCCCTTTTCGTTTGTTAGGAGGTGTAATTTCCCATCTCTGCCTGTTTCTGCTCTCTGCAAACATCCCGCCCCAGCATCATCATGACCACCCAGCTCCAAGACCAGCTTTCACCTCAGACCCCTCATGTCCTTTAACCTTTCACCTGCGGCCCAGCAAAGCTGTGGAGGGGCAGCTGTTCATGGCAGCTAACACAGAGAAAGTCCAGTGTTCTGGTCCGACACCCACCTCAGGCTTTTGTATTGGGTAGTCTTTCTTTTTTCATATGTATATCCAAAGAATTATGCAAAAAAAAAAAAAAAAAAAAGTCTTAAAAATATCTTGGTTTTTTTCGAAATTGTTAGAAAAAGTTAGCAGTGATAGAATTACATATGAAAGACAAATCAAACATCTTGCACGGTCCTCTGTCTGCCTGTAATCCCCCCAGTCCCTGTCCAGACTGTGACATGCAGCTATCGTATAACATGAATTTAATGAAGGTCAGATTTGCAGATCGGAGACAGAGAAACTAAATGACCTTCGCTGTCAGTTGAAGCAGATCTTCCTTCTTCTCCCTTGTGCTTTAATTAACCTTCTCTGTCATCTCAAACTGCAGAAATAGATTTGTTATAATCTCTCATTTTCACTCAGGAAGTGAACTCACTACTTTAATCAATCGTTCCCTGCTTTCGATTTGAGCGGCGGGAGACAGGTGTCCCTGATTTGATGTGAGGATCAGAGAGCTCTACTTCTACGAACACACCTACACACACACACACACACACACACAGGGTGTATCAGTGGCAGACAAGCGTGAAGAGCATCTGTGTGACAGCATCCGGAAGCTCAGAGATAAGACGTAATCTGGTGCCAATTATTTCTCCTTGACAGGCGCAGGTAAGCAGCAATCAGCTCCACTGACATGTGTTCTGAGTCAATAGTCCTAACCCCAATGGGTGGTGAGAGGCTGATTATGAGGTGCTGAGCGGAGGCAAATACGAAAGGCAAACACTGCGACAGGTTGAGCTGATAAGGCCTCCCGCTGCTGCTCAGCCTCTCTGATATCCGCGGTGACCTCTCCATCCTGCGCTCTCACACACAAAGATACTAGCAGACGTTCAATATTCACTTAGGAGTCACACTAAATAACACACGGAGGCTTGAAATCTGTGATTGCCTGCAGCTACAAATCCCCAGAAGATTAAATTGTTCCTCAAAAATGATCCGTACGACCACGAGGACTGTTCTGATCCGCCACCTCTGTGGCTGAGGTTTGCTCACATTTACTTAAAACTTTTTCGTTGAGCGAGTTAACATTTTGGAAACTTCACTTTGCTGCCAAGAGTCAGATGAGATGATTGATAAACTGCCGCTCGTGTCTACACCTGGTTCAAAATGCTGCTGCCAGGATTATCACCGGTACAAGAAGACAAGATCATACAAGTCCAATACTGGCCTTACTGCATTCGATCGACTCACTTTTTTGTTGTTGGGTTGATTTTATAATTTTAATTTTTAACTTTAAAGGCTTTACACGACTGAACCACAGCAAGGATCCACTAACTAGATTAGATCTGATAAACCTGTTTTTAAATCTCTTTTTTGGGGGGAGAGTATTGATGTAAGCCCTTTTAATTGTTCTCTAACTTTATTACAAACTGCCATATAAATAAATCTTATTACTATTGTGTGTGAAGTTAGAGGTGGATGACTTTAACTTATCATAGAAGTAGAAGCAGGAAAAAACAGCTGGTCCGAATCTTTCCAAAGTTCAAAAATATACTTGCTTGCCAGCACCTCTGATACAGATGTACAACCCACTGGCAGGCCAAGTTAGTGACGCTGATCATCTCATAAACTGCTCAGGAACATCTTGAGGAACTCGACCAGGAGCACATGGACCCTGTGTCATGGCTCTAACGGGTCCGAACCATTTCAGAGGCGTCCTACACAATGTCAGGCAGGTGGTTTTATTTTGGTTTCCAGCTGGTTTGTGTCTCTCTTTGTTTAATCTGAACTCAAGCCGCAATGTAGACACAACAAGTTATGGTTTTACCTGTGAGTCATGTGCGGTAATTTGTTGGCGAGTCTCGGTGCAGCGACTTCCTCCTGGTTAAGCCGCAACTTGTTATATTTCTCATTGTGTACAGAGATCGGGTACAGTGAGTTCATTTAGACTCTCAGAAGTGCCGGTAAGTATTTTTGAACAGACTGACTGTTGTTATTTTAGGTTGAGCTAATAGCAGCAGAGCTCCAGCACCATCCCAGTGGCATCTTCTTATGAGTGTATTTCCAAAACTATTTCTTTGAGGTTTTGAAACATTGCCAGTGTGATTAAAGGAAAGCCAGTTTGATTGTCTGTCGGAGATGGATTTAGACAGAGAAGTTCTTAAAAAGTACTTTTAGGGACACATCCTTGCATGCTTGGCTGCAGACAAGCTGCAGCAAGGTGGGGCCACACCTCCACTACGAGAATGTGAATATGGGTAGATCGGGGAATTCAGACAACATGCCGGGGATGCCTGGGCAGGTATGTGGGATTTTCTGCTCCCCTCAAACCCCCCTTTTTTTCTTTCACTAGAGACACACTCTGATAGCGAGGAATGGGATAAGCTGAGGCCGATGGGGGCATGAAAAGAAGTGGAACCGGTGTCTGGGTGGCGCACCTTTCTTTATCTCCTTACAGATACAAAACACGGCTCACTCATGTCCCTTTGAGGGGGATGCCACTGAACAAAGCGTGGCCGAAACACCTTTATGACTTGGCTGCAGAACGGAGCAAAGAGTGACCACAGTTCAGAGGGATCCCATCAACAGGTGGACGGACTAGAGGCTCGGTTTCCCAGCAGATGTCACTCACATTCTTGGAGAGCAGATTAGGTTTTGTCAGGAAAAAAAAAAAAGCTTTCCACGAACTGAAGATGATTTTGCTGTTTCTGTCCCTGTAACGATGACAAAGACCTTCCTGCAGAACTGGGTGATACACATCAGATTCTGAGGTCTTTAAAGACAGACACTCGTCCCCGTCATCAATTTACCAGCTGGTTGTAAATTCAGCACTTTAACACAAAGTCAAGGTCGTGTTTTGCTTTCTAACATTTTACTTGGCTTCAGAGGGGAATCTGGGCTGAGTTGCACCACACAGGAATGCTCCCGCGAAGATAAATTTGTGCTGACAATAGAGTGTATGTGCACTTTGAGGTGGACTGTTTTCACGCTTTATCTCACAATGCTGCAGGCATTATTTCAAAGAAAATGCATTTTAGCGTGTCTCATCTCGCAAAGGTGCGCTGCTTCTCCTGCAGGGTTGCCACTCAGATTAAAACAGATGAATATATAGCTTTTACAGGGTCATTATATTTTAGCTGACGGAGGATAAAACGGAGCTCTTATATGCTGTCGATGTTTGGAAATTCATGTAAGCAACGTTTAAGTGTCAGGCAGTTACATGTAGTCCTAATTGCTACTTGAACTCTGTCTGTTTAGTCATATTTTCCTCATTACAAGCCAAGCAGATCCCCTGCAGTGGAATTTTATTTCGTTAAAGCACAAGGCTGCATGCAAAAAGGAATGCTGTAACGAGGCCGTACGCTTTGGCCTGGTCTTGCTTCTTAATTCCTGAGAAATGTGCAGACCTCCATGAAATATTTTCTCTTCTTCTGTTTCATATAATTTTCATCAGCCAACATCTTTTCCATTTTCTGTCTCTCATTGCAGTTAGTTTTGGAGAGCGAGGCAATAGCAGTGTGTTTTAAGATGTTTGTTGAATGAAGAAAAGTTGTCCAAACCACAATTAGATATAATTCCGAGCTTGTAAATTGTCAGAAAAATGATAATTGTGCTGTTTTGAAAGAATGTGACAGATTTTTTTTGTGTTATTTTTGTGCGAATGCTGCAAAATGCTGGAAAACTACCTCAAATTAAAAAGTTTGTCAGCATTCAGTCGTTATAAAGAGCTGACCTTGGGCTTTTTTTGTTTTTTTAAAGATATTGATCGAGTCGCCCTGAGTCAAATACCACCCTGAGAGAAACACGGCAGGCTGTCGGACACTTAAAGTTCTTAACTGATAATGTTTGACGAATGTTATTTGTAATGCGATAGGTTATCTGTCTGTCTGCCTGTCGGGCCGTGACCTAACTGTCAGACTCGTGACAGCCGGCCACCACCGGCGGCAGGCTCCCATTCTGATGCCCCCCGAGTGTGAATCTGAGTGCGGAGGTGATAAATGGGGGACATCAGCTGGTGACATCTGATGTCCCTGAAGCTCCAGTATCGTTGGACGGCTGGGCCTGCCGGGAGCAGAGCTGGCCGAGTGTGCGGCTGACAAGCAGACAAGGATGGAAGATGAGACGGGATGCTCATGGAGGAAGAGTCGTGCTGTACTTTCTGTTTTCTCCAAGTGTTTCTGAGATGTTTGCGTGGGTGTGGACGCTTTGCAGAGTATCCAGAGGCATGTCATCAGGTTGCAGCCAACACCTGCACCACAGGGTAGAAATCTATATCCACTAAAGTTAAAATCCCCAAGATTTCAGCTGCAGTTTGGTAGTGCTGCCAGAATAAGCAAAAAAAAAACAAACCCTCATGTTTCAGTTAAGGGCTGCAACGTGGCTTTGTGATTAGCATCGTTGCCTTGCAGCTAGAAGGTCGCCGGTTCGCATCCCGGTGAGGACACCTGGGATCTTTCTGCGTGGAGTCTCTTTGTTCTCCCCGTGCAGCGTTGGTTCTCTCCGGGTTCTCTGGCTTCCTCCCACAGTCCAGAAACATGTTGAGGTTAATTGGTGATTCTAAATTGTCTGTAGGTGTGAATGTGAGTGTGCTTGGTTGTCTGTCTCTAAGTGTAGCCCTGTGATAGACTGGCGACCTGTCCAGGTGAACCTGCCTTCACCCTGAGTCAGCTGGAATAGACTCCAGCCCCCCCACGACCCTAGTGAGGATGAAGCGGTGTATAGATAATGGATGGATGGATGTTTCAGTTGAGAAATGTATTAATAATCAGTCTTTTTCAAGTGGTTTCCTCACACAGTATCAGTGAAGTTGATCAACTTGCCGAGGAGTTGGAGAACTCTATGTGTCCCTGGAATATTTAAAACTAATCTGCCCTCAAAAAACTCTCGCATTAAAGAATGATTGCAGTCGTTGCTGACGTCTGTGACAAACACGTTGTGGTACCTTCAACTGCTTCACGGTAGAAGCTGCCATTGTTTTATCAAACACATTCAATGTGAGTCAGCAGCAGTCCAGTTTATTAATGAGCAGTGAGGCTAATTGTGATGAGCAGTAAAACTATAAACTGTTATGCTCGGTTACACACTACAATATTTTGAGGTATTCATTGTGCAAACACATCCAAACATCCCATAAATCACCACAAGTTTTTACATTTCCGTCCATGGAAATAGGAGCGAGTATTAAAGCATATGACTCTGGAGGCAACTTATGAGAATTACACGGGTGACAGCCGTGTCTATTTCTGTTTACTACCTGCTTGCCGTGATGCTGCACCGTGACAACAGCATTTCACAGTTCCTGAAGGAGCTCAGCACATGAGAAGCTTTCTAGGAGAGGATTCATGTCAGTGCTTTAACTGTGCAGGTGGAGAGCATCGTGCTGTCCTTCACTCCCAGTAAAGTTAAAAGACTTTGCTGCTTCCCCTCCAGTTAAAGAAAGTTGTTGGGAGTTCTTTTTCATCACCGGTGACTCTCAGACTCGGCTACACAGAACAGTGGAGGCGTTTGTCTCGTCTCATTGAAGTGGAACGTGAACAGGTCCTCCATCGGGTCCTCAGGTTTTTCTCTACAAATAGAGCAGCACAAGTGCAGGCTCAACTTTCTCAATCTCCACTTTCCCAAGCACAGTCTGAAAGAGAAAATGAGAAACGGGGAGAAATTCTATCAGATTCAGGGAGGGTTAATGGGAGAACCGGGAGAAAAGCTGCTTTCTGTGCACCAGACCTCCACTTATCTCCCCTCACGCCCAGAGTGTAACTCAAACTCACACACCAGCGATCCGCCCCGAGCACTACGTGAGCCGTTTTATTTCAAAATAGTTCCAACAGTGATATGGAGGAAAGTACGTGGCGATGTTTGATATAATCTGATGTGCACTCGGCCTCTTTTTTTTCTCCTGCTGTTGACACGGGGAATTCACGAGAAGAGATTATAGTGAAGGCTATCATCTTCCTCACAGCTTGATAGAATTGAAAACAGGTGAATAAGACCCAGGGTCGGACTGTCAGGCTTTGAACATTATCAGCTATCGGGCCTTTTGTAATAGAAGGAATGCTATGTGACTTTTTACTGTTGCCATAACCAGTGGGTGATCTATCGCTTGTCTGTCGCCGTTTGGTTCGGACTCCGGTTGCTGTACGTCTTCCTGCTTTTGTCAAGAACCAGATTCATCCTGTGCATAACCCCGGGATGGCAGGATGGAACTGTAGTGCTGTGAGGAGACAAAAACAGCTTCTGTAAATTAATTTAGGAGAGTCTGATGGTAGGTTTGGCACCGCTAGCGTACTCTCAGACTATTAACATTAGCCTACTCTGAGGGGATGTCTGTGCCAAAGCGAGCAGCCTACACACATTTCCTGCGACTGTGTCTGTGGTTTGGGTTTCCCAATTTTCATTGTGTGCTTTTCTACTCCAGTAATTACAGGCGCAGTATGAATAAAACCCTTTATTTTCCACTCTTTGCAGAGTTAAAGTCGACCGGCACCGCTCACCACTTCTCCTTTCTGCTGAACTCCACCGACTATCGGATCCTCCGCATGGACGAGGACCACGACCGCATGTATGTGGGCAGCAAAGATTACATCCTCTCTCTGGATCTGCACGACATCAACAAGGAGCCGCTCATAGTAAGAAACGTTCCACGCAGACATGAAACTGGATGAGCTCAACATGAGTTTACAGCTAACACATTTCTTATTTCCCCGTCAGATCCACTGGCCTGTCGCCCCACAGAGGAAGACTGAATGTGTCTTGTCGGGGAAAGACACCAATGTGAGTATTCAATNCTGCTGTTGACACGGGGAATTCACGAGAAGAGATTATAGTGAAGGCTATCATCTTCCTCACAGCTTGACAGAATTGAAAACAGGTGAATAAGACCCAGGGTCGGACTGTCAGGCTTTGAACATTATCAGCTATCGGGCCTTTTGTAATAGAAGGAATGCTATGTGACTTTTTGCTGTTGCCATAACCAGTGGGTGATCTATCGCTTGTCTGTCGCCGTTTGGTTCGGACTCCGGTTGCTGTACGTCTTCCTGCTTTTGTCAAGAACCAGATTCATCCTGTGCATAACCCCGGGATGGCAGGATGGAACTGTAGTGCTGTGAGGAGACAAAAACAGCTTCTGTAAATTAATTTAGGAGAGTCTGATGGTAGGTTTGGCACCGCTAGCGTACTCTCAGACTATTAACATTAGCCTACTCTGAGGGGATGTCTGTGCCAAAGCGAGCAGCCTACACACATTTCCTGCGACTGTGTCTGTGGTTTGGGTTTCCCAATTTTCATTGTGTGCTTTTCTACTCCAGTAATTACAGGCGCAGTATGAATAAAACCCTTTATTTTCCACTCTTTGCAGAGTTAAAGTCGACCGGCACCGCTCACCACTTCTCCTTTCTGCTGAACTCCACCGACTATCGGATCCTCCGCATGGACGAGGACCACGACCGCATGTATGTGGGCAGCAAAGATTACATCCTCTCTCTGGATCTGCACGACATCAACAAGGAGCCGCTCATCGTAAGAAAAGCTCCACGCAGACATGAAACTGGATGAGCTCAACATGAGTTTACAGCTAACACATTTCTTATTTCCCCGTCAGATCCACTGGCCTGTCGCCCCACAGAGGAAGACTGAATGTGTCTTGTCGGGGAAAGACACCAATGTGAGTATTCAATGAACCAACAAAACAATACTTCTAGTAACTGTTTTAGTCCTTATTAGCTAAAATCCAAAGAATATCTGCTTTCAGTTGCTCAGATATAAAGATTTACTGCTGTTTTATATGATTGTAAATCGAGCACCGTCGGTCAAATAAACCAACCTTAAAGATATATTATCACACAAGCCTTTTTAAGCAGTTTGTCAGCCTTCAAGACAAACTACTATCAGCGTAATACATCCCCATCGCACCAGCCGATACAAGCACGGTTCTGCACCTGAATCCCTTTTCACCTGCCGCACATTTAATCTGGTGTTAGCTTCTGAGTGTGTTTTCTACAATTTTGAACACCACACTGGGGTCAATAGAGGGCATTGTAAAGCTCCTCCTGACGCGTGATTGGCTGCGAAGCTCTTATTTACTGTCTCTGCATCCCTGATTGCTGATTGCATACAGCTGCCACCAATTAAGCTCTAGCAGCAACTTGAAACGTGCGACATTTAGGCGTCTTCACACGAGAGCTGCAAACATATTCCGTGCCCCAACCAACATCCATATAATAGATTTTTTTTTTTTTTTTTTGCACAGTCTAATTTTCTTTTTTGCACAATAATTACTTTAACCTTTGTTGTCCAGACAAGCAGACGAAATGAACCGGCCACTGGAAGCTACAGAAGCCCGTCTGAAGTGTTAATAAGACTCCAAACAGTGCAGCCCCCACAAGGAAGAGATGGAAACTCATCATTGAAATTCATATAAAAACCAGATCCTTCTCTTTTGATTGTGTTCACACATCCTGCCCGCCCCTCCACCTCCACCCTAAAACACACACACACACACACACACACACACACACACACACACACACACTTGTCTGAGCCATGGTTAGGGGTGAGGGCTGGCAGGAGCGGTGTGCACCGACAGAGTGATGAGGCTCTGGCTAATAACCTTGCTCTCCCCTGCTGGTAGAGAGCTCAGGCTGCTGTTTATCCAACTGGAATGTTCATTTATGCGTGTTTGGTGACCCGCGCCTCTCACCGCCTCCGGCTACAAACGTATTGGCCCACGTATGTTCATGTGAGCATGTATGAGCCCCACTGTATGCGTGCATATGTGTGTCAGAGGTGGGTTTGAAATTTCATCGCTAGAATAAGAAATAAAATTGGCGAGATATCTTGGCAATCCGGGAGCACTTTTTTTTTTTTTTTAGCGAATGACAGATGATGACAATTCGACAGCAATTCAGAGGGGATGTCGGTTCAGGCGGGAGGTCAAAGGCAATCATCCCCACTGTGCTCTCTGTGGGGGAGCACCACTGTGCGCTGAATAATACACGCAGGCCCTAAACACACACACAAAAACACATCCTCTGAAACCTCTGACTCGTGCATCTGTCGCGTTGCTAAGATCTGCCAAAATGCTTCATCCCCCATCCTGCGTACAATCTTTTTTTTTTTCGTACATCCTTTCTTTTTCGCCAGCTGTCGCGAGCAGAAAACATGACAGACAAATCCGAACAGATATCATCGGATTGCACATTTCTGCAGTCGGGAGTTTTGATTTGGGTGGATTGAGACCAGGAAGGCAGACAGCTGGTCAGAAAAACGCAGATTAGAAAGACCTCGAAAGCATAAAGCCGCTTTCACCAGCAGCTCCTCTGTGCCTTCGGTCCAAAAAGAAAAGAAAAAAAAATGTACCACTTAAAGAATTCTCACAGAAACCCTGTCGACGGTGAGATGTTCACATTCGTGTGTTTGTGTGTTCTTCTAAAAAAAAAAATAAAAACCCTAATTGGATTTTAAAATCCTCGTTCTCACCAAAAACCTACATTTTCATTCAACAGTCTTGTTTGGTCTAACCAGAATGTTTTTCATTTGTCAAGTTTGACAGAACACTGAATTGTGTTTAACCTCAATCCCTGTGGCAAACACACGTCACGATCTCAGAGGCCCTGCTTTTCTTGGTTTCTGCCACCACACTTATATGGTGTTTGGAAACATTTTCCCTCCGACAGTGTGGTCTGATCTGAAGCCTGGGCCAGGCCGTCACACGGAGCCAGAGAGCAGAGCTGCCAAACGCAAGCCTGCCAACAGAGGAAGTGATAGATGGGATGGTTTCAGGCCAGGCAGAGGAGTTATTAACCATGCGTATTATGCAACCCTTTCTTTTCCACTGCATTTTCAGGATCAGAATTAGGGAAGTTGCTAATCCTGCTGTTGATCCCTCTCTCTCAGGGGGAATGCGGAAACTTCATCCGTCTGATTGAGCCGTGGAACCGGACCCACCTGTATGTGTGTGGAACAGGCGCCTACAACCCCATCTGCACCTACGTGGACCGAGGACGGAGGTCACAGGTAACCAAAGACACGAGCAGGCAGCCGTGGAGACACTCTGACCTTTACTCTCTTCGTCCTAAAGAACCGTATCAGTCAATCTCCCTCTGCTGCTGCTTCTCACTTTCATGGGCTCTGCTTCTTCGTCCATCGTTTTCTTAGTTTTCATCGATTTTTCATGGTCTGAAGGACTCGCAGAAAAAGATCTGGGTCCAGATCTCCATTATTACTGTAAGATTGCTGTTGGTCAGGTTCCTGCCACCGTTTAGGCATCGCCGAGGCTCCAATCTTCTCTTAGCAGTGGTAATAGCACAGTGGCATTATATCTATGGAAGAAAATCCCCCTCCCTGTCGTCCTCCCTCCCCCTCCTCCTCACCTGTTTCTACACGGCCGAGCTGGTGGCCCGTCTTTCTGTCTGGCTGAGAGCCTCTGAAAGGCCATCATTACTGATGGAGCCTCTCATCCATCATCAGCCTTGTAGCTCACCCCTCCCTCCCTCCCTCCCTCCGTCCCTCCTTCGCTCGCTCGATGGCCGTGCAGAGCTACGGCAGCTGTTACAGTCGACACACTTGCATTCACCGCTGTGCCTGTTTAGTCTCACTGTCCAAATGGACGGTTCAGATTTCAATGCAAAGGTCAGTCTGCCTCTTGTCATTCAGCTTCTCCCTTAAGGCCCAAACGCTATGTTGCTTCACGCTGTAAAGATTTTTCTCAGTAAGACTAGATGTAAACATAAACCAGTTGTTCAGAGATTCTTCGCGGAGGGCTTCACACATTTTTAGTCCTCAGTCAGCTCCCAAACTTTGTCAGAAAACTTTTTCCTTTACCTGCGTCTGTGCCTTTTTGATGCAGCTTCCCTTCCAGATTTTATGTCAACCTGCTGAGTTTTACATCAGAAACCCGCCCTTGTTGTTAGAAAATAGAACATTTAGTTCAGGAGGGCGCTTCAGTCGTGAATGTTGGAGATTGATGATAACAATGATGTGAAATTATATCTGATTGTTTTAAATCTACATGTTTATTGCTTCACTTTTTATGTAGTCTTTTTTTTTTTTACTGAGAGTTGTCTCGTTTTCCTTTTCTTTCTTCGCCCTGCATGGTTTATGCATGGAGTGTTTGCATGAGTCTAATCCAGCACCGTCACTGTCACCGTCTTCACTCTGCTTTGACTTCCACTTCGACATTTCTCCTTCCATCTTCTCTGTCGAGTCAACCTTTTCGATCCTACTTTTTGCACTTCCTCATTTTCCGATTCTGTTCATGTCGTGGTCGCCATCAACTGATTTGATCTGGACTGTCGACTGTCGGTAACGAGGCGGCCCACTGTGCCATGTCTGTGTTTTTAGGGGTTCCACTACCTACAGGCCCCCCAGTCAGGAGGGAGAACAAGTCGGGCAGCAGACTACAGCACTACATCAGAGCCTTTGGAGGCCAAGGTGGGCTGAAGGGAGTTTTTGTAGTTTGTGCCCACCTGGAGTATTTTTTTTTAGTCAAAGTTGGATGAGTGGTGACAACGTGACTACAAAGAAATCAATGCAATGTTTATTTTTTTTATGCATATATTGGGGTAATAAGGCAACTACTGAGTCTCCAACAACTTTTATTGTCAAGATGTTTGCTATAAATGTAATTGTTGTGTGGAAAAAATGCTTCTCATGAGTAGAAATGAACAAAAAAAAATAAAATGTACCATTTTCATGCCAGGAGATCCTTAAGTGCCTCTCAGGAAAGAAAGAAATAAACTCCTACACATGTCGATCCTCTCTTTTCCCACAAACAGTTTGGCCCCTAGACCTTCATTAGGTAATATTCAGCAGCAATAAGTGACATTTAATACAACATAAGAAGTCTTCAGTCAAATATGCAGAGTTGTTGAACCAAACAGCTGTTTTCATTTTGTCCGAATGGCAGCGTTTTCAACACCGCCACCGCTGTATTTTGTCACTAAAACACAGCTTTGTCGTTACACACATCCTACCTGTCAGACATCATTGGACCGACGTAGCTCACAAACCTCCATGCAGACACCAGTGTTGACACAGATGTTGTGAAATAACGAGTTCTGGTGTGAGCCACTAACATCAGAAGCATGGTGGATGAGTTCTGGATTGCTCTCAGCATTTTCCTCCACCTCTCCATCTCACCGATAACTGGCCTCGTGTGCTTTTTTTGTTCCCCTCAGCAGAGCCAGCGGTGCAGCGTTCAGTGCCTGTACAACTCACACCTCACTGTGTTAGCTTTATTAGCTTCATGTTACTGTTGCCATTTAAAACTGCATCCAAAGAACCCTGTGAAGTAAACGATCAAACAATAAGCAAAACGTTCCTTAAACACAGTGAGTCTGTTATCAAGTGATTGCTGTTTTTCCTTCGCAATTACAGGAATACATTTTCCGTCTTGAACCCGGCAAAGTGGATTCTGGGAAAGGAAAATGTCCTTATGACCCCAAACTTAACAGCGTCTCCGCTTTGATCAGTAAGTAACTGCTGTTTTTCCCTCATGCTAACGTGTGCAGGCAGCTTCAAATAGCTACCTGTGGAAAGCGTATAAGATGTGCTGTATGCGTTTAGTTTTCAGTCGGTTCATTTTGTGTCTGATTGTGTGCAACCGCATCGGCGCGGCAGAACTTTGTCGTTGCGTCTAGGTGTCCTTTATTCACTTGACAATCACACAAAGTCGGCAGATCATCCCATTAAATAGAATAGAATAGAAAAAAAAGGTCTTTATTGTCATTATACAAGTACAATGAAATTTAAAGAGCTGCTCCTGAGGTGTACCAGCAATATACACCATTAGACAAACAAGACATCTGTTGTTATTCTTTGCACAACCCTATAAAACACTTACCATAGCAGAGTGGTAGTTGCACGGAGTGAAGGGGTTATTATTGCACCCGTGTGAGGTAGATTTATATACATAGAAGTGACTCCAGTGCAGGTTGCATTCACCGTTCAGTGCAGGTTTAAGTTGAAAATTAAATAATATCTGACTTTTTTGGTGATAAATTGACTGAAACAATGAATCAATTAGCGATTTAATTTACTGATGATCCTCTAACTAGTGGTTTTAGGTCGAGTACGGTTGTAGTTTTATCAACGTACTAGCGCATCATTTGGTCAGACGGATGTGTGCATGTCGGTGGGTGGTCTTCTGTTGTCAGCAGCTTACAGGTGGTCAGACATGGCTGCTGATCAGTGACCTCCTGCCCTGTGTGTGTGTCAGAGAAAGCCTTTATTTTGCTGCACCATGTCAACTCAGTTACAGCTGACCAGAGCGAAACTGTAGAAAATCCGTCACATGTTGACTTACATAATTGGCACAGACGTACTGACATAACAGAGGAGGCTGGACTTTCCCTGGTTCAGGCATTGGGAATATTTTGTACACTATTATTTCATGAGCCACATCTCTCTCAGCTTCTGGAAATAACAGCAGAAAGTATTCATGTATTTAAAATGTCTTATCAGTATGTTTCTATGGAGGCCGATGTCAGACGTGACAGGACAGGGTCTAACCATGTCCACGACCTCGAACCTGTACACCGTGAATCCAGCTCATGTGAAACTGTCTTTGTGAATGCAGCCGTCCTTAATAATGAGTTCAGTTTCATTACAGTTGTGAGGTCAACGTTTTTTGCTCAGACACCTGTGAACCTCATTGATTGGATGACGTCTTGTCTGGTCATTATATGGAGTTCAGATTTCTACCTTTGAATATCCACAGCTGCTGTACGTGCTATCAGCCAGGTTTTGATGAGACCAGGGGAAATGATGCAACTTTTTAATGACGCTTGACTCTCTAGCCAGCATGTTTTGCGCTCTACCCTGAAAATGTTTTCCCCCATCATGACTTCACCTCTGCAACAACCTTCCCCTGCTCTGTGACTGACAGACGGAGAGCTGTACGCCGGAGTCTACATCGATTTCATGGGAACAGACTCTGCTATCTTCCGTACTCTGGGGAAGCAGACAGCCATGAGGACTGATCAGTACAACTCCAGATGGTTAAACGGTAATGTCTCAACTCACAGCTTGTTCTGCATCCAGCAGCATTTTCTTTTCTCTCATCTCTCTCCAGGCCGTTTTTTAATTTATTCCTCGAGACCGTAATGTTTCACGCGAGCCGCCCCAGCCTTAACGCCGTCCTGCACATCGTCTATTCCTAGAGCCGTGTCAGCTAAGAATGTTGATCTTTCCAGCCTGCTCCACATGACCCAGTGATCATTTGACTCAAAGCATAAAATTTACTACACTGATTGTTAGCTGCATGCCTGCAGAGTCTGACAGCAGGGTCAGTGGTGCAGTAGCAGGGGGAAATTAGTGAATGTCAATAATGACTCGGAGTAGCCTCGGCTCTCTAATGAACCACAGTTGTCACAGTCATATAAATGCGGGTCGGGTGCTTTCAGTTGATGTTGCCAAATCAATCACGAAATCCCCCCAGTGTTGCTGGCTCCCAGATTTTCCTCTGACCCTGTTGCCCTGACAACAGTCCCCTGGCAGCGGTACACTGAATCAGGACACCTGAGTCCTGCTAATCAGCCATGTGAAATCTCTCGGATATTCCCCTTCCCCCATTACGTGGGTCCTAGTCGCTCCCCCCTTTCTTTCCCCCGGTTTTGGTTTGTCCCCATTTGGGACTCTGGCGTGTCGCGGCAGGGAGGGGCGCCGTGTGTGCGTGTCCAGTGGTGACGGAGTGAATCAGCCAGTGGGAGCAAACTGTGAAGCCATATTGAGCTTTGTCACTAGGAAGAAACAAAGAGCAGAGTTTAGGACAGTTACAGCGCCGGTCTGGGCTCCAGGCTGCTGTTCTTTATGCCATAGCAACAGTAATTAAAAATAAAAACGTATTCCTAATTTGGTTCCTGTATCATTAGAGCTTATTTGTATTGAAGTATAATTTTCCTTCTTCAGATATTAGCCGTATGTAAAGTGAAACAGGTTTTGCTTGTTAAAGTGAGTGATTCAGCTGTAGATCAGCCACCCTCAAATGCACATCATGGTTTAGGAGACAGCTTCCAAACTGAATCTACAAAAACCCACATCGCTGCTCAGAAAAGGAACTCTTCCAAAGACCCACAAAGAGGGAATTTCAAAACAAACACTCACTTTTTAGGATGTTTGTTTGATATGCCTCCCTCAGATTGCTGAAACCTCAAATTATGAGCCTTAAAGCAATCCAATGGAAGCAGAAATAGATTTCTTCATAATCGATATGAAGAAGAGGAGTGAATGTGGTTGTTTCAGTGTACATCTATGTATTTGATGTTGTTTTAGGACAGAATTAGAAAAACAGTGTGAAGCAGTGATAAAGGTTGATATGCGCAATAAAACTTTAACTTTACTTTGAGGATTTGAGCATTAATACTTCTATTGTACTCACATGAACACTGTGGATATGGAGCAACACTAGACATACTACTGAAGGGGTTACTGAAAATCAACTGTATGTGATATCGGACCATCTTTTCTTTCTTTTTTGTTTTTTTATTTCATTTGTTTAAATAGGGGGCAGGCAAATACAAGAATTTTTTTTCTTCTTGCTGCTCCTTTCCAATCATGGAGGTGTTGATTTGAAAATGTAGAGTGCATTTATGTACAAATTATGTTGTGTACCTTCATGAAAGGAACAAATAAATAAATAAATACTAGACAGTATTACTCCTTTATTTAAATTGTCAGAACCATATTCCTCTGAATTATGGTTAACATTGATTCATTTTTAGTAACAGCCACCATAAGCCCCACTGGACTCTTTGTAAGTCAACAGAATAACCACTTAGGACTCTTTTTGTGGACTTGATTTGTGTTTAATTTGCACATTTGCATGCAGCCAGTGTGTGTGTGTGTGTGTGTGTGTGTGTGTGTGTGTGTGTGTAACAAGCTCTCCATTTTTCTCTCTCTTCTGCAGATCCCACATTTGTCCACGCACACCTCATCCCAGACAGCGCCGAGAAGAATGATGACAAGCTCTACTTCTTCTTCCGCGAGAAAGCCTCTGAGATGGGCCAGAGTCCCATGACCCAGTCCAGGATAGGGCGGATCTGCCTGGTGAGTTATCACACCGGCCAGCAAACCTCACGTTGATCATCACCAGGGAAAAGGTTTATATGTCTCCCATAATGGTTAGTCATCGCCTGTTGCCTGTTTTAGTCTCTTTGAGGCCCAGAAAGGAAGTCCTCCGTGATCAGCAGTAATTGCTGAGCGCCAAACTCTAACACACACCAATTACCAGCTACAAAACAAAATATTTGCTGTTTGTCTCAGCAGCTGAATTTGGAGCACATCCTGTTATTTTTGCTCCTCTGGGAGAAACATTTGTGTGGCAGAGTTTATTTTTATCCACGTCTGTATACATGCATAGACATCCGTACAGACCCAGAACTGTGTGGAGTCACGGCTGTAGTGCTGTAGACGCACAAATGATGATGTCCACAACTTTCTAACCATCTGTATGTTTGCAAAAAATATTTCCCAGAACACTTGCATGCATCTCTTAAGCAGGTAATTCAAAACAAGGGCAATAAACAAGACCACAGTCGGCTTCAGCACAGCAGTGTTTAGAGCAAAATGCTACCATTAGCATGCTTACATGCTCAGAATAGGTGACTTTTTGGTGCAAGGTGGCAGCATTTGTTTTTTCAGGTTTGCAGGAATGGCCCTATGATCGACCCCTTCAGGCTTTTTGCTTTCATTTCCAGCGTAACAGCCTCAATAGCTCAGAGTGCGCCAAACAAAGACAGTCACAGTTATCAGACATAACTCCAGGTATTCAAGCTTGAAAGAATTATGTTAGCATGTATGGTGAATTTTACATCGTTGATGGCATTCGAGAGGAGAAGACTCCATCTTGACGAGGATGATAGGAAAAAATGGTCTAAAGCCACGTTTACACATAGCCGGGTCTTTACAAAAACGGATCTACATTTTTAGAATAACATCGTTCACACCAGATCATTAAAAACAAAAAAAATCTTCGTTTACACAAACCTGCATAAACATGTCGTTAAGAGCTGCTATGAGCTGCCAGACCTACAGAGGGCAGTGTAACGAGAAGCATAAAGCTATGCTAGCCAATCAGAATCCTGGAAAAAACACAACAATGAATGGCACAAGGGTCGTTTGTTTGGACCGACAGAGAAGCTCCTCCACATTGTTGAACTTTTCAGAATGTAAATGCAAACAGGCCAAAAGCACAAACATATAAACCAGCGCTGCTTCAACAGCATCCATTTCTGATGATTATGACAGAGGCCAAGCTGTAAGCATGGTCGCACACATGTGACGCTGGGACGTCCAACTCCATCTCCTCCTGTCTTCATGCAAACAGAAAGACGGAGTTCTTTAAAATCTCCACTGTGGCCAGAGTTTTCAGATATGATCGTTTTCGGTGACTTGTAGCTTTGTTTGTGTATAAACCAAATGCCCATTGAAATGTCACCGTTTTTGCTACGTGTAAACAGGACCTAAGTTGCCCACTCTAAATTTAACCAATCAGCTTTGTCTTCTCGGAGTTCAACCAATCAACCCAGGAGTTGTTGCAGTCAGAACAAAGGTTCAGATTGCATCCTACCCTTATAGCTCAGTTCATGTCCCATGAAGACACGAAGATAAAATAGACTTTTTTTAGAGACACGAAACATCTTTTACTCCAAACCGTCATCTGAAAGTGAGTTTAGTAGACATTTCCGATGATGCCACAGTTGGACCAACTGTCAGTCTGCAGATGTTTTATGTTTTGGAGTTTGTGTTTGCGCTGACAGCATGATATACGACGACGTGAAATGATGTTTGCACCATCACCGTCGTTTCTGGAAGATATTAAAACGCCCAAAATAGGTCAGCAAGAAACTCTGAAAACTAAGTTTAATGTTACATTATATAAAGATAGACACCGACTGTATTTTTCTTTCAGCCCCACAAATCACTTGGACTCCGTAAAATGTGTTGAGTCATCTTTCTTTACCTCCGTAGAAGAAGTTGGCTGACCTCTCGTGCAGACTGGCCAAGCTGCAAACACAGAGCTGATCTTTATTCATGCAGTAACAGCAGACCCAGCGCGCTCAGCTCTGCCAGTTGTTTCGAACAGCTGCGAGTCAGATTCTGGTCAGACTCGTCCCGCTGAGTGTTTTTTTGGAGCAGAGGGAGGATGACTACTGTGTGTCTCTGCCTTTACAGAACGACGACGGTGGACACTGCTGTCTGGTCAACAAGTGGAGCACATTTCTGAAGGCCCGCCTCATCTGCTCGGTGCCGGGAGCCGACGGCATCGAGACACACTTTGATGAACTAAGTGAGTTGAATTATTATTTCCCTTTTAAGATTCTCCTTCCATCGCTGACCCTCTCAGAGCATCTCTTGATAGCTCCTTTCATCTCTGGACATTATCCACCCCATCCCCTCTCCAGCTACGTCCCGTCTGCACCACCGCATTTACATTCTCAGCGTTTGTTATCCAAAAGTTTTCGAAACAGAACTTTCTCTCTCAGAAAGGACAAGTTATCTAAAATATGAAATGTGGCGTTTTAATGGATCCATTTCCATCTGCTCGGCGTCAGCGTAAAGCACAATAATGAATTTGTCTCACATAAAAGCTGCCAGATGGAAATGGAGAATTCTTAAATGACCGCGTAGCCACGAAAATCCAAAACAAGGGTCTTAGGATGGACTTGTGTTGACAGGCTCAGCATCAACAACGTTGTCGTCCGTAGAGTTCCCCTCACATTCGCTTTGCATAGTTTCACACTGATGCTAATCCACACACACACTCAGATTTTGCTGCAGTGTGTGTGTGTGTGTGTCAGCAGCTTACTGTAGTGAAAGGACACACATCCAGCAGCATTTCCAACAGCTCCTCTCATGTACAGCAACTCTGAGAAGAATCTCAAGGAAGCTGCAGCTTTAGATTAAGGTATCACTGACTCATACATGTTAATCTTGACATGTACATTCCTTTGAACAGCAACATGGCTCTTGTACAGTAGGTCCTGAAAAAGGTACCGTCTCTAATGCGAGACTCCGAGCTCCGTCAGCGCTTTAAAGATCAGTTTTATGTAAAAAAAAAAAAAAATACAAGAGATAGAAAAGCAAATGTACACACGCATACGGAGTAATCAGAGTAATGAGCAGCTGGGATCAGCGCAGCCCCCTGTGGATCATCCCGGCCTATCTGTCATTCACATGACTGACAGGATTAAGGAGGGATTTGTAGTACCCTTGGAATTGTAATGACAGGTGGTGTGAAATATTGTACGTAGACTTTGCACTAGTTTTTGCTCAGATTTTACTTTCACGAGAGAAGCAGTTTGCTCTTCATTGTTAAATCGACTAAAATGTACATCGAGTCCAGCTGACATCAAATTAACGACGTTCCATCACGTTCGAGGTTTGGCAGCAGCTTTTTAAAGAGATAGCATGAAATCAGTTCACAAAACGAACCTTCTGTGGAGCACCGTATGCGACACCGTTAGGGGAACTGCAGGATTTTTTGCCACATCATGGGAAAAGAAATTAAATGTTTGCTGACATTCGGTGAACAATTTGTTTAATATGTGTACAACATACTATTTTTCTTCATGCAAAAAAAATTATGATACATAATCAAAACTGCATTTCTAAAAATTAGCAAAACAGTAACTTCAGCTAATTATAATGATCTTAAATTATTCTAAATTTACATGATGAAATTACTATGAAAATATTATTTTATTCATTTATTTTATTTTAATTTATTTTATTATATCTTATTTTATTTAATTTAATTTATTATATTTATTTTTCATTGTTATTATTTTATTGAAACTGGTCGCTGCTACAAAATACATTTCACTGCACATTGTACCGTGTATAAATGTGTATGTGACAAATAAAGCTTATCTTGAATCTTGAATCTTGAAATGGGGTAAACTCAAACCCCAAAATCCAAGCTCAAACAAACAGCACTGATGAGGCAGACTGATGAAACATTTCCTCACAGTTAAGCTACACTTGATCCACAAAGACCCCAGTTGATGTTCAGCATCACCTTTCAAATACATTGAATCAGCAACAACATTAAAACCACCTGCCTGTTATTGTACAGGTCTCCCTCATGCAACAGCTCTGAGCTGTCCAGGTATTTACTCTGAAGGTGTTATCAGACACCAAGCAGCAGAACCCTAAAATCCTGTAAGTTGCGAGGTTACGCCTCCATGTATCGGACTGATGCCGGATCAAATTGGGATCTGGGGAACTTAGAGACTTTTTTTTCCATGTTCTTCAAGCTTGAACAAGTTTTGCAGTGTGGTAGTGCACATTAAAGAGGTATCAGGGAATACTGTTGCCATGCCGGGGTGCACGTGGTCAGCAGTAACGTTTAGGTAGACGGTACACGTCAAAGTAATATTCAAGTGAACGGTGGGTTGCAAAGGTTCCCAGCAAAGCTTTGTCCAGAGCATCACAATGCCTCCTCTGTCTTGATTTAATCCCATCGCGATCCTCGCAGCCATTTCTTCCCCACCTAAACGAAACGCAGGCACCCAGCTGTCCAGATGATGTAGATGTATTTTTAAAATCGGGCCGTTCTCTTTTATTACTCCATGGTTCTGCTCTCATGATTATATCCACCTTTTAGGCGCTCTCAGTGGTGGGTAGTTTGACCAGTCTGTAGCCTCACACACTAAGATTCTGACACCTTTCTATCATAGCAAGCATGAAAGTTTTCAACAATTTGTGAGTTCTGTAATGCCAGACCACAAGGGCCAGTCTGTACTGAACACACATCAACGGGCCTCTGATTCACCAGTTGTCCTTTTCTTAGTCACTGCACACTGGGAGCCCCGGATCCTCTGATAGTCATTATTCTGCTTCCCACACATCAGCTTCATAAACTGTTCACCTGCTGTCAGATATCTCCCCCCCGCTGACAGGTGCCGTTATAATGAGGTAATAAATGTTAATCGCTTCACCTGTCAGTGGTTTTAATGTTATGGCTCATCATGACGGTAATCTAAAACATTCCTCACAACGCTATGAGCTTCATCTATAGTCAAAACTCTTATTCATGCTGTAATGAGGCCTTACAGATGTTTGTTATGCATTAAGAGCACACAGAGCCTGCGACAGAGAAGCACTCGTGTCGGCGTCGCTGCACTTTTCGCGGTGCAGCAGGTCACTTGTCAGCACAGACGAACACTGGCGGTGAGGTCATCGTGAGTCCCGAGGCGCAGCATAACATCCCACAGCTCTGTGGTCGCTGCTCCCACAACCACAGACAGTCTGGTCTGCTGGTCTTGATGGAGCCCAGCAGAGGCTTCAGAGTGGTTGTACGGCCACTCGGGGGACAGACTCGAGTACATTCAGATGGTGAGGCGAACCGAAGAGTGTTTTTTTTCTGAGGGAGAGGAGGACCATAAAGGCTGAAAACACGAGACAGAGGCACAGGAGAGATGGAAATGTCTGCCAGACAAAAACGAGAATGAATTTGTGGGCCGTAAAGTTTTATTGCCGTTGTCTGAAATGTAATTATGCAGAGAACCATTGTTATTTTATTCAATTATATTTCGTGTCACCGTAGTCCACAAATCCCAAAATCTCTTTACAGTCACGAAGAGCTTGTCTGCTGTTTTTGCTCTCTGTTTGTTTTATTGATTTCCTTTGCAATTATTCCAACTGGACATTTCAGCAAAGGGGCACATCTCTCAGAATGCAGATCAAGGAGGTAATAATATACAATCTGTTGTCATTTGAAGGTGAGCGCATAATTCCCCGTCTCTTTTGGTTTTAGCTTTTCACAGCTTCTTATTTACGTGTCCTCTCTGTGTTTACGGCAATTAAAGATGTTTCTCCGCAAACGTGTTGCTGAAACGCCTAAAAGACTCCGTCTGATCCGACGCATCGCAAACAGAAGTGATGCAACTTGTTCCAGATCTCTGCTGATTTATTTCTTTTCTCCTTCGTTGTGCTCGTTCTGTAGCCAGGAGGTCTGTCAAACTGGCGTCAGATGGGTTATGAATTCCTACTTTGTTTGCCAGAAGTTAATTTTTGCTTTAGTGAGCAGCCATTACCTGTTATTTTCATACCTTGGCGTGTAAGGAGTTTTTTTTTTTTTTTGGTTTCCCCGAAAAGATGTCAAACTCATGATCAAAGGGGAGTCGGCTTGTTTTATAACTTTGGAGAAATGATGTTTTAATGCAAGCCGTGTGAATTCAAGCTTCCTCCTGTTTATCTAATGCTTACTAGACAAAGAACACGAGGATCAAATTGTGCCTCATTACATTTTACCTTCAGTTCTTGGTGCATAATTGCGCTTCTCAAGTTTATTCAGGTGACGTTTGAGAGATAAATCTGAGCAGGCGGTGTGTCAGATTAACGTCTTTTGCTTTTTAGCTTCACGGACAACTATGAAAAAGATCTCGGTTAATAAAAGAGAGGCTAGGATTTCATGTGTATTCACTGAAATCTGCGAGAAGACTTTTGACTGTGTAATTATTGTCCTCGGCCATTTCAAACAAGTGATCTTTTTACTAGTTTCCCAAAACATTAGATGGAACTGCGCGTTCAGTTGTGGCCGACGTGTTATTCTACTCAACATGTCTACTTTAAATTTATTTCAGTTGTCTTCCTTATTGTTTTTCCTTGCACTTTTCTCTCATTAAACCATCAGAGGGGGGTTCACGGTCGCCTCAGCCCCACAGTCACTGGATGCATATGGCTCCTATTAAAGTCATGTTTCACCAGAGATCTCTATTTCACTCATATTCCCTGCTGAGACGCTGTAACTGTAGTCTCAGCTTTGGAAGAGTTTGGATTCAGGATCTCGCTGAGACTCTGGTAACCACAATTCATGAGGAGCTCTCCCCCCTCTCTGAAGGAAGCAAAAAGTCTCCATATGTCACAATTAGGATTGCTCTGGGATGGAACCAGGTGGGATTGTAAAGTCTTGGGATCGTCAGTGGTATTTTTCTTTTCTTTTCGATGAGGGAATGCTTTCTGCTCTGTTAGTTTAATTTGAATATTTGTTCGAGGCCTAAAGAGGTCGATTCCAGGATTTCACAAGAACAGCAAACACTCAGACGTCAATATCAAGTTGTACCGATGTCCACCTGCTTTTTATGATTTATGACTGTGACTAATTAGCATCAATTCTGTCGTTTCCTATTAGGAGACGTGTACATCCAGCCCACTCAAGACACCAAGAACCCTGTCATCTACGGAGTCTTCTCAGTTTCGGGGTGAGTGATGTCTTTCTCCAACTCTCTAACTTTGACGCAGTTTGGATGAAAAGCGTCTTTCGGTTTTCCTCCTGCTGCACTTTTTATTCGTCTTCAGCGAGCCTGAAAGCGTCAGCTCGCTCTCATGTCGAGACGCTCCGTCGCGTTTGGCCCGTCACACTCAGGCTACAAAGACGAGACAGAAAAGTGAATCCGGAGCCCCGAAGGGAGTCGCGCTGCTCTGAGAGGCTGCCTGAGCCTATAGCTGCTTATAGGGCAGGTTTGATAGCAGCTTGTCAGTCAGCCGCAGAGTTTAAAATTCAACTCACACAATCTGAAGCCACAAGAGTAGGAAGAGCGGCGCACAACGTCATAATAAACTTGATTAATGTATTTGAGAAACAAACGCTGTTATTGTTTCCATCCACCCTGTAGGCATCGTTTAAAGCCAGCTGATAAAAACACATGCGGTGCTAATGATAGGGGCCCATGACAGGAGTTACAAACATAGTACACCCACCACACGGCAGCGAGAGCCTGTACTCTGGCGATTCTCTGCAGTACGTGGGTGTTTGTATGTCAGTGTGTCAGACAGCTTGACTCTACTCGAGTCGGTTTGAGAGCGCGTTTGTGCGTCACGGTGTTTCAGCGCGTCGCTGTGAGAGGCCGACTGAGTACGTGGGAAGGAAGTAGATTCTACCAGAGCACTCGCAGTAATTATCTCAGCGAGCGAGTTAATCTGAATCCCCGAGCTGCTGTCTCTGTGTGTTCACCCCCTTTCCTTTCATGCCCTCCTCCAGGTCTGTGTTTAAAGGCTCGGCCGTGTGCGTTTACTCCATGGCTGACATCCGCATGGTCTTCAACGGGCCGTTTGCCCACAAGGAAGGTCCCAACTACCAGTGGGTGGCGTACACTGGGAAGATCCCCTACCCTCGCCCTGGCACTGTGAGTTATAAAAAGAAAAAATCATAATAATTATTACTGTCAGTATGTTTTTACCACAGAGGAGTTTGGTCAATTGCACAAGAGCAGGTTTGAAATCCAAATCTCTAATTTGTCAACAGTGTCCTGGAGGCACTTTCACCCCCAACATGAAATCCACAAAGGACTACCCAGATGAGGTTATCAACTTCATGAGAAACCACCCTACCATGTACAACGCTGTGTACCCGGTGCACAAGCGCCCCCTGGTGGTCAGGACCAACGTCGACTACGAGTTCACCACAATTGCTGTGGACCAGGTGACGGCTGCTGACGGGAGCTACGAGGTGCTCTTCCTGGGGACAGGTGAGGGCTCTGAGGCCAACACAGGCTTTACATGAAGATTGGCAAGTCATTTAATGCTCATATGTAGTTTAAAGGGTTAAATGTAAGCCTTGTAGCCTTGACTGCCTGGAGGTTCACACACATGTTGGAACAATTTACCTTAAATGGGTCCAACTGTGGGATTTCTCAAAGTATTCCTCTGTTGAATATATTCATTTTATTATTATAAAGCTATTGTAGAGTAAAGGTGAATCAAGTCTAATGTTCCACTGCTCAAAACAGCAAACAGATCTGAGTGGCTTCTCTCTTGGGTCTTTCAGATCGAGGGACGGTCCAGAAAGTGATCGTCCTGCCGAGAGACGATTTACAAACGGAGGAGCTGGTGTTGGAGGAAGTGGAGGTTTTCAAGGTTAGTCCGGTGGTCTTAGTACCTCGGCTCCTTCCTGTTCATTTATATATACTGTGTTGGTTATCTGAAACTAAAAACAACACTTTCTACAGTCCTTGCCTTCTCATTTAAAGTTGTTCATAACTGCATTCCCTCAGGTTCCTACTTCAATCACGACTATGAAGATTTCATCCAAACGGGTGAGTTACTCTGAAGTGGATTAAACCAGAGTTCATAGGAAACGATAATTGTATTTGGTATTATATATCCAGTTTAATTCCTAACCTTTGTTTCTGTTAATAGCAACAACTGTACGTCGGATCCGTGTTGGGCGTGACCCACCTCGCCCTCCATCGCTGTGACGTGTACGGGGAGGTCTGTGCCGACTGCTGCCTGGCCCGGGACCCGTACTGCGCCTGGGACGGCAAATCCTGCTCCAGATACTCGGCCTCGCAGAAGAGGTGAGGATCATGATAGCATAGATGCATGGGGGCTGTCTGAGCATTCGTGTGGATTTCTTACTTTAGCGCGCAATATTTTTAAATATGTTGAAGTTAAGCTTTTTATTTTGGGTCTGTTGATCCGACCCCTCTAGGCGGAGCCGCCGACAGGATGTGAAGTATGGAAACCCGATCCGACAGTGCCGAGGTTATAACTCTAACAGTGAGTGTCGCTTTGTAGAGCATGATTTGTTTAGTCCTCATTTTTCTCACAAATAAAAATAATAAATATGCTTCACATGTTGTTTTGTAGCCAATAAGAACACTCTGGAGATGGTTCAGTACGGGGTGGAGGGCAGCACGACGTTTTTGGAGTGCCAGGCCAGGTCTCCTCACGTGTCTCTCAAGTGGCACCTGCAGAAGGAAAACAGCGACAGGAGGAAAGAGGTGAGATCTTACTGAGAAGCACTCACAGGCAGGTTTCTCCTTAAACACAGTCACTGAACAGATCCGGGGTTTGAGGCTAAGACCTTCAGGAGAAGGCAACTGGACTTCTGTTTTTAAAAAGGTGTTTCAACTCTCATCCAAGAGGCTTCTTCGGTTCTCACTGACTAATGTGGAGTCCAGACGTATATTGTCACCTCCGACTGACGTGGCTGAAGGCCCAAACACCACCCACAGGCCTCGAGGTGTGAATGGCTGTGAAACCGCCAGGTCAAAGATGACTCAAGATGTTAATCAGGGTGAAACTGTCTGGGGAGAGATGTCAAGACTGCATCATGAGTACCTGATAATTGGTGTCATAGACCCGTTCCTCTGCTCCGGTTTAACATAGATGGCTTCCTTCCCACCGCTCTCACACCAAGATCTCTGTCTTCTCTGGCCAGACTGTGATCATTGCTGTCATGAAAGGAGATGACCTTAGCCTTTAGATGCAGGCTGATTGCTGAGTGTTGTCTGAGGAACTGGCTCTACTGTGTTGGGTCATGTGCTTGGTCAGTCAGTTAGAGCTGAAAAGAGCTCTTGGATGAGAATCATCTTCAAGAACCAAAAACAAAAGTCCAGTTGCTGCTACTGAAGCGCCTAGGAATACAATGACCTGAATAACTGAGAATCTACACAGTCATGTAGCATGTTGAAGCATTTAAAGCCGTCCTCTTTGCTTTCCTTCCAGATTCGCTCAGAGGGCCGCATCCTGAAAACAGACCAAGGTCTTCTGATCCGCTCGCTGCAGTCCTCCGACAGCGGCATCTACCAGTGCACGTCCACAGAGAAGAACTTCAAGCACACTCTTGTGAAGCTGCAGCTCGTGGTCCTTTCCAGTCGCACAGTCAACAACGTGTTGGTGGAGACAGGCAGCCCCGCCCTCCCTCCTCTTCAGTCCAGCGCCTGGACTCCGAGTGCCGGTCAGTACAAGGACCTGCTGACCATCCTCAGCCAGCCGGAGATGGGGCTGATCAACCAGTACTGCCAGGACTACTGGCAGCTCGGAGACGGCGGCCTCGGGGACAACAAAGCCAAAAGCCTGAAGGAGCTGAAAGAGCAGAAGAAGCCTCGCAACCGCCGGCATCACGACGAGCAAACAGCTCCGGCCGAGACATGAGGAGCTGGACACAAACCCTGTCGTAGTGAAACGCCTCCCGTCTACCTTTTCACACAACCCCCTAAACACTGCAACCCCCCCATTTAGGGAAATGACTCCAGTCAGATGATCGATAAAATCTAATTATCATAAAGGACAATACAGACAGAAAGCAACAGCATCAAACAGTTTCTATGGAACTGTTGGGAAAAAATACACAATATTTATTGTAGGTTGTAAAAAGTAATTCTTTGTACCTATCTAGAAAACATGTTTTTTGTGAATAGATAAATCTGTGCAAATATTGTTGTTATTATAATATTATTGTTAGTGTTATTGTTTATTACGATGTGTTATTATGTTGAGAATATCTTTATGTTTGGTGTTTTTGAGAAACAGCAACGATAACCCGGGACACTGGGAGCATCCACACATGGACCAGGACCCATGAACACTCAGTACTCCGATACTGTCTGTGGCGACCATGTTGGATCATTTGACTGCTGGCAGTATTCAGTGTCTAAGCTGAAAGTGGAGTCAGGAAGTCCCTGACCTCCTCGAACTTCCCGAAACTTCTTCACCAGAACTATCTACTGTATATCGAACAGTATTTTTATTTTTTTTTTTAACTGCAAAATACAAGCTGTTGATAGACAGACGACAAAAATGGCATTTCACAGGACATGCAAAAGGATAAGAGAAATGCCCGCAGACTGTGACAACAAGTCACGGCTACACATGTGAACGAAAGCCAGGCGAGACGTCTTTCCTCTCGTGACGCGGTCCAGCCTGGCCTCCAGTGAAGATGTTACACCGCTCGCCCATATTCTTCCAAAATCCGTTGCTGCCAAGTGTTTGTTTTGTTTATATGTGAATATCACATCTCAATGTTGTATTCTTAACGGACGTGATCTTTGTGATAAGCTGTTTTTTGGGGAAAAGGGTCTTTCAACGACACAAAAGCTGAAAACATAACATTGCCTTCTCTTTTCTCTCTTTGGAGATAAGATATTCCAGCAGGCAGCTATATGTGAGTTTGTGACAGTTTGTGATAATAAAAAAATAAATAAAATATTAGACAAAAGCACCTTCTGTTGCCAAATTGGTGATTTGGATGCATAGTAAATACTTCACATGTATCTGTGGCATAGTATGCAGTGTATTCATATAAAGCAAAGCATGCAGTTTGTATGCTCAGATATTTTTCTTTTTGCTCTCAATGAATCCAAAGTTTGCATTCCTGCCATTTTCATGCTAAGGGGTGGGATCGGTATAGTCGAGTGTACTGATCCTCATGTTCTGGTGCTGTAACTACTGCATCAGCCGCAGGTCTTTCTCAGCCACCCTGCCATCATAATGTGCCACAGACTTCATATAAAACTACGGTTCTGAGCAACTTCAGTAAAACGACGTCACAGGTGCGACCACGAACAAGCTGATCACCGCGAAACCTGGAGAGAAAACTTTACCAAAATCTTCAGAAGGTGGCTTTTCATTGTGCATGGCATGTACAGTGTATGTATATGGTATTTGTTTAAAATGCTACGTTGCCGTGGATGTCAGTGAATGTCTTTCTTGTTGTGGGGATACGGAAATACTACCGGTGCAAGACACATGTGCTCACACCTTTTTACAGTGGGGAAAGGCCCGAATGGTATAATTGTGATTTTATTTTTCCTCTTGCTCTCTCTCTCTCTCACTCTGTCTTTCTCTCTCTCCCTCTCTCTGCCTCTTGTTTTTTTTCTTTTTTTTTTTTTTAAAGTAACTCACAATCTGCATATATTTCAAACATCTATTTTCTTCTCTCTGTTTGGCAGACTTTGCTCTGGGTCATTGAGGTAAAGTAATGTATGATATGCACAGTTGGTGTTATTGTAATGACTTGTAAAAAAATTACTATCTTTTCTTCCTCATCAATGTTGCTAACTAATAAATTAAAGCTCTATATTTTATAATAACACGTGTTTCTTCTGTTTGCAATTGGTCGGCACATGGTGTGATTTTAGTGATAGAAGCATTAAAATACTTTACGCAGTACAAATACTCCAAATCGTGAATCTACTCTTAGACAACTGGGTCTAGTGTGTGATAAAATATTACATATATGATGATAAAACAGGTAATATTACTTCACTGCTAATGTTAAAGTAGAATTTTACAGTTGTAATTGGTCAAAATGGATCTAATTTTAAATACTTTAATACACTTTATAGTATTTTAGTATTTTCTTTGATCGTCTAGTACAGTTAAGGAAAAGTACAGCATTCCCTCTGAAATGTAAGTGCAGTGTTTGAATAAAGGCTTACGTTCCTCTACTTTTGATCTTCACAGCAGTGACTCAGGAGTTTTATCACCGTCAGCTCCTCAAAAGAGCACGATGCTGTGATGATAAACTAAATTCACAGAGTGCTTTTCTACACACAAGTGATGCACATTGCTAAAGCACATAAAGGATAAAACAAGTTACTGAATGTGTAGAAAAATGTAGTTCACTGATCACACACAAACAGCCTGCAGATGCATGTGCACATAACCGACAGTGAGTGGATTAGGATCCTTAACCAGCTTCAGATTGAGGTCAATGAGATCTGTCGGGTGAAACCGCAAAGCTCTTTAAGCACTTCGGGGCTCACCCTTCAGCCCGCAGTGTCCAATGAGAAGTACGTCTTTCTTCATGTTTGGACCGGAAGCTGAGTTGTGTAGTAGCTGACTGCTGTGTTGTGTGGCCTGTTTTGGAGGGTTTGTTTGTTTAAATACAGATTGCTAAGCTGTTGGAGTCTCACCAGCCTCCTTGGACACACCAAAACATACAAGACCACACTCATTCCCACATCTGATTCAATTTCCATCCTGGGCCTGGGGTGGAATGAATTTAGTTTGGGGGTAACCACGTCCCCAGCTGTGGTAAACACCCAAACTGTTCAGCTTTACGTGCTTCTCTTTTCAAGGCCCCTAAGAACAGCATAGAGAGATAAGCACTTGAGCCGATGTTCATCTTCCGCTGAGCGCAGCAAAGTCCCCCTAAAGGTTAGCTCACTCCTCCACTGATGTAGGTCTGCTTCCATTCGCACCTTTGGCTCTGCCCTAAAACACTTCTGTCCTTGCGCTCCATTGGCCACCGTCGGTCAGGTGGCCAGAGGGTGCCCAAAATCCATTCCTAAGTCAGGAAAACGCTCAACCAGTTCTCCAGTGTGTGCTGCAGGCAGTTGACGCGTCGGCTGCACCGGTTGATTGGCGAGTAGCTAGGACCTGCTTCCATTTTTCCTGACATTTGGCTTTTGAGCAGAGGGGGCCCAAGCCGGGAAAAGTAGGATGGGGGCTGGAGCTAGCGCTGAGGAGAAACGCTCCAGAGAGCTGGAGAAGAAGCTGAAGGAGGATGCCGACAAGGATGCAAGAACTGTCAAGCTGCTGCTGCTAGGTAAAGACAGACGGGTCGACTCGGTGGGAACCCAGGAACCCAAATGACTAAGATGCATTGCCAGGAATCATTTACACAGTCATCATCTGGCTGCACATATTTAAGGGGCCATAGAAGATGATGACACTACTTTTTTGACACTGCTTTTTATTCTAATTTAAATGTAGGAGATGCATAACCTCATCTATTTATAGCATGTTTTGTATAAAAACTGGTGGGTGAAAAGACAACCCATATGTAAAAATGTTAATTTATGTTAAGTAATGATGCAGTAAGATGTTGTTTACGGAGGTACAGGGATTGCTACGTTGGACTTTATTGATCTGAATAAGCTTGAAAAACCTGATTGTAACAGCTGTAACGATGATGAAACAAAGCAACATGTTTGAGCCGAGTAAAGGCTTAATAACCTGTGTTATTGAACCGCTAAGACACTTTGATAATCACTCAAGCCGATCCTCTGATAATCCTGAAACAACAGGTCCTCCAGCACAAAGGGCTTAACCATGAAGGACACAAACCCAAACAGAGCCTCCAGTAGCACAACCTGAATATACTGCAGTGTGGTGTTCAATGAATGAGCAGAAAAATGATGATGTCTGGGAAGATTCTTTGCCTAAGTTTGGTTTAGCTTTTCGTTTTTAATTTTAATTTCTTTACCCTGAATAATATAACAATATTGAATCTAATCTAATAATTAGCTGCCAAATAGAAGTTTACATCCATGTTCGGTTGTTACAGATGTTTCTTCATACTGTGCTTCATCATCTCCTCCTGACAATGTAGGTCAGGGGCAAGAAAAAAAAGATTAGCCCTGAAGTAAGAAGTATTATGACCTGTTGGGATCCTCAGTCTAATGACTGCATGTATTCGTACAAGTTACTGAAACCCAAGACAACAACAAAAAAAAGATTATTTTTATGTTTACATAACATATTTCTCTAAATCCTGGAAAACTGACCATTTTACACAAAATTTCTAATAACAGCTAAGTCCTATCTTATCAAACAGATTAATTAATTATGTTTTTTTTTTTAATCTCTTATAGGTGCTGGAGAATCAGGCAAAAGTACTATCGTCAAACAGATGAAGTAAGATATTTGACTTTGCATCCAAGCAGTGCCTCATTTCTTCATGACTGGAATGTGAATTGCATCGTAATACTGTGTTTTCTCATCAGAATTATCCACAAAGATGGTTACTCGCTTGAAGAGTGCTTGGAGTTCATCACCATCATCTACAGCAACACCCTGCAGTCCATCATGGCCATCGTGAAGGCCATGAACACACTCAATATCAACTATGGCCACTCTGATCAGCAGGTAATGACAAGTACTTCCACATCATTAGGTGACACTGATTCCAGACAAACATGACTTATATGTGTGCTTGTCCTGTTGGATCCTCCCTGCAGGACGATGCCAGGAAACTCATGCATCTTGCGGACACCATCGAGGAAGGCACCATGCCCAAAGAGATGTCAGACATCATCTTGCGCCTGTGGAAGGATTCTGGCATACAGGCCTGCTTCGACAGGGCCTCAGAGTACCAACTCAACGATTCCGCCGGATAGTAAGAAATCTCATCGGATGATATTTAAAATTGTTTGTTTTATCGGTATTTGTCACTGACTGACGTTGACTTTCCAACAGCTACCTGAATGACCTGGAGCGACTGATCCAGCCAGGCTACGTGCCCACTGAGCAGGATGTGCTGCGATCAAGAGTGAAGACCACCGGTATCATCGAGACCCAGTTCTCCTTCAAAGATCTCAACTTCAGGTGTGGCGGTGCACTGTTTCCGAAGAGGATAGCACAGACTCATCATTATCCAGACCTCTGCAATCATTAAAGAAAATCTGCTTCTATTTCCATGCAGAATGTTCGATGTGGGTGGCCAGAGGTCAGAGAGGAAGAAGTGGATCCACTGTTTCGAAGGTGTGACCTGTATCATCTTCATTGCTGCTTTGAGCGCCTACGACATGGTGCTGGTGGAGGATGATGAAGTGGTATGATTAGCCATAGTACACACTCTTTACAATTGGTGTCTTGTTGGGTAATCTACAATCGGTTCGATTAAATGCTCGTAACAGGAATCTGAATGCGACTTTTCTTTCAGAACCGAATGCACGAGAGTCTGCACTTGTTCAACAGTATCTGCAACCACCGCTACTTCGCCACCACCTCCATCGTACTCTTCCTCAACAAGAAAGACGTGTTCGTCGAGAAGATCAAGAAAGCTCATCTCAGCATGTGCTTCCCTGAATACGATGGTGAGAACATCACTGTGAATAGGTTATAACACATTCTCAGGCTTAGGAAACTGAATTAAGTTAAACTTTACCTTGATGTCGCCCTGTCCAGGTCCCAACACCTACGAGGATGCTGGTAACTACATCAAAATGCAGTTCTTGGACCTGAACCTGCGCCGAGACGTCAAAGAAATCTACTCTCACATGACCTGTGCCACAGACACAGAGAACGTCAAGTTTGTGTTTGATGCCGTAACCGACATCATCATCAAAGAAAACCTGAAAGACTGTGGTCTCTTCTAAGAGCCACACTGAGGATCAAGGTGAGAAAAGTTGACAAGCTGCTGTAATGATACTTGAAACTAACCGTGGGACTCACCTAACCAGCGTGATTCTGTGTTTGCAGGGTGCTGTGGTCGCCCTGTCACCTTCCACAAACCTCCTCTCGATTCAAACTGAGGACTGAAGATGAAAACTGCCCCCTCGAACAGCCATCCTCAAACCAACGAGAAATAAAATCAATTTGTTGTATTCCAAACTAAGTTGTAGCTTTGACCGAAGACTCCTCGTCAACTGATACTAGAAGACTTTTGTCAGAAAACTCTGTGCAGATGAGTTGAATTTTAGTCAAGCTAACTTTTCTCTGAGTCTCTCGAACTCGTCTTTGGAGGGTCGCGCGATCTGTAGTTAAGACATCAAAAGCTTCCATCAGCATAAAGCGATTTCTTCTCACATAATGTGAATAGATGTCCGGCTAATGCATTGTCTCTTTGCTCCAGTAAGTGATCAGTATACGGCCGAAGAGCAAACAAGATGGCCTCACCACCTGCATACGCACTTCAGCCTCTGTTAGAGATTTAAACTGAACTCGTCACTAGAAACGGCTTTTATGTTCAAGACACTTAAAACAATTCAAGCAGGTCACAGATTGAAAAATCTGTGTTAGAAAATTGTAGTTGATAAGGGCCAGTGTACATAACTAAACAGATTTCTATTGGACAGTTCATGAAGCATTGTGTTGATCTGTAACACTGCTGATTGGTAGATGTATTAAAAAAATCATCGTCTTAAAAGTAAAACTTTAGGCCTTCGAGCCGACCATCCTGTACAGAAAGCAATAATTGTACATCTTGATTTGACTTAGTAAAGCTTCTGTAGAAAACTCACGTCATTTTTTTTCCATTTTTTCACATATTAAAAGCAACATAGCAACATCTTGTCCGCCATCTGTCATTTATTGATTTCACAGAACAGTTCAGGTTCCTTTAAAGCGTTGAAACCTGTTTAGGATGAAACACATTTGGGTTTACATGCTGAATAAAGTTCTGCATTTTGGTAATTCTTGCAGAGTTGGACGATCAGATAGATGCACCATAAATATGAAGCTACTTTCAGCACATGTAAATATCATAAACCATCACGGTACATCTTGTGAAGTGACAACGCAATGTTTTGAGATGTTGGTTTTTCACAGATTAAACAAAATTATGACCAGAGCCAAGCAAACTGTTCCCCATTTCCAGTCTTTGTGCACACGCTAACCCAAGGTAAGTGGCTGCTAGAAGTAGCTTTGTATCATAGACTGTATAAAAAATGGACGGAGCAACCGGCCCTGAAAAATGAAGCCAACCCGGAAGTGTCAAAAACCTGCGTCGCTAGCTGCTGGCTCCAAAAAGCCCTGGCTCCCATAGACTTGAATTGGAAAAGAAGTGATCACAGATCACCAAATACTGCATTCCTACAGCTCAGGATTTTTTTCTTATTAGTTTTCATGGTCAAATCCAGAGATCAGGTGGCCAATCTGAAAATGAATAAATACAGAATTTTTAAAAAATCGTCAACATTTTGCGGGGCAAGGGGCGTGGCTGGCTTGATTGACAGTCCGTAGCGACCATACAGACGAAGCGAACAGAAGGCGGTAAATGTGGGCCGACAGAGAGGGCCCGCCTCTCAATCCGTCTGACCAATCGCTGCTCCTATAGCTCCGCCCCACTCCGACAATTTTTGCATCACTGGTTCCAAAAATCCAAGATGTCAACCAGGAAGTAGCAAAACCCTGGCTTCATTTTCTCAGTGCAGAAACCAACGGGTGACGTCACGGTAGCTACGTCCATCTTTTATACAGTCTATGCTTTGTATACAGTGTAGTGTCTCAGCAAATTTGCAGCATGAGATCAGCTCCTCAGCAATTCATTTTGAAACTGTTTTCTAAAAAGCACCATGCTTTCAAGATCCATGAATGAGCATGCGAGAGCCTTCCAACTCAGCTTGCATTCAGCACAGAATGAAAAAAAAAAAAAACCTTCAAAAATAGGAATCTAAAACAAACAAACAAATGAACAGAAATCATCACTCAGTCCTGGTTTACTGTGAAAAGCAGGGTTCACCTGGACAAAGCAGTCCATCACAGGGCAAACACTGAGACACTGACCAGCAAGCACACTCACACCAGGCAGATTTCACAACATGGTTCTGAGCTTATCATGCCACAAGTTGGAGAATGTTGTCTGATTCTATCTGGGATGAATGTGCAGCATTACTGATATCAGGCAGGAGGAAACACTTTAGGGAAAATATCTCAACTGCATTTTTTATAAAAGATATAGTGATGGTGGTGTGGTTTGTGACATAAGCTTTTAAAGTCAAGCTTCTGTCCAATATTCCCTGTTTAGCAGGTTTAACATGCGATGGATCATTAAAACATAAAATGTCGTCAAAAACACGACTGTCACACAAAAAAGGAAGGTTTTGTGAAACCATTGATATGGCAATTTAAACTACAATTCAGACACAATGCATGTGATACATCATAAAAATGTTTTTGCATAAAAATGCTGGATGTATGTTTGTAGAAACAACCAGACATCACCATCCAGCTGGAGGGAACAAATCTCATTGGCTGACTGTGACAGCATGTGAAATTTAAAATGATTATGAATGCTTTATCATAAAACAGCAGCTCCACCGAAAAGAAATATTCAGTTTTCTTTTATTGACACATTTTGACCATGATGTGAAATCTAAACTTGATCACCATTTTAGCTCCATTCATGATGGTGGAAGAGTGAAGCAGCCATTTCTTGACATGTGCTGGTGAAGTTTATGATGCTGATCCAGAACTTTCCCACATTTTCGATTAAGATACTTTGCATATATGTCACTGAAATAACAGAAATTGATTTGGTTTCAATAGATGCTACTTTCTCAACATGTGATGCCTGCTCATTGCACTTTACAATGTGTTTCTCATTCACCCATTCACACACATTCTTACACCAATGGTGACAGAGCTGCCATGCAAGGTGCTGCCTGCCATTGGGAGCAACTTTGGGTTCAGTGTCTTGCCCAACGACGCTTCGACTGTGGAGGGGCAGGGGATCGAACCACCACCTGAGCCACAGCCGCCCTCCTACTGCAGGAGAGAAAGCTAGAGTTGAGTTTCAAATTTTCTACTTCGACTCCCCAGACTCCCCAGACGTTAAACCGTGTCTCATCAGGGCAAAGGTCTGGATGTACTGTCCCTCAGCAGCTCTGTGAGTGACTTTCCTCTGGTTTCCCACACTCTGTCCTTTCACTGCTGTCATCAGACCAACAATAGAAGTGTGTCTGATTAGAGACGACGTCTGACGTCGTTGGAGAAAAAACTGGTTGAAGTTACATTTTTACAATGAGTGTCTCCTAAAATAATGTTGCAGCATAAGTTGAAATGTAAGTTTTTTTTCATTTGGTTAAATAGTTTGATCTGCTACATTTATATGAAGTGCCATAAATATGAATACAACAGCATCAAACATCTGAACTGATTGCTGTACTTGGCTGAGCTACGGATCTGCAGCTGATTTTATTGACAGTTTGGTTTGTCGAGTAAAACGTGTGGGAAAATGTGTGTTAAATATTTAGCATTATGCGACACATAATGACCTTAATAATCGGTCTTTGTTTTGAAGACTCTTTAGTTTCTGTTGGACAGTGTAGTCCAGATTTGAGCAGTTTATAAGTAAAGGTTTTAGAACTAGACCAGGTGTAATGTGGGAAAAAAAGCAGTGAAATCTTTTTTTTTTTTTTTGCATTTTCACAAACAGAACAAAGGTTGCTCAATTTGAAAGTGGGTTTTAGACAGCATTAAAGGTTGACCTAAAACAGGGATCCACACCAATAAAACATTTCAACTGTCACAGTTTGCATCACCCAGCAGAGATTCTAGGAAATAGACGTTGAACACAGCTCACATCTACCCTCAACATTAAAAATAGACTTCAGCAGAGCTCTTGTCCTGGATTTCAATGGAGTCCACAGAGGTCACCAGACTGAGATCCAAGTAAGAGGCTCTAATATTTGGTTTCAGAAGAAGCATGTAACTAAATCAGGATCATAGAATAAGACACAGTACCTGAAAGATTTGACACAATAAATAGAAATGCTGGCTTCGGCCGGCAGAGGGCGCCATACTACTGAGAAAAACAAAACTGCAGACAGGGCTCAGAGGGGAGGTTATGGACACATGCAATTAACTTGACATTTTTACATTTCTAACTCAAGTTTTAGTATTTTTAGTTCCCAAACTGGGGTCAAAGGAATCGGTTTCATTTCCTATGTGAGTAAAACTGAGTATTTTCAGCCAAGGAAGATAATTATTAAAACTCAGATTTTTTCAAGCTTAATAAGGCTGCATTACATAATTTGTTTATTCATCTGGTGAGGATGTGGATGTATAGCTGGTGCAACTCAATAATTGTTGCTTCTTATTTCCTGTAAGACTGAGTATTGGCAGGACAACAACAAATGTGATGCCTGCTGTTCTCTGGAGGAGCTTGAAAGCTGGTGTTTGGGGGCTTTGACACTAAATATCACAGTTTGATTATCTATCAGAATCTATGTTCACACAGCCTTCTTCAGCGTACGGTGAGGTTCTAACAATAAAAACTGTGAATAACTAGTTGGTGTTCTCTGATCAGTCTGGTTAAAGAGGAAAGCTTTGTTTATGTAATGTGGCGCCCTCTGCTGTCCATCAACCAACATCGCTCTCATGTGTTATCTGGTTATAACTAAAGCATAGAGTTTGTTTCACGAGTTAAAGAATCAAACTGCGAGTTAAGGCTTTTCTAGTAAAAAAAAAACAAACAAAAAAACAAGCTCTGAGATTGACCAACAAAGTAGGTTTATGGTAGATGGGTGGGTGGGTTGCTGGTTCCACATTCACTAGACAATTCATTTTTACATTATTAGTCGTTCTGCAAAAAAAATAAAATAAAAAAAAAGTTCCTCTCTGAAACCCCAAGAGGTGAAATTATATGATATCATATTTACTCCTCAAGAACAATAATTAGCGAGAAAAAAACAACAACATACATTTGTGCATCAGAACAATATCTTTGTTCCAATGCCGTTTGTTGTCTCATAATTCCTCAGATTTATGTGGTGACCCTTTGAAGGGGCCTGACCGCTAAACCGAAGGTGTCGTGTAAAATAGAAAAAAAGGTATTTAAATAACTATGGGACACTTAGTAAAGTCTGAGTAGCTGATAGTGAGGATTCATTCAACCTGTGGCTGGTACATATTGAACTGATGAATATTGGAAAGCATTTGTTTTAATATAAGTAACCTGACTTGAAATGCAGGTAAAATTGTTGTCTTTGATTACGTCAACTTTTATTTTATTTTTGTTTAGTCTTATTTTGTAGGAAACTAAAACAACTGTGCTTTTCTGAGTAACATATTTGAGTACATCCCTACTACTTACTTACCAATTGCTCTGATACAATAGAATAACACATCATTTAGAGTAAATATATATTTTTTGCGACCTGTCCAGGGTGTCCCCTGCCTTCACCCTGAGTCGGCTGGGAGAAGCTCCAGGCCTCCAGTGAGGATTAAGGGGTGTATAGATAATAGAAGTTCATTTACTTTTAATACATCAAGTACATTTCCCTTTCGATACTTCTGTACTTTAACCTAACTAGGATTTTTAAGAGAAGCAGAGTAGATTATTGTACTGCTACTTTTACTCAGGTAAAGACTTTAAATAATCTTTCCATCACATGACAGTAGAAGATTAATAATGATGGGTAGTAACAAATGTATGGCTTAGATTTTGCATGAGAAAATCAAAATGGATGATTGTTTTGCTGATGGAAACGCATGCAAGGGCCAAGAGTGTTCCAAGTGCATTCTGTCACTTTGATTAAACTTTTTTGTTTCACTTCACTACATTTCAGAGGGAAATACCTGTTACTCCACTTCCTTTTTAAAGTTATGTATTTGGCCTTTTGTGGATAGTACAGTTAAGAGAGAGAGAGAGGAAAGTGGGGGAGAAGAATGGAGGAAGGACCTGCAGCAAAGTGTCATGAGCCAGACTTGAACTCGCGACCACGGCGTCCTCTGTACATGGGACGCCAGCTCAACCAGGTGAGCTATCGCGGCGCCCCCACTTCCTTTTTTCTGATATCTTTAGTTACTGTCAAAATAAAGTTTTTACACAGTGGATTATATAACATTAACATTTACAACCATTCTGGCATCTTACAAACAGCAGTATGTAGTCGGGCACAATGATCTAATAAAGTCCAAAAGCTGATATCAGGACTCTTCTGGTAGATTAATCGTAGCAACTGGACTTGCTTGAATTCCTTGAAGACGTTCCACCTCTCATCCAAGAGGCTTCATCAGTTCTGACTGACTAGTTGGGAGATCCAGATAAAGGAGCCATTAACACCTGAGTTTCAATTTCAATTGGGGGCTTGTTGCTCCTCCCCCTCGTTATGTGAGTCGTTAGTGCTCCCACTGCCACAATGGGGTTCGTTAGGGTCTTTTGTGTCTAGATATGAACGTGGTTTCATCTTCCTGGGGGGAGATCTTAGGACTGAATTGTAAACAGGTGAGAGGTGATGCCTCAGACCTGAACCTCTATTGAGGGATGGTCTTTCCAGTTTGACATAGATGGGCTTCTTTCACTCCTCTCTCAAACCGTCTGTCCTCCCTGCAGGCCAAAATCTGGACACTATTATCTTAAATGAGTGTCCTTTGTCCTTGAGATGCAGGTGGACTGCTGAGTCCTGTCCTGAGGAGCTGGCTCTTCTGTGCTGAGCCATGCGCTTGTGGAGCAGCAGTTTGTCACCAGAACCACACCTGATGCCAGACATCAGTGATGACTGTCTTGGAGCTCCCAACCTACTCTCAGCCTTGGTCTCCCCACCTCTGGTCACAACTGATTGGACCACCACCAATCCTCCTCCACCCCAGCAATCACCACACCTGGCTACAAAAGTCATCAGCAACCTTTCAGTTGGGGCTGGCTGGGATTTAATGTCAGCAGTCAGTCCTGGTGCCTCTCGCTCTGTGTGTTCTGTGTTTGCTGTGGTAATGTCACTTCTGTTGGCAGCTGATAACTTGGTCTGGGAGTTTCGAGAAAGTCTTAGTGAAGACTGACTCCCGTTAGCAGCTACGCAACTTCGTGAAGAAGTCACTGGTGTCTTGTGTTTTTTGTATTGTGTGTTTTGAGGCACTAGTTGGTTTTAGTCTCTTTTGTTATGTGTGGATGTTGCTGTTAGATTTAAGTTTGGCTAAAGAGTTTAGTTTTGTTTGTTCGCTTCGATGCTCTGTTGGCCTTCGTTTGGTTATGTTTGGTTCTTTGATTTGTAGCAACATCCACCATCTTCTTTTGTATTGTCACCGTTCTGTTATGTTCGTTTACGTTACTGAGCATTAAATTGCGTTACCTGAACCACTTCCATCTGGTTTTTGTTACATCCAGCTGACCCTAGAGGCTGGATCGCAACACCATACACAGAAATCATATCGATCAGAGAGACCAAACCAGGACTTTTACTTGAATTACATTTACTGCTATATGTGCTTTTACTGAAGAATTTTTCATGGAGCGCTTTCCCTTGTAATGAAGTATTTTTTCCTTGCTGTATTACTTTTACTTCGTACTCTGAACCTGGATCTGAAGACTTCTTCCAGCACAGCCTTTTTTTGTTGTCGTCTATTGGGACACGCATGTGTTGGATCAGTATGTGCTGCTTACTGTTTTCACTGTAAGAGTCCAACAGGTAAAATGCTTCCAAGCTTTTAGCCTTTTTCAGTAAAACTTGGGATAAATGATGTTTAAGGCTTAATGTCAGAACACTGTTAGGAGTGTGTTTACATCGTTTTATGAAGACAAACACGTCGGTATGTTTTTTTTCTCATTCAGTTTCATATAACTCTCAATTTTATGGTCCAAAAATGTCTGAATGGGCCTTCAACCGGTTACAGTTGGCTTGACTTTGCGAGGTAGCTGGTTTCACAGGCAGCTGGCCAATTGAATTAAAGCCTAATGTGCACATCTATATGACCGGCCAGTATATGTTCTGTCCATGTGTGGCAATGCACTGCAAGTTTGCACATCGCAGTGTGTTGCATAACCTCTCCTGGTTGTCGGTCAGGGACACTTGCTGCACTGTCAGCAGCTCGCTCTCCCAGAGTTTAAACCATATCTGCAGGGAGAGCAGCCGTAAAGCCAACGCAAACAAACCGGAGCTCCACGGACGTATACGTTGCTGCACTTACTAAGACACACAAACTGCTATTTCCTAACTCCCACATCGCTCTACTCACCTCGCTTATGGGATTTACTTCATTGTGGGATTCTGACTTGATTTTTAATTTATTAGACACCTGACTTAGCTTCATTTAATTGTCCTGTGTGAACGGCTGTTTATGTTCTGTTGAGAAGAAACTACTGGTATTAATGGTGTAGCAACAGCTAATAACTAACTTTGATGTACTGAAACAATGTCTTACATTTTTATGTCAAGTTTTACACACGATTCTGACATACACATTTAGCTTTTTTACAACCAGGGACCTGTTGCAGTGAGAAGGAAAAGAGACACCAAAGTAAGACTGTGTGCCTCCATCAGCTTTAGCATAATAGCTAAATAATATTCTCTTTCTTAAATGCAT